>NC_134575.1:65559031-65867990 GCF_050947875.1 Dermacentor variabilis | reverse complement strand
CCACCGTGTATATTACGCATCGGGACTTCGCTGTTGCTGTTCTTCTTTCGCTCATTTCGCTGCTGCTATAGTATTTTTACTTCTTTTTTTCTTTCGTTGTTGTTCTGTTTTGCTCGGACAGTGGTTTATATGTGCTTCAGTAAATATAGAAAACGGCAAGAGGAAAGCGTACGTGCTGGAATCGACGGCATTGAAAACACTGGCAGCACCAGACACCGACGAAAAAAAAATCGTGGGCCACTTTCCTTTTAATTATATCGGTGACACGTTCAAGAAACACATTAGACACTGATGTCTTGTCTATGTAGACCTATCTTGCTTACGTATTCGTCCCTGAATTAACAGAGACGCCTTGTACAGTGGTTAAATCGTGCCTGCCCTGCTCATTACGTTCAACAGAACTGTCGAACACGAGAACCTCTGTCTGCAACGTTGTACACGAAGGCAGGCGCGATAAAATACTTCGTCAGCCCTTCCACTCTGTAAAGAAGGACGATCAGCGAAACTACGGTTTGTGTTACCTGAATCGACGCATCTATTATTATTATTATTATTATTATTATTATTATTATTATTATTATTATTATTATTATTATTATTATTATTATTATTATTATTATTGTTGTTGTTGTTGTTGTTGTTGTTGTTGTTGTTGAAGGACATAGACAACGAACACATCTTCTGACTCTGGAGCGATTTGTTCTTATTGCTTTATGAAATAGTGACGTGTGCAAGTACCACCGCATGACAGGACGGGAGTTCCACAATATCTACAGCTTCACTGGGAACTACGTAGTGACAAGTCGATGAAACTCGGCCTAATGTTACAGTCGTGTTAGCGGCTAATTTTCATATAACTTGTGTCGGGATAGTTTCGATAAAGTAAGAGTTACAGCCGTTTTCTGTAACCATACTCTCTCCGTACACGGTCACGTATTGACAGCGCACGGGAATTCGGTAACGTCTACAACTTCACTGTGGACTAAGTAATTGTGACAAGTAAATGAAACTCGGCGTAGTGATAAAATCGCCTTAGCGGCCAATTTCAGTGTCATTTTTTTTGCAAGATGCTTACACTAGATTGAGAGCTATACGGAGAAACTGCAGACGAAAATTACTGCGTGTCGACGCAACTTGCAGACAGAGGGACATCGACCACCGCCGGAGGGTAGCTATATCGAGCTTCGCTGTAAAATAGCTACAGTGCAGAAAATTCGGATAAACAACAACAACAACAACAACAACAACAACAACAACAACAACAACAACAACAACAACAACAACAACAACAACAACAACAACAACAACAACAACAACAACAACAACAACAAAAGACGTTGATGCGTTCCACAACGCTCTGAAATGGAAACGCTTTTTGGTGTATATGGCGCAAGCTATGCTGAAACAGGTCTCTGCGTGGTCGCGCAGAGGAGCACAGTTCCTGCTTCTGTCCAGTCATATACACGCCTTCTCTGATACACTGTCAGATAGTGTGACAAGTGAGAGGCCCAGCTGCCGCCTATTGCGGACGTCGCGTCACCGACTCCTAAGCTTTCTGCTTCTAATACACGAACGTCCTGGATCCAAAAAAAAAAGAAAAAGAAACTGCGAGTAGACGCTTACCCATGCTTTCGTACTCAGTCTACGCACCTGGAAGCCAGGAGACGCCACACGCATCAGATCTGCGCAGACCATTCGTTGACAGTGGGTTCATTTAACGGTCGATTTTTTTTCGCAATAAATGAACAGTGATAATAGAGAGTTTTAGCATAGTGCTACCGTTGCATCGTTATCCTTAGGCAAACCGGCTGCCACGACTGCGCATGCGGATAGTTTACCGGGTTCCGGTAAGTTTACCGCACGGTTGTCGTCGGTTACCGTGAGTGCGTACGTATATCACGGTAGTGCCCAGACTGCCCGCTTGGATCCTCTTCACCCGTGTAACTTTCTCAGTGTAGGACAGCAAGAAATAAATGATAAAATCAGCCACCGCCTTGTTTCGTGTCACGCTGAGGACACAATATAGGCCCTTTTTTGTCGTTATTATCAGATCGATTGTTTGTTTTGACGCTGCTAGGCCCAGAGTGTCTAGGCGGAAAGTGTGTCGATTTCGATCCAGCACACGCGCGCCACCGCAATTAGTGTTAATCAGCGCTGTACAGTTTTGAGACGCCACCTGATAGGCACACTTTCTTCGCCTCGATTCCGTCTCACTATAGGCCTAACAGCGTCAAAACAAACAACGAATGCGATAAAAGCGACAATAACAACAACAGCGCCGACAGTGCATACCGTTTATGTTAAATCTTCTCAGGCTGAAATATTGAAAATGCGTTCTGTTCCATAATCGAGAGTTGATGTAAGCGTGAAATGGCAACCGGGAAGGCAGATCGGTTGGAGATGATACTGGCCACAATCTTAAACTGGGCGTAGTGCATGTTCACAACGGCGCACCCGCCACACCGCACCGCATCACGCCATACTGTGCACTGGCCCATATGGACACAATAATTTCCTGTCACAGACAGAACCTCATTTCAATTCTCGCCTCGGACAAACAGCCATCCTCGGTGCCGCGGACGCTACCTCACGGACCGCTGCCGTTAAAAAAAGCGCGGGCAACTCTGTCTCAGATGACAATCAAGTGTGTATAGTGCCTTGTATCTGTCTTTCAAACGTTTCTATTGGAAATAACAATAATACAACAATGATACAAACAATAATAATACAAATAATAACAATAATAACAAATAAAATCAATATAACAACAATAATAACTAGAAGTTACAGCTTCAGTGATACTGTGAACAAACATTTTGAAGAACTCGGAATCAATATATGTTGGTAACTTGTTTAGGAAGAAACTAGCGCATGTAATGCGGTCTTCTCTGGTTGCCCGGATGATCTAGTTTTGTTCTTGCAGCTTGCCCCGATGTTCTCGTCCGAGTTCCCGGTTAATGGCTCTGGCTTTTGGCTCAAGGTCACTCGAAGGTCGCCGACAACGGGAGCTAAAAGCATTTCGTGCTTAAAGAAACGTTTATAATCTGTTCTCAGCGTTAGATGGAAAGAAAAGCAGTCGCTTATTTTACCATGAGCTGAAAAGAAGGAAAGTTATTATAAAATTATGTCCGCAGAAAAGCGATGGCGGCACCTCACAGTAACTATAGTAGTAACTAGCGAGTTTTATTCGCAGTCACGCTAATTAGCTTTCGCTGCTTAGCTTTTCTTATCACTTTTCTGCGGGCACGGGAGAACCCGCTCGAGATTTCAGATAACGCATAATTCTTCAGCGCCTTCGTTATTTCTAGAAAGACTGGCCCATCTCACTATATAGCTCGTATAGGTGCGCTAATGGATGGTTGTAGCAAAGTTTTGGAATTTACCTCATCACAGCTAATGTACCCAGGAGATTCGACGCATGTGTGAGATCAGCCATAGTTCCAAGCGGCGTCATTCGATTGCCTGGTCACACTTGCTATCACCGCTGCCAAGCTGTAGCTTGGCTTTGAAGGCACACCTGCTCCCGATAGGTTGTTTAAAGTTTATTCAGTCTCCCACTGCCTGTGATTCGTTGCAGCCCCGCAACGGTGTTAATACCAGCTCGTCAATACACACGTAATGCACTGGACGCACTGGCTCTGTGTTTATACTTAGGCATTTCCGTCTTGGACCTGATTCGCATGCACGTGCAATGCTCTTATGCTCTTTCCACTTTTCTTTTTCTTCCTTTTGCAGGTGAGTGAAAAAGCTGCATGCGGTGGTGCTGTAGTCGCTGCAACTGGTATGTCGTTTGCTGTATTCTTTTTTTTTTTTGCCCGTGTAATCCGCCGCGGTGGCTTAGCTACTGCGGCGTTGCATTCGTATAAGCACGAGGTCAGTGGTCCGATTCACCGCTGCGGTGGCCGCGTTTTTATGGGGACGAAAGAAACACAAAACTGCTCCTGTATCTACATTTAGATGCACGTTAAAAAAAGAAAGCCTGGTAGTCAAAATTAATCCGGAGTGGTCAAATTCATCATGGGATGATTTTCCCCAGGCCAAACTATAAATAAATAAATAAATAAATAAATAAATAAATAAATAAATAAATTGCTTTTTATGTGAAGTTCAACCACTTTGTGAGGCGCTCTAGCAAACTCCGCAGTTTTTTATTAATTTAAGTTTTTCGCTCCGGTTTATTGTACCAAGCATTTTTCTTTGGTTGCTGTGCTTTGTCGTCCGTATTCCTCAAAAGTTTCACTTCTATTAAACTTTTGGTCATTATAAGGCTGTTTTTCATTAAATGTATGAAGCAGACGTCAGCTGTTTCTCTGCTCCGACGTGCGATAAGAAGAAATGCTCAGTGAAGAATAAATCACTGGCGACATAAAAAAAACAAAAAAAAGAAAACGCTTAAGCAAGGGATGAAAACCTCGTGCCAACATTTCATAGAAGCTACCGTTTTCTTTATCTCCTCTTGATCCATACGGCGCCTTCTAAATAGTTCGACTTTCTTATCTTCTCGTGATTGTTCCAGTATAAGCGCATTCTTGCAACTTCTATAGCATTTTTTGCAATGTTTAGCGGCTTGTTACTGTGAAAGATTTATTTTAATCAGATTTCTACTGTTCTTGTACTGTTCTTGCACCAGTGATTTCAAACGTAATCTCAAATGTCTCGGTAAGTTCTACTTAGGATTCAGCAGGCTTTTTTTACATGAGTGTGCCTGAAAGTTAACTAACACTTTTAAAATATCGCCTGCATAAGACATCACGTTACCGTTAAGTTTTGAGCCGATGAAAGTTGTTAGGACATGTCGCATTTGACGTGGATCCGTAGTTGTCATTTAATAATAACGACTGCTGCGCACGCATTTTTTTTTTTCAAATGCCTTTCTCGGCACACATATGACGTGTACTTAGAGTAACACAACACAACATACTTGTAACACCTTCTCTGTTGAACGAACAAGCGTGTAGCCTGCATCCCTGAAACACGATGCGTGCACGGATAGCACGCCATTAGTTTCTACCCCCACGGAAAACGAGAGAACGCTCGAACAAAAAAAAAAATAGACAAGAAACACCAACCCCCATAGTGGGCAAGCGCCATGCCATTGCTTGGGGACAAGAACGGCGTGTACAAGATTGAGAGGTGGCGAGTCATTAATTACGGCCTTCGTCCCTGCTATACTCTGACGGCGCTCGAATGCGCTTCCGATAAATACGCCCCTTGAAACATGACTCCAGATGGGGTTGGCATCCTTCAAACGATTCCTCACGTACCTCGACAGTTCTCGCAGTTCGCGAGCCGCAGACGTGTAATTTGTGGTCCTCCTCGTCACCGTCGGCCTTCGACGGCGCGACCCCATCGTCGCAGCCTGCGCCGTTAATCACTGCGATTATGTGGAAGCTGGAAAAGACGGAGTGGATTAGAGACGTGGGGTTCGGACGCTGGGCTTCCGGGTCGCGAGATAGGTGTAACCGCTCTGCAGTTTGCCCGCTTCCTGTCGCGTTCTCTTCCTGGCTACTTCATTTTAGCCTCTGCGGTCGCAGATGACCTCGCTTCCGTTGGAAGTGACGTCAGCAAAGCGTAGATAGTATATATAGATGCCCGTTGCAGCTGCAGGGGAACTCTATAGTCGGTATGGTTTCGAACAGTGCGGCTATGTGTATTAGCATTACTGTCCGAGTCTGAGCATATGCTTATCTATGACCTGACACTTCGTCGCACCAGTCTTTTTCGCAGCTTGTTGCGTGGCATGCTTTCTCCAATCGACTATAGCAGCTCTGCCCTCTAATCCAAGCAATACGCTGTACTAATTTTCAACCACTACAGCTGAAAGAATTGTAGACGAGTACAAGCGGCACCCGTAACGTTCATATCTTCAAGAGTAGTTTCATCGCGTAATCAACGCGACTTTATTACGGCTGTGAGTGCCAATTGGCCTCCCAGCCATGGTGCAACATTGATGTGTAGTATATATGCGTCGGAACGGCATCTTCAAATACTTATTATTTTAGTGAATTGAAATGTCTGATAGACCAATAGTGGTGTCTTTCTTGGGTCTCGGGAAAACATGGAGTACCTGTTGTTCGTCTGTCTATGATATAACGTCCAGCGTCTGTCTCCACCCGCCACGTATAATTGGATTGTCTTCAGAACATTTTCGGGGGAGAGAGCGAGATAGATAACAAAATTTATGGTTGGTCAGTGGTAGCGGATCAGCAGGCAGCGTCTGTGCACCTTTCAGTGTCCTTTAGGGAGTATCTGCTGTATGCTATCATGTGTTATTTGTTCTATAGAAGTGGTGTTGTACGTGGCTGCAGTCACGTGGTATCCGGCCAAGTGGTGGGTGCTTGGGCGCTCGCCGCGCTATCACCTATAATTAGTGGCGATCCTCCATGAAACGAGGAAAGAAACAAATGTACATGAAGCAAAGGTCTACGAAACAAAGGCCAGATTTGTCGCTGGCACAAAAGGCAACTCAGGCGCTGCAGAAGTTTCCGTGCTGTCACCGGTCTGAGTGACCGATTGCAGTACTACTGCACATCCTTTTGTGTGGTATAGTAGGGGTCACTCTCTCCCCATTTTCTTCCCTCGTACTGTTCCTTTTGCTCTTACACTTCGTGTAGGATTGTAAAAAGGAAGCTCGTCTAGTTGACCTACTTATACGTTGCTTTCTCTTCCTGTCTCCCCTTTGTTCGCAGCATAGTGACCGGATAGTCCCTTTCGTTGTGCTGGCTTGGACATTTTTGTCAGCCTAGCATCTCTGTCACTCGCCACTGTTCGGTGTTCGTTCCGAATCGACCCCTCCCTCAGTCTCTTCCCACTTTCTTTATCCAGTAGACATGTCTTTCTTCTTCTTCTTCTTCTTTTTTTTTGTCCCGCATGGATTTGAGTACTCGCCGGCTGAAGTTTTTGAAATGCAGATTAGGAGAGAGTTTGGGGTGGCTGGTTAGTCGACATGTGGTTTAAAGTGAAGCATGTTCTTTGCAGGTAGCTATTATGTAATGTAGTGTCAACCGACACGTCTCGAAAGTCTTAGCTGGGGCCTTTTCATACTACCCGTTTTGAAGCTTCATGTAAGGGACTTACTTCACTCGTCTTATCTCCGGTGTACGAGTGGTGGCATCATCGGAACGATTGTGTGTGTTCTTTTTTTTCCTTTTTTTTCATTTGCGAGCTTTCGAAGGGTACTTACCGATACAGAGCGAAACTTGTACTCTGTGTACGTGATGCGATATCTTTTACGATGCGATGTAACACCGCTTTATGTATCTATTTTGTACATCTGATCTATAAATCATACTGCTATCGCACTGGTATGGCTCACTCACCCATGTGTGTTCAGTGTAAATGTGAGCAGACTGTGGAGTAGCTCCTCTGTCAATCACAAAAATGAAAAAGAAAGCACCAAAATAAATGGTGGGAGGGTTTTCTGTGCATTTTCATTTGTCTTCGTCTCTGTGGCACTACAAAACTCAGTTAAAACTCGAAGAGTTTTTGTGTGTTTATTATTTTTTCTCGCCAGCTTTAATCATGTTTGTAATCGTGGGACATTAGCAGCCCTATAAGGTTAAACTATTCCAATCTGTTTTTATTTCAATATCCTGACGCCAAATTTACGTAACCACTGGCGCAAGCACCTGGCGGTAACCCGCAGCGTTGGTGGCAAAGCCCAATCAAACGCACTCCTCCTTTGTAGGTGGTGGTGGTAACAACTTTATTAACAATCCGGCAAATTCGTGGCCTGGGCCTAGGCCGCCCCCGAGGAGGTCCGGAGATCCTGTCTCCTCGCCGCCTCACGGGCTTGCTGGATGGCCCATAGTTGATTTTCGAGGTTTGAGCTGCGCAACGCGGCCGTCCATCGCGCCGCAGCTTCATCTGGGGAAACTACATTTTCTTCGCATATAACGTCACATTCCCAGAGAATGTGTCTAAGAGTTGCGTGAGCCCTGCTGCATAGCTTGCAGTTATCATCTGAGTAGATGTCCGGATATATCCTCCTGAGATGGACGGGGTTGGGGAAGGTCTTTGTTTGTAGCTGCCGCCAGTCTACCGCTTGGGCCCTGTCGAGCTTGGGGTTAGGAGGTCACTTTTTTTCCTTTCAAAGCGAATAGTATTGCCTACATTGAGCAGTTTTTCTTATCAAATAGGCTGATGAGAGGCAAGGAGCACGCTCAAGTGGAGAGGGGTTCGATGGAGGAAACCAGCACAATGAAAGTAGACAAGCGGATGAGAAGGGTGATGCCGGCGCCTGCGATTGATTCGTTTCCCCTTACTTAACTTGCGGTGGCTGGTCGAGAATCGCGGCGGCGTGCAACGGCAGGTTAAAATGCCGCTGAAACGGATCCCGAGAAAAGAAAAGTTGGCAGAGCAGTGCCGTAGATGTGTTAAAAGGGCTTGATAACGTTACACTGCCAATCAGAAAAAAAAGAAAATATTATACGCAAATAAATCCGTGCTACCCGGCACCTCCGACTTGCCACGCCTTAGTAAATGAGACCGTATTAGAAAGCTCTTGTGGTGCCACATATAAATCAGTTTGTTGTGGGCTTTCAGAAGCGCGGCGTACATGCTCTCTCTTTAACAGGGGACGCACATTTATTTATTTTATTTATTTATTTGTACATACCGCAGCCCGATCGGGCTATTGCAGGAGTGGGTGTGGAAGGCAGAGAAATGAAAGCAGTATAAGTAATACAGCCAATACGAACAATACAAACCAATACAAACCAAAACTATTCAATGGCGGCCAAGAATAAGTTTAAAGGAAGAGAACGAGTAGGACCAGGCGAAGAATTCCAGTACTCGATTACACGGGGAAATACACTGTATTTAAAAGTGTCCGTACGGTGAAAATAAGGTGCGATGTTTAGGTGATGGGGACTTCTAGTATTAGATGGTTTTGCAGGAGTTAGGTAGTTATCTGAAGGTATACGGCAGGAAGAGTTAATAATGCAATGCAAAAGAAAATCAAAAGAAAATTAAAAGAAAAAAAATAAATCGGACCACTGTCCGTTGTGAACTGTAGGCGCAGCTTTGTGGCAATATCTTAGCGACGATAACGATAGACGCTCAAGCGAAACGCGTACATCCGTGCATATCAGCCCGTCTGCGTCGCTCGCTGGTTTTCGGGGAGGTGACTGACACTCTTGATGGCGCCCGTGATGGCCTCCTTCCACGATACATCGTAGCTGACAACATTGAAGCTAACTCGACTCGCAGGATAAACTTGTTGCGTCATTTATTACGTTGGCAGAAGGCGCTCACGTGATTAGTAATGGTTATCGTGGTCAGTAGGAAAGGCCACCCCAAGGACCTCTGTCAACGAAGGAAACGCTGCAAATTCCTCTGCGGTTGGTAACTGAATGTCTCGTATTTGACTACGCCGTCCTGGGAAGTCTTCCTACGAGCCGAATGGACTTGCGTCCGCCCTCCTTGTTCGGAAGCAGATCGAACGTGGTCCATCGGCGGAGTACAAAGACTGTCGAAGGGGAAATTAAATGTGGCGCAAGCCATTGTGCGAACAGTAATTACGAGCGTTACCTTGTGTATTATCGCTCACGTGAAACGAGGAAGAAACAGCATGCAATTATCCAGGTTCAGAAAAAGCGTCTGCGCCGCACTGGCCTTGCCCAATCGTGAGTGCTGCCGCATGTCCGCCTCTGCAGCCTTTAATCATTGATGCCCGCGGTGTGCTGCCGCCCGACTTCGGTGCCTCCTGGGACGGGTCCTCGCGTGGCGTACATTGAGCGTAGGCGAGACCGGTGTGTGGCAACCCTACAGGCAGGACGTACACGCCTCCATTACATCTGATTGCGACGGCGGCGCGGCGCGTCCTTGTCTCCAGCGCTCTCGCCACAAGGGCCACGAAGCTCGCCAGCTGAGGATCACTATTGCACGATCTCGGTGGCGTGGGATACCGCTGCCTCTGGCTCCCTCGTGGTCGTTCTGAGTGTTCCGAGTCATCAGTGGCTGCTCCTCCGGAGCAAGAGGATTAGTGTGGACCTCGGTATACGTTATTATTATCTTTAAATAGTTTATTTGGACGACGTCAAAGAAAAAGGAAAAGGAAAAAAAGGAAACAGTTAGCTGCCGAGGGGCTTGTCATACAGGCAAAGGAATGCCTGACATATTGTCGGGACCTGGTGATTTACAGCCTGTGAAATGACGCACCAAACACAGGGTGGCAACAAAAAGAAGAGGAAATTGTACACGCATGAGCACGCATGAGCTAGAGTACTTGTATAAAAAGAAAGAATGTAGGAATAAGTGAGAGGTTTTCCAGTTTTGTCCTTATCCGAAATGCACATACAATAAGAAGGGAGAAAATTTTCACCGAAACAAGCAACTAAGGCTAATTGCCTTGGCAGGAAGCCTACTTTTCCAAACGTTCAGGCGTGGTGCAAGTTACACTTAAACTGAATATTCATCAAGAGACCGCGGTAAGAAGGATAGTCCGAGCCAGAATATCAGCAACCGTTGCTAGGTCGTCAGTCGAGCTGCCTGGTTTAGAGAGCGAACGCGGGCACCTCACTTTCTCGCCAACATAGTTGAGATGAGAGTAACAAGTGCGGCTACAGGTAGCTCACGTGTCTAGAGTCAGCAGTGGCTCAGACATCTTCCCATATTGCAGCAGTGCATTATGCAAAACAAAGGCAGTGCAAAAGAAAGACAGTACAGTTAAACTCTGAGGTGTTGCGTGCGAAAAACACCATCTCATTATCTGGCGCGCCGTAGTGAGGAAATCCAAATTAATTTCGGCCACCTCGGCTTCTTTAGCGTGCACCTAAACCTACGCACGTTTTTCTTTTCTTTTTTTTCCTTTTCATTTCGCCTCCGTCGAAACTGTGCCACCGCGGCCGGGAATTAAAACCGCCACTTTGAGCTCAGCGGCGCAACGCCATACCCACTAGGCTAGAACCGCGGCGGGTCACAGAAGGCAGTAGATAAGTTCCATGATCTTGTTGCAACCACAAATGCTGCACGAGGCACTGAGCGTCATCAGTATCGCGCTCATTTCAGCGGCGTGTTGTGTGCGCTAGTGCTTTTCGCGTCCCCACTGCGCTGATGCGTCGTGCCTTGTGCGCCGGATGGCCCTAGGCACTGCATATTACGCATTTCGTTCGGGGTAGTTCACATTACAGTTGCGATATAGAAATCCTGGCGCTCGGAGCTTACGCATCCATTAGCCGGCTTCTGTTGGCCCGTAAGCGAGCCCCCATCATCGGAAGAAGCTTAATTCGCGTAAACATCGTCGCAGTGCCGCAAAAACAGAAAGGTCCACGCAGGCAGCCTCATCAACAATACAGAAGTACGCGCAATCGGAAAACAAACGCTTAAACACGTGCGTTATGCGGCCGAAAGCCATCGCATTAACATATAGACACCTATATGGCGCGGGATATGCAAATGATTGATAACTGTGTCAGCAAAGTGGCTGGCTCCTGTCAGAGGCAGCGCTTATTCCTCTGCTGTTGCTTTTTTTTTCCTCTCGTGAAGGTGACAGTGAACAACCGTTCATGTTGACGCTTCATAAATCTTTACAGCACGTATATTAAACACGTTCCTGCATGGCTACCGCTTCGATATATACACGCGTGGTAGGGAGTGGGACAGATTGGAAAGACTCACAAAAAAATCAGGAAGGTAAATCACAATGTGAAGTTTACTAATTATCTATACTTCACGACTATTTATAACATCTAGTAATTTAGCATCAAATTCCAGCTGCGCGCAACAAAACATGGTGATTGTTCAATGCATATTCGTTGAGCGCTGAGGCTGTCATCAATCACGAGGTGTTGGTCTCAGAGTGTGGAACGAAATGTACGATGCCTTTCCATGAAATTTGTTCGTGGAACGCTTATCCATTTGGCAGCTCACTTAGGATACGGATATCACGAAAGACGTGATTGTTTCAAGAATTCTAGTCTTTCTTCATCACTGTGTCACTTCAATCACGTGCACTCATCTTCGCGGTGGATCAGTGGCTGTGGCGCCCTCCTACTGACCACGAGGTTGTGAGTTCGATTCCCATCAGAGACGGTCCGTTTCTTCTTCTTTTCAAATGCAAAAAGCACCGGTGTACCATGGTATTGGTGCACTACGAAGGACCTGCCGTCATCGACATTGAACTCAACGCCTTCACAACGGCTTCGTCTGTCATACATCGTAAGATGATTTGTGTCTCGTCCTTACAATCGCACGCCAGTGAAATAAATGCACCATCGAGTAGCTGAAGATGAAGCTAATATTAGATGTAAAAATGATTAGATTATTCATCAGGTTTAACATCCCGAAGCAATGCAAGGACTATGACAGGCGCCGCACAGTGGAAAGGTTCGAATTGTCTTCAACCACCTGGGGCTCTTCAGCTTACACCCAAATGTACACACAGGCGTGCTTGCTTTCCACCCTCATCGTAATGGTGTGGACACGGCTGGGAATCGAACCCGCAACCTCGTGTTGAGCAACCGAACGCCGCAGCGTCTGAGCAGCCCGGCGGCCGGCAAATGTACTGTAGAAATTGCAGGGAGCGGGCTCGTACATTCGAGCACGCAATAATGCGCTTTAGAAGCAAAATAACAAGCGAAGGGAAGACTGCCGACAGCTGACGTCTGCACTTGTGATGCCGTGGCGTCATGAAGTATTGAAGTTTCGCATATTGAAAGCAGCAGGGGGCCGGAAGAGGCGACACTCAAAAGAGGAAGGACGTTTCGCTTCGTCTATTCTAGGGTTTCGCAATGCTGCTTCCAATACGTATTCCGCCAACCAACGTTGCACATTTACTGCCGTCGCCTTTTTTCGAGACTTGTCGGACGTCGTGTTATGTCGACGCAGGCGAGGGAGAAACGCAACAAATAAGCGCATTCAGCATCATCTCGATCAGCAGCGGTGGACGCCTCGCCAACAATAAGTTTTCGAAAAGCTTTCTATTGCTCGGCGTGGTAATTTTTGTTGTTTTATTTTTTACTGCCCATTTCATCTACGAGCGCTTCTTGACCCTTTGACACTGAGCCTTTTGCCGCGGCGATATCGCGGCATCTTTCCGTTGCCGTCATAACTTGCAAGCTTTCTGTCTTGACACTGCGATAGCCAACGTCGGCACACTTTTCTCGCGAAACTGTCAGCGCAGCTCTGGCGCTCAATTTGTTTCCGCGGGATCCTCCTACCCGCGTCAAATGCTGTCACGAGCTCTTTCCCCCACGGCATTGCGGGAAACGTGGCCGAAATCAGGGCGTTTTCTCTCTATTTCTCTTTTCAGAGTAGAGACTAGTGCAGTTCTTAATTTCTTATTTCTTTTTTTGTGCCCTTGTTTGTTTCACGGCTAGCAACAATGGTGCGCGGTCCTTCTTAGCTTTTCGGATAAGAGCCGCACACGTGTAGAGCCGGCCCCTTAGCATGACGATTCTACAGCTCCTGTTGTAGTCTAGAACTGGTACAGCGCAACATACAAAGGAAGAAACAAGCCAAGCCATCCAGATAAAGGAACAGAGCGCTGTTCCTGGTACAGTGCTGCATGTTGCGCTGTACCGGTTATAGAATGCAATAACAACTCGCCCAATCCTCAACCCTAGTGATCCTGTTGTAGCTTTCTTACGTAAGTCAGAATATATCACCTAGATCCAAGAATCAATTTTGTACGTGGCAGTACCATCTCTTCTTCGTGCATTGACGTTTACTCGTCTGTTGTTCAAGCGACTTACACGATGACGCCAACAAAAGATCGCGAAAGATGCATAAAATCTGAAGAGTCGAAACATCGAGAGTAAAAAAATGCATCCCCGTACAATCGCCGTAGCTGCAGATCTCTCACTATTCACTCTGGAAGCACTTATCACTGCTCTGAAGCACTTCCCGCTTTACTACATCTCTGTCCAGAGTCAAGAGAAGACGACGCCAATGAATCCTGCTGCTACGGACTTGTCAGGGGGAATCTGATTAGGGAAACACGACGCTGTTATAACGGAGAGTAGGGAAACGAAAGCGGCAATCTTTCTTTCGCGGAACCAAACATTTCCTCTGCACAGATGTTGTACGAGTCCTATTATAGCGGTGGCGATGTGTGCCGAACAGTTTGCTCAGGGAAACGAAGGGAGAGCGGGTGTAAGGGAGGACGAACGAAGGAGAAGGGTTTACCGGAGTGAGGAAGAATGGATTGCGCCCTTGAATTCAGAACTAGATGGAGATGAAATGGAATCAGGGAATTGCGCAGGAAGAGCATACGGAAGGAGCATTGATGGAAAGAAGGGAAGACTGCAAAGGCGGATTCGGTCCATCAGTCAGGCAGTTGTCCGTTTCATCTTCTTTGGGAAAGAAGAAGGCGCCTAACGGGGAAGAGCTGGCGTACGGCCGTCTGCCACCCTGGTGATCGATTCGAGGGAAGTCTAGGAATCAGAGACTATAATGTGAAGGGAGTATGCAGACCCTTGGGAGAAGCATGCAACAAGGCACTGTGCAATGAACGCAAGCCGAAGAGAGAAGGAAACAGGCTGACAAAGAAAGCGAGGAGGCATAAGAGTATACGCCTCACGGGAAGGACTGCTATGTACTCGCTAAGCGGACGAAGAGCGTCAAGAAAGGAAATACGCTTCCATTGTTACGCAAGACGCACTGAGGATTCGGCGCCGGAACGGAAAAAGCAAGCCCACTGAAAACGCCTGGTTTACTGGCCTACTTGTGTATGGATGCGGTGTGCGCGTGTGTGAATGTGGATTCCGTAACGGCGGCCCGGAAAGCTGCGAGAGCACCAAAGAGCAAACCAAGGAAATCTGGTCAGAAATGTAAGCGCAAAAGAAAAAAAACTTCTGTCCGTTTCTCCTGCCTATGTCTGCACACGGCTCTCTTTCGAACACCACGCGGCAGCGCGCACTTCCGGGTTTCGCCGGCGGTTCGCGCATCGCACCCTCGAAAGACCGCGCACCCACGCCGATCGAGAAAGGGGACGAGAAGGCCCTCAGCCTGCCTGTCTTCATGTCTTGCGAAAGTAAAGAGGGCACTAAAAAAAGGTGTTTCTAGTGTCTTCTCCTGGCATAATGTGCTCGTCGGTGGGACGTACGCGGCACTGTTGCATTAGTCATTAGGGATACGTTGCGCACGAGAACTGAGGCCGGGTGAGTGGAGTTGGGAGCATTTGTCCGCTCTGTCCGGGAGCTCGTTCTGTATACTTGATTTCGGGCACATCCCGCGTCGGCTTTATAACTCATCGTTGGAAGACAATGGACGCGCCGTTATATGAGTACGGCGAAGCTGGAGCGAATATACGACAAAATAACTGAATCGTGCTGCCCGTATGGCGCGGAATGGCGAAGACACTGGATGAGAGACACAGTCTTGATAACGTTTGTTCACAAAGCTTGTTTTAGAGAACAAGCACTTTGAGTAGTGGATTCAGCAGCTGCAGTCGGCGTATCTGCCCGGTCCCCCATCCCAAGCAGGGATTTATTCTTTCATTCTGCCTCATTTGCATTCCCGCTCCCCCTCCCTGTACCGTTTCTTAGTACAACCTTGCGTCTCTCGCACCCCTGTGTTGGTGTGGCAGGTCAAGAATCATTAGTTAAATCAATTTAGAAAGGTAATTACACCGCAGGATGGATGGATGCGCTGTCCGCGTGATGGGCTGCTTTAAAGCAGCTGGTCCATTCGTGCGTTTCTTTCGCCAATGACTTCGAGCCTTCTGTACTGACGTCGCGCGTGTCCTTTTGCATCCTTCTATCTAAGCGTTCGGTCGTTTAGACGACATTTCCACCATTCGAAATCGGGCGCCTCGAGAGACATATCACACACAGCTGCAGGACCTGTTGCAGTATACCGGGTGTTCAAAATTAAGGCTTACTGTTTTCTTAAAATTACGCACCGGGAGGCACGCGAATACCACCTGTGCAAATAAGTTACGCTGCTAGGGGTCGCAAAGTGAGACGATAATTATCGCATGTCAGCAGCCGACCGAAGTAAAATTGAATAATTAACTTTTTATTGGCTACAGTAAGTGTGTATGTTTGTATTCAAAACAGTTTCACTTGGAAGAATTCTTCTAGCATGTGTGTGCTCCCAGATATCCGACTCCAAATTTTAATTGTCGTTCGCATGATTACGCATGCAAGAGAGTTAGGATCAGCGCAAAGCTCCTCCCTGATGTGACGCGGCAGTTGCGCGCCGTGTTTAGCCAGACAGCGGGGCGGAGGCATTGGCAAAGATGATAACTGTTCTACTTCTCCTCTCCACTGGTGAAATGAAGATATGATAGCGCGGTGTGCCGTACGCAGTAGGCACGATCCTGTGAAACGCGATAACAGGAGATAATTTTTCGGCACATTTTTGTATTACTTGTGATCGCACCGGGACATAATCATGTGAACTCGCTATAGCTTCACTGTCATCTACTAGAGTGCTTCTGGAATAGTGGCGCCTCTGTACGGAAGCACAACCAAGAATATCCACGTGGAGTCCCTTCGTGCTAATATGGCTTATTCTGGCGGATTGAGGCATACTACGGAAGAAAAAAATAGACGTGGTACTTGCGATGGCTGAGATGAATTGCAACACTTCATTGACAATGCGTCTGTACGCGGCTCGCCACCCACACCGTCCCCTTCCAGCTAGGCCTACCTTCATGAACGTGTTTCGGTGCTTTCGTACAAGAGGGTCAGTCCATCGTCCGAGACAAACCAGGAAGACAATCGTCGCTGAAGACTTTGAAATCGACGTTGTCGAGTGCATAACGTCGATGCCAGAACTCAGCATCCGACAGATTGCCCATCAGTATGGTCGCAGCGTTAAGCAGTCGCAAATGTGCTAAGAAAGCATAAGTTCCATCCCTATCATGGGTCCTATAACGTAAAACTATTCCAATATGTTTCTATTCCAATTTACTGACGTCAAATTTGCGTAACCACCGACGCAAACACCGTGCGGTCACCCGCAGGGTTGTCTGAACAGACCAATCAAACGCTTTCCTCGTTCATAGGAGGTCACTTTTGTTTGCTTGAGAAAGAATAACATTGCCTACACTGAGCGGCTTGTCGTATCTAATTGGCTGACAAGAGGCGAGGAGAACGCTCAAGTGGAGAGGGATGCACTGGGGCAGAGCCAGTGCACTGAAAATCGATAACCAGATGAAGAGGGTGGTGCCGGCGTCTGCGATTGGTCGGCTTTCCCTTACTTAGCTTGTGGTGGCTGGTCGAAAATCACGGCGGCATGCAACGGAAGCTTAAGAATGACGCTAAAACTGACCCTCAGCAAAGAAGAGTTGGCAGAATGAGGTGGTAAACGTGCCGAAATGGCTCGAAAACGTTACACAGCCACGCAAGAAGCTTTATTATGCGCAAATACACGCATGCTCTCCGGCAGCTGCGAGTAGCCAGCATCTCAGCGATCGGCGGAAGCCATCTTTTATTCCTTTCGGAACGGGGCAGCCTGCGGCTACTCCGAAGAAAATTCAGTTTTGTTCGGCATATTAATGCATCTTTATCGCCTACACGTCACTTTGACGCGGTGAGTTTGTGCGGTTTTGTGACGTCGCATGACAGGCAGGTGAAGTGGGTGCAGCCCGAAAACTTTTTACCAATGGCCGAGGGCTAATGGCAAAAAGGGGTCGAATCAGAAATAACTGTGTTTCTCTTTTCTGTCAAATCATGCATAATCAGTGTGTACACATCATATCAGATGGGGAGGTATCGCGGTTTTCGTGACGTCGCGTGACAGACAGGTGAAGTGGGTGTGGTCGAAAAAAGTTTTTGACCAATTGTGGAAGGCTGATAGCAGAATTGGAATAGAAAAGTTTGGAATAGTTTTACGTTATAGCGCCCCATGTTTACATTCGCCAAGACCTAAGTGAGGCGGACTTTGATGAGCGGGTTGACTTCTGCTATTGGGGCCTAATCGAAATTGATGAAGAAAAGGACTTTTTATACGGAATAATCTGGACAGATGAAGCTCGGTTTTGCCGCAGTGGCACTGTGAATATTCACTACGCGCATTATTGGTAACAAGAAAATCCACACTGGCTGCGGCAGCACAAGCATCAAGTGGCAGCTGCATGGGAGCGGCATGGCAGCTGCAGCCATCGTTACAGGCTGCGCGGTCGCGTGTTACGACAGCGGTTCCGGCTTCCTCGTTTTCTTTTTTTTTAATTCGCCAGCCGAGAGGTGAAGGGGGACAGTTATCATCGTTGCTAAGGCCTCCGCCCCGTTGTCAGACTAAACGCCGCACCAACAACCGCCGTGGCATCAGGGAGGAGCTTTGCGCCGATCCTCACTCTCTTGCATGTGTAATCATGCGAATTACAATTAAAATTTGGAGTAGGATACCTCGGAGCACAGACACGCTAGAAGAATTTTTCCAAGTGGTACTGTGTAGAAATGTAGAAACGCGCCTGCCTATAACTTTCCAATACAAACGTGCCCATATACTGCAGTCAACAAAAATTTAATTAAACAGTTTTAGTTAATTGGGCTGCTGGCAGCGATAATTATCATCTCACTTTGTGCCCCCCTGGCCACATAACTTATACGCACAGGTGGCGTTCGCGTGCCTCCCAGTGCCTAACTTTAAGAAAATCATAAGGCTTAAAACTGAACACCCTGCATAAACGGACGTCGCAGGACCTTTTAGGTTGCTATACAAAGGGAGATACAGAACAGCGTGACATCGCATTTCAGATATTAGCCCGGTAGGCGGCCTGTGACCCACGCGCTGACGGCAGGCACTCGCAACCAACACAGCACTGTCCCGAACTAATCGGGACGCTGTCCGCGCGCCAAGTTAGAGGCCGGTTTCTTTAGGCACCACCGCCGACGCTCACTCGTATCTTCGGCTCGCGCTCCTTCGTGGATGAACGAACGTCACTCGAAGGTGAACGCTGTTTCGAGCGCCTCGCAGGCACTTGATACTGCGATACACGAAGAAGTACAAAAAAGTGGAATTATGTCCGAAGTGCGAATCACTGGTAGCAATAGGAAAGCATTAAACAATTGTACGAAGTACAGTTCGTAGTTTCATGGGCCCTATAAGTTGCACTAACTATTCCCTTGCTAATGAAACGAGCGGGGTGTCGTACGCGCACAAACAAACTTAAACAGATCTTCGTTGACCACGAGGATTCGCTGCCACACCGTTAGCGTTGTGAGGAGAACCGACAGCGGAGATCGCGCTGGCTTGTCCCAAAGAGCGGACGTTTCGTGCTGCCGCTCCCCCCACCATTTCAACTGTGCCGCATCTCCGGATAACGTGACCTACAACACTGCAGGCTCGCCACCTGACGCACTGAGAAGTCTAGAAGAGTTGATTGTTGGGCTAGTTGGTCGTCCATATTTGAAGTAGTAACTTAGCGCGAATAAAAAACACAGAGACAAGAAAGACGGACAAGGACAAGCGCTTGTCCTTCTCCGTCTCTGTGGTCTCCGCATTTTTATTCGCGCTAAGTTACTACTTCAACTAGGAAGACAGCGTGCGTGAAATCGGACCAGCCTTTTTAGACGGCTCACCCTTGCATTGTCGTCCTTCAGCGTGACAACCGCAGCAGATGACGTCCAACGCAGGACGCGTGGGTGCGTTGGCAGTAGATGATGCGCGCTGTCCGCACCTAGCCCCGCCGCTGGAGGAGGAGGAGGAGGGGGGGTGTTGACGAAGTTGTCGCAGGTTCCATCCCGTACAGAGACGCCGGAGGACGGCAAGTATAAAACCACCAGCTGTCTCGGCTAGCTCTCCCATGCCCTCCCTCGCACCCTCAGCAGATCATGTGGGGAGAAGGGCGAGGTTGAGGTGAGGAAGAGACTCATATTTCTGAAGCCCTAACGGGAGCACGGCACAGGGTCTGTGGGGAAGTGGGAAGAAGGTGGGTCACCACTAACGCACGGCGCGTGGGCCGCGTATTCTCCTCGCACTTGGACTTTACTCGAGACAACACGACCGCGACGATGGCTGCACTGCCGGCGGCGGCGAAAAGTGGCCTGTGTGCCCGTACAATTGCTATTGCAGTGAAATGTCGCTTGTCGCATGCAGCGTCCGCTACAATTCATTGAGCCTGCAGCACGTTAACAATGGGGCCGGACATGTTCAGGACGACGTCGTCCTCGTCGTCAAATACGTAGCGTATGGTCGGTCGTTACCTGCAGAATGACATAACGACATAGTTCTATAAAACCGTATAATCGAGGCAGAGGGCATGTTGTGGCGTCTGGAGTTTGAGCTGTGGGGCAAAGCGATGCCGTTAACTGAGCCCAGGCGGGAGATGGCGCTGCGAAATTCGGAGGGAAGCACGCGGCGCTCTGGAACGAATAGCCTTCGTTCAATGGTTTATCCCTCTCCTGTGGCTGCTCTGAGGGGGGGGGGGGACATCCTTCCAAAGTGACCCTCCCCACCAACTCGCAGGGCACGCAACAAAGTTATTTCCTCTCCTCCTCCTCCTCCTCCTCCCCTAAAGTGGTATAAAAACGGTCCTTTGATTTGGTTAGCTTCACGTATACGCTAGCCGGCGATAAAACCGAGATACGCCAGAATTGCGTCCGATAAAAATAAATAAATAAATAAATAAATAAATGAAGGAGAAAGCAAAAGAGTGGGCGCATGCCGGCCTGCGAGAAACCGTCAAAGTAATGAACTTGCACACAAGAAGACGACGAAGTGCGTGCATATATATCAGGGAACGCGCATTCTTTGATTTCAATAAGCACAACTCGCCCAATCTGTGCTCACCTCCAGCCTTTGCTGGGGCTCGGATTTAAGCGACGCACGTCTCTCGTTCGCAGTAATCTCGGCACTACCAACGAAAACGCGTTGTCCTTTCGGAGTGCCGCTCTGCGTGAAATGCACCCTGACGAGAAATATGACATGCATATTTTAACGCCCCTCTGCGTCGGTTTCACGTAACTTATATTTCGTTTCCGCTTTTGTGTAGTCCAACTTTATGATTTCAGTACGGAGTACCTGACGGCTCTCGAATAAGGCTTCGATGGCGAACACGTAAATTGTTCTCCATTGCCTATGTACGCGTAACACGCGCGCATGATTGTCGTCGCCAGTGGCTATTTTCATTTCAGCCGGCTATTTCTGGCGCGTAGCGCAAACGGGGCCGTTTGTGCTGGTCAGGCTCGAGCAGTGTCCGGCCCAGAATGAGAACACAGTAGATGCTCACGCATGGTCTACTTCTGTAAAGAGCCCGCGCTCAACACATATGCAACGCACGAAGAAAGGCAAAACTTGGAACTCGGAACTGAACATCTGAGTTGTGCGAAATAGGCCAGCCTAAGGAATGCCGAAAACGAGAGGAGTGAAGTCGTTTGTGGCACTGCCTTGCCCGCGGCTCGTAGCCGCGTGCTCTGTGAGCTTTATGTAAAGGCCAGAGGCAGAATGAAGTTAGGTCAGCTGATAGTGAGGAAAAGGATGGAACTTTATTATTGCAGAAAAACCGTTGCGCGGTTTATTCGTGGGTGGTTCCCTCTGGACGGGGCCCAACAGAAAGCTGCGCATCGCGTTGGCAAACTGAGAAGCACGCGCGGAGCAGTGAGAACCGAAAAAAAAAAGAAAAGAAATGGTTGGGCGAAGAAGCCGTGGCCCGATTTTCTCTCTCTCTCTCTTTTATTTTCTTTTCCTTCTTTTTTGTCGTGGGAGGCTGGATTTCCTTCAACACAGGAGGCATTCCGCGTTTCGACTCCTGGGAACTGAGAGCACTAGCATGATCATCACACTGTGTGTATATATATATATATATATATACACACTTTTTTTTTACAAAGGCTGGTCCACCAGCCGAAACATCAGTCAAACACACTGTGCTTATTCAACGTACTAACGTACTTCATACTCTTTTTCTTGATTATATATATATATATATATATATATATATATATATATATATATATATATATATATATATATATATATATATATATGTTACGGCGCAAGTGAGACACGGCAGGGAAAGCAAGTAAAAACGAGGACGACACAATAATTTTAGAAAGTGGACCTGGATTTCGTTGAGTCAAGTTCTGACATTGGGCTGGGTTACCGCCACACGCATTTCGCAGCCGTTATTTCTAGTTCGTTTGGTATTCGGAACGAGTGAATCGCGTTGGGATGCGGGTGCAAGCTGTTTGCGCCAAACAAAGGATATATAAGTATTTCAGACTCTCGTGTGCGCCGTTTGTCTTTTTCCCTACATTTCCTTCTTGTTCTTACTCAGTAGTGGTTAGAGCTCGCGAAAAAATTCGAGCTCTGGGAAAAAAGAGTGACAGTGACAATAAAGACACCCAAATAAAAATTAAAGAAATAAATTAAAAGAGATAACAAGAACAACAACGTTTATCACTAAGATGAACAACGAATTAATCAAAGTTATTCAATGGTTTTGTTTAAACAGCCTAATTTTGAACCCGCTTAAAACTCAGTTCATAATTTTTAAAACATCTCAAAACGTTCTTCCTTATCTACCGCAAGTATCCATAGGTCATCATTTATTCCCAGTGCTCATTGTGTAACTTTCCTTGGCATAATATTAGACCCTACCTTGAAGTTTTATTATCGTATCGCTTATGTTAAACAAAAAACTGCTTTTTGTATAAGAGCTCTCATTAAATCTTGTCGATTCTTTTTTTCTGTTCACGCCTTATTGTCTTTATACTTTGCCATCATACATTGCCACATCACATGTGGCATTACTTCACGGGGAAATAGACATAACTGTCACCTTTCGTCCACACAGCACATTCAGAACCAGACCATTCACATTATTACCAACAGTTGTTTTTACTCTAATGCTTCTGCGTTCCTTCAGGCTAACTTCATTCTTCTTATATCGGCGTGTTTTAGTTTTATTTACTTATCATTCAACTTAAATTACTCAACAAACAGCTCGCGTTTCAATTAATAGACTCTAGGTTGCTCACAAGTACCAACAGCACCAGGTTTTCCCATAATCACAACATTATATTACCTAAATGCCACACAATCTATGGCAAAATGACATACCTCTTTCTCGGCGATTGCATTGTGGAATGACTTACCCCATGCCCTTAAATCATCAATATCTTTGCATGCATTCAAATATGAACTTAAGAATTTAATTCTGTATAACTAGTGGTCCTGATTAAATTACTTTGTATAAAAAGTGTGTACTTCACTTGTTAAATAGGTTTATACAATTTAGATTGATAATGTGCGAATTTTTCAGAAATTTTACATCAATGACTCATTCTACAAGAATTGAATGAATTCCTTTCCACTACTTCGTTCACGTTTTATTTACTCGTAGATTGCATAATTTACACTGCTTTATCAATTAATCATTTTGTACCAATCTTCTTATTAGCCGAGGGTCCCGCTGCAGTCATTTGAATTTGGGGTCCTCACCTGTATAGTACTAATAGCCCACTGTGTGTCTTGAATGAACTATAAAGTGAAACTAAAATGAGAATTTAGTCAGGGTGTTTGGGTTTTCAGGACGCCCTGTTCGCGCACACAAAGCACGTACGTGACACCTGCCGTGCCGCCCCGTTTCTGTGTGTTCTGTGCCGGTGCGCACTCACAGAGTATGGCGGAGAAGCCATGTTCTCAAAGCAACGCAATAACGAGATGAGAGAAGGGGAAAATAAAAGAAAATTAAAATAAAGGAAGCGCGGTGTAGGGCGAATGCGTAATGTTGTGCAAGGCGAGTGCAGAGGGAGCTTCTCGGTGGCCCATGTTCTCAGTCAGCAGAGCTTCCTTGTAAACAGAACAGCAGCAGCAGCAACAGGAACAGCAAAAAAAAAAGAGCCCTAAGAAAAAAAGCACAAGGCGAAAGCTACCTGCACTACTGGTCGTATAAGGGGTGGCAGTCCGACAAAAGGCTCGAAGCGAGGGCGGAGAGTTGTAGAAAAAAGGAACTGCGCCGAGATGTGGGCTCGCTTACGAAAGAACCTTTCGCAAGGAACGCCTTTGTTTTCCCGTACACTTAGTATTTTTTTTTTGCTTTTCCCTCCGCGTGAACCTTTAATAACGCAATAAACCCTTTACAGCCGCTTCTGTGTTTTGGACTTGCATTTGGCCCTGCACCTGCACACCATACGAAGCACGTCGGCGTACCCGTTTGCGTGTGCCAGCCGGAGCACTGCATGCGTACCGGCCGACGTCCGAATGGCTCTTTTATAACTTGGAAGTGTTGGGTGGAAGTTTGGAATTCGGGAGCGTTGAAGAAACCGGGGAAAAAATAAAGGGGGCGGTAAGAGCACGGGGTGGTGGGGTGGAGGTGTTGAGGGGGGGGGGGGGGGGGTTTCGTGATTGGAGCGGTAATTCGGAATGAGTAGGTGCCTTTGAGGACCGAGCATTTCTGCGATAGCGTTGTACTGCTTCATTGCCGGAAGTCTTTCGCATAATCTCGGATTATAAGCCCTGATAGTTCAACAATTCGCTGCTTGGGAAAGAAGCCGGCGTCGTGAAACGTGAAAGGCAGTGCGGCCTCAATTTGTGTTGTCGACGCCGAACTCGTGCGGGCCGGCTCGGAGGTAAGCTTACTTACATCGATATACTGGTTTAGCCTAATCTAGAATGGATTGATCTAATAGAAAGAGTCACTACAGAAAATACCTAAAACAAGTGAGCGAAGAACAGAAGCGTACATAAAAGCAGCAATCAAGGAAGGAAGGAAGGAAAAAGTGGAGAAGGAAAGGCAGGGAGGTAACCAGTTTAGCTTAACCAGTTTGCTACCCTACACGTGGGAGAGGGATGGGGGAGATGAAAGATGGGCAAGGGGGAGAGGGAGAGAGAGCATATAGCACAGCACACACACATCGTCCGTTGGAGTCCATCAATCTGGCATGGCACATGATATCACTGTCACAGCCGCTTGTCCAATCCCGTCTCTTTCAAAAACCTAAGTAGTCCCTTCGTCGCCTTCACCTGCGATGTCTTCTGTTGGTGGCATGTGAAAATCGTGTCGAGGGACAATGGTCTAGTGTCAAGGTGCGCTAGAACAGATGCCAGAGACCGTCGCTGAACATTATATTCAGGACAGTCGCATAGAATGTGTTCCAGCGTCTCCTCGCAAATACAGGCATTGCAGAGAGCGTTGTCGGCCATTCCAATGCGGAAGGAGTAAGATTTCGTGAAAGCCACCCCTAGCCATAAGCGATAAAGCAGAGTCGCCTCTCTTCGGCGGAGTCCAGTTGGCATATAGAGATGCATCAAAGAGGGCAGGTGGTGATGATGGTTGCTCTGGTTGGTCTGGCTGTTTGGTGTGCACCATAGAGAGAGCGCGATCTCCTGTGCAAGCACTCGAAGTCTGCTAGCTGCGTCGGATCGTGAAAGCGGTATGGCCTCTTCATGTGCGTCTTCAAGAGTTGCTCGAGCGGCATTATCGGCGTCTTCGTTTCCAGTGACGCCGCAGTGACTTGGCAGCCACTGAAACGTCACGTGGTGTCCTTTCTCCTGTGATATATGGAGTAGGCATCCAATATCGAATACGAGCTGTTTGAATGGCCCGCGACGCAGAGATGATAGTACAGGTTGTAGGGCTGCCTTTGAGTCGCTGAAGATTGACCATTGTCGAGGTCGCTCCCGATTGACGAAACGAAGTGCAGCGCGAAGAGCAGCTAGTTCAGCAGATGTCGATGTTGTTGGGTGGTCAGTCATAAAGCTGATGGTAATAGCTTTTGCTGGGACCATAACAGCACCGGACGAACACTGGATGTTTGTGGAACCATCAGTATAAATGTGTTCACTGTCCGCGTACCTCTCGCGCAGAAGAAGCAGAGACAGTTGTTTCAGCACAGGCTACGACAGTTCAGACTTCTTCCCGATTCCTGGTACACTGAGATGGACTGTGGGGCTGATAAAACACCAAGGGGGTATCGATGGTTTAGGTGGAGTGGTGAAGCCCGAGGGAAGTTTGTCGTTGTGCTTGATGATAGTTTTAGAGAATGATGATTGGTGCCTGTCTGCATACAATACAGCCAATTTTAAAACCAAGGGAAGTATACTTCTCAATTTCTGCTGCAACATCACTCGATGCGACAGTAGTGAAATGAAATTGATTCCTATCGTCATTGGTACGCGGAAACAATCTGAATGTAAAGTTGTTTGTCTCCTCAAACATAGGAGTAACCGAATATTTATGGCAATGACGGCTCTTTCGAGTTGTGAGAGGAAGGATTTGGTTATGCAGATTGAATTTGAGTTTTCCTTGCGAGGAATCACCACATGGCTGATTTTTCTTTGAGATTCAAATTATTGTGCAGCATTTCTTTTTCTTTTGCTTGCCGAACGCGGATTTCACTGCCTTGCGGTTAACACACTCCACGTATTCTTCCCTTCTCCCGCAGCCATCGGACCTTGTTCGGACTGTTGCCTAAACGTAGAAGGGGTCCCCTTTGTTCACGTAATAAGGTGTTCTCCTGATTAATGTTCACTTCTAAGTAGTATATGGGAACGAAACATAATGGTCTTGCAACATCACTCATTAAAACTAAGACGCTTGCTAAAATGAAAAAAAAAAAGATATTTTACAGAAAGGTAACATTCAAGAAGGTACCAATATTGCAGTAATGCTCTTGCTGTGTCGTCTCCTTGGGGGTTATTCGTCTCCATCTGAGTTGATACTTGGATTAAACAACCAGGCGCATCGAGTTCTGCTGCTTCGATCCTCCTCCGCGCAGCGGCCCCAAACAAGTTCTATACTAGACGTGCACTTTTGCAGGCGCTAAGAATTCTCGCGTGCTCGACTCCCTATAGTTTCATAAGGTTAGGAAGGATTCATGGTTTTCTTTAAAGAGTCAAATCGCCGATTCGCGCGCGGCATCTGGCGTGCGTCTTGAGTGAAAGGAAGCGCCTGGGAAAGCTCGCCTGTCTCATACATCATAGCCTGCACAAACAGTGAGGGTGAGAAGTTTGACATCTTTTGATGTCCTCCAGTCCCGTCTGGCTTATAGCGGAAGGCCGGAAGTGTTTGGTTTGCGCTGCAGCCCACCTTTTGTATTTGTTGCGTCATTGTCTTTTTTCTCTTCTTACTCTCCCTCTTTTTTATAGTTTTGTGGGAAGATATGTCTTGTTCGGCAAAAATTGGCATTGGGTGCTCTTTTTCTATAGAAGCGCTAACGAGTGCAGAAGAGGCACGGGCCTGTTCTAAGCTTTTACGGCAGTATTTCTTGCCACTCTTTAGTGCTTGCTCATAACTAGGACTCTCTGTTCTCGCAACTACCAGGCAGATAAATTCTCTCGTGCTTACATTTGGCGCTTACGACAGGATATAGTTACTGCTTTAGCAGTGAGAAAGCGAATTTCATTTTACTTTTCTGCGCTATTCGAGTCATCTTGCATAACATGGATGCTTATCCTATTTTGTCAGGCTTTATCCTTGTTTCAAGAGGCCGTTTCATTTATTCCAGTGTAGCGTCTGTCGTGTCGCGTCGAAACAGAAGCTCGAGGAGACGGCGTGCAGAATAGATGAAACGTTTGTTTATTCGTTGCAGAGCCACTTTTCTTTTTTTGACGCGTTCTTCGTTGTGACTCCACGACCATCTCAATATTCGTTACCCTTATGTAGGCTTCAATGACATGGAACTGACTCCGGTGACACTACTAGCCCCGCTGTGCTGCTAAATGCCGGGACTCTGCCGTCTCAGCCATTGGTCGCTAGCATTTGACCTGTGTCGGAAAACAGTGACAAAGCTGCAACCATCAATGTCTCCTTTCACTCGATTCGACTGTCCTCCTTGCCCCTGTTGTAAACAGCAGTGGTGTACAAAAAGAAAAGAAAAGCAATTATAAACTCTCCGATAAAGCTTTTCGCTGTGCCGTCGATGGTCGATAGCGCATCCGAGCCTGTACTCTTACTACTTTCGACTGCTACCACATATATCTTCAGGGATCATCTGTTTGCGTGCAGTACTGCCGGGGCTGCAGCCTGCTACACGGCCCTCTCACAGCAGAAGAAACATTCAGCCGCCTTTGAAAGAACGCTCTGGGTCTGTGCGCTACAAAGGCTCCTTTCATGTCCACAGGTTCCCGCCGTTGCTGTAGCGCATCTGTTTCCACAGAGGTTCCTTTCCCGGAATTCTGCTGGAAAAACGACGCTGCGGCACTCCAAGCTGTCTTTGACGAAAAGGAGCCTCGAGACCCCTCAACCCGCTTTGCTCGCTCGGCAACCCGCGAACTACGTGTAGCGCTGAGAAAGTGACTCCTCAGTGCTGCACGCAATTCGTGGGTTGCCGACTTTCCAGAGGCTAAGTGCGAGGCTCAACAGTCCAGTATACCATTGATCGCAAGTTTCCGCTCTCACTCGGCGCCGCGTGCGTTGTTTACCTTTCCGCCGATTTTGCTGTCAAAACTTATTTTCTTTAACAGAACTTTTCTTTGCCTGCAATGCACGTGGTCACGCAGGGCTTCACTAACACTGATGGCCGACAAAGAGCGAAGTTTCGAGTGCCCGTCAATAGCGGGTGCTCAAGAGGCTGCTATTTCTTTCGCTTTGTCGTCGTCGTTGTTGTTGCGGCTGCTGTCTTTTTTTTTTGTCCTTGTGTTTCTTGTTGTTTCTTGTTCTTTAGACGCGATTTGTCGCCCTCTTTCCTGCGCTTTCTCCTTGCGTTACATTTAAGGCCAATAAGGTTTGCCGAGGAAGGGGACAAAGCAACTGCGCTGAGACTAGTCGAACGTTGGTTGATTTCTGGAAGGTGTCTGTCCTTGACCTAAAGCTCTGCTGTTCTGGCGGAGGCTAAATTGCAATAGCGTTATTCTTACGAATGCGTGTTGTTGCTGTAATAGTGCAATGCCATAGGTACGTTTGGAAAGGGCGTTGCTTGTGGTGACATTTTGTAGATTTCTACTCGAATATCACCGTATGCTATAGACGGGTATCGATGATACAGACGTACAGTGGAAAATCGGCGTGTCGCCGGAAGCCTTCTTGCGATGAGTCTTGATCGAGGAAAAAAATAATGCAGGGGGACAAGATAAGATCCAAAAACGCGCTCATTAAGAATAATATGTTGCTAACACCTTTCGCCACTACATGTGTAGAATGTTAACATTCATTGGATCGAGAGTTCAGTAGGTTCTTGTTTAAAACAGCGTCGCAAGATGTCAACATTGTCGCTGCTGTGTCTCTCTAAATGTGTACTATGCAGTTACGATAGTACGCTGTATATCTCCGGTTAAAATGCACAAATGAAGCGTGCTACAAAAGGTGGAGATAGTGGGAACTTGAAACTTTATGTGTGTCATATGCTACAGCACTCACCCTTCACATTTTGAGAAGTGTACTACGTGTGTCCACCCGTTAATACTCGTGCGCTGGTATTTCACAGGGGTCATTAAACAATAGTTTATTTTTCCCTCTAACTGGCCCTTAAGTTGTAAATCTGTCGCACACTACTCGGCAAGTCTGCCAGTTTAGCTCACGCGCACGCCGCCCGAATACATATCCAGATAACGAGCCCGATAACGTCCTACACTAAATGTATTTGTGCGTGTTCTCGTATCATTACGTTCTGTAATTATCCAACATTTCTCCAAGTCCTTGTCACTCGTTTCCAACCGGGTCGAAAGCTCGGAAGGCCCGATTCTTTCTCGAAAATTCTGCGAACGGCAGCATTTCGTGCTATGCGGACCCGTTTCGCGAGCATTAGCGATAGAGGGGCGCGGAGGGTGGTGGAATAGCTACGTCATACGATGAAATGAAAGTGCGTAGTGCTTATGCAATCTCCTTCCGAGAACAACTATACAGCGCACATCCGTTCAGGGGCCCTATAACGTAAAACTATTCCAATATGTTTTTATTTCAATTTCCTGACGTCAAATTTGCGTAACCGCCGACGCAAGCATCGGGCGGTCACCCGCAGGGTTGTCTGAACAGACCAATCAAACGCTCTCCTCGTTCATAGGAGGTCACTTTTGTTTGCTTGAAAAACGAATAACATTGTCTACACTGAGCGGCTTGTCTTATCTTATTGGCTGACAAGAGGCGAGTAGCACGCTCAAGTGGAGAGGGATTCGATAGGGCCGAGCCCCTGCACTGAAGATCGATAACCGGATGACGAGGGTGGCGTCGGCGTCTGCGATTGGTCCGCTTTCCCTTACTTTGCTTGCGGTGACTCGTCGACAATCGCGGTGGCATGCAACGGAAACTTAAAAATGACGCTAAAACGTATCCTCAGCAAAGAAGAGTTGGCAGAACGAGGTCGCAAACGTGCCGAAAGTGCTCGAAAACGTTACACGGCCACGCAAAAAGTTTTATTACACGCAAATAAACCCATGCTCTCCGACAGCAGCGAGTAGCCAGTGCCTGAGCGATCGGCGGCAGCCATCTTATATTACATTCGGAACGGAGCAGCCTGCGGCTATTCAGAAGAAAATTCAGTTTTGTTTGGCATATTAATGCATCTTTATCGCGTACACGTCACTTTGACGCGTGAGTTCTTGCGGTTTTGTGACGTCACGTGAGAGGCAGGTGAAGTGGGCGCAGCCCTAGAACTTTTGACCAATAGCCGAGGGCTAATGGTGAAAAGGCGTCGAATCATAAATAACTATTTTTCTTTTGTTCGGTCAAATCCTGCATAATCCGTGTGTACCCGTTATATCAGATGAGGAACTATCGCGGTTTTCGTGACGTCGCGTGACAGACAGGTGAAATGGGAGTGGTCCAAAAAAGTTTTTGACCAATCGCGGAGGGCTGATTGCAGAATCGGAATAGAAAAGTTTGGAATAGCTTCACATTATAGCGCTCCTGATCACGGCATACAGGCGAAAACGTTCGAGCGTGTTGTTACAGGAATTGTGAAATGCTTACGGCTGCAGCTTCTCCGGCTTGTGACTGTGCCGTGTCCTCTCCTACGCGTTCTCTGCCCAGATACTAGCACTTCAGCGAAGGCTGGAGGTCGCTTCGTGTGGCCAGGAAGGACAACCGCCGCTGCGTGCCTCGTGTGCTTCTCGGCTCAGAGCATCTACCTCACGGTGCCGGCCGATTAGAAGAGTCGCGGAAACGGTGTTAGCGGCGTGCGCCACGGGAATCCGTAGTTGTTTCCACTGAAAGCTGCAGCTAACGAGCGAGCGGCACAGCTTTCGCTTCACTGCCGATAACCGACGAGTGAATTGGAGCGTGCGAGCCGTGGAAGCTGAAGGGCACCGAAGAGTAGTTTGTACTGCGCTGCAAATTCCTAACAACAACGAAAGCACAGCTGTGTCACCGTTAGTTATGTGGAGGTCTATCGAAACTCGTCTGTAGATACGAAGCTGGCTTGAGTGGCCGACGCGATCTGCATAGTTATCGCTTTATTGCACGGAATCGAAAATAAAAGCATAAGATGTGAACCATGGGACCTGGAGAGCGGCCGTGGTGCAGTGTTGTAAACTGGTAATAACTGCGGAACGTCAGTCGTGTTATTGTTTACAGTACGGAGGACTGCAGGCGTGACCGCGGTTAAGGATGTCCGGGCGCAGTGCGACGTCGTCCGGAATTTCCTTGGGGAGTTCCCGCCCGTGCACAGTGTATGCAAATTGGAAGCGCCCGTATGAATATGCAAGTCCTGAGCGGCGCCTGGTGTTGGGAAGGCCGAGGCTTCGCCAGCACACCATATGTTTTGCATATACCGAGGCTTCGGCGGCAGCCCCGAACATACCGAATATATAGAATATAACGCTATCGGCATATCGTTGACATAGTTATGCATGCTGGCTTTGGCTTCGTCTGATCATTTTCCTTCTATTCTTTTTTTTCATTACCACTGACCTAACGGTCTCCTCTGGAAATCTCATGTTTTCACTTCCCTGAAAGCGAACCAAAATGGAAGTAATTCAGAACGCTGCGACGGGGTGTAAGAATGACGTTGTGGAGGCGACGTTAATCGGGACTCTGCCATGCAAATTGAGACCGAGAAGCTGTTTGTGGAACTTCTGCAGATGTAGCTGCTGTATTCATACTTTTGTGATTGGTTAACTGAAATGTTTTTTCGTGGATTATTTCAGTTTTATAAAGCTCGAGAAATGTTTACAACAGCGGTATAACGAAACAAAAATGTCCGCAGATATCCTCCCTGAGACGCCGTTAAGTATTGATGTTTTGTTTGTAGTTATGGTACGTATGGCGCACTGTCGATGGTCATAACACCCAGACCTAATAGTTTGAGGGAGAGAAAAAAAATGGTGATATTAACCACAGAAGCGTCTACCTAGCTTTATACCCTACGCGGGGGAAGTAGAACAGCAAGATAGAAAGATGAGATAGATATGTGCACGAAAGGTGAGGTGAAAGCGTGAAAATTTGAGTTCTGCGAGAACCAAGGTATTCCTGGAAAGGTTCGAGTTGTATCAGAGCAGGTTCGTTAGGAAATCCTTGCTTCAGGATGGTTATTTGTTGATAATTTTCTGTGTGCTGAATTAGGAAAAAAAAAGATAGAAGGTAATTGAATGCGTGGTAGAGCAGAATGACTATTCGTGTAAAACTAATTTGTTTTGTTTGAATACGAATATACCGAGAATGGTAGGTTGCAATAAAAGGACGTTGCGCGTGAGTCATGACGGCTTTAGAAGACAGGGTCCGCGCGTCTTTACTTTTGTCGTTGTGCGTGTATTCTGATCAGCAGCAAATATATATATATATATATATATATATATATATATATATATATATATATATATATATATATATATATATATATATATATATATATATATATGTGTGTGTGTGTGAGCAATGAGCGAACTCCTCCAGATTAGGCCACTTGTGCCTGGCTTTGCCGTTCGATAATACGATGACATCAAGCTGACCCGCAGCGCAAATTACCATTCCGTTTGAGAGAACGTCGAATGGATGTATGCTAATGAAATACCTGCGATTCCGCGTAACAATGCGGTCCGGCTTTTTCCCACATCTCCTCTAATCCTGCTTGCATATTGCGAAATGTCAATTTCAGTTATGGCATCTCGATAAAGGGGATGCCGTCGGCAGCCCACTTTTCGCAGAAACAATTCATCACGAGCTCGTAACTGGAATAAGGCGGCCGCCTTTCCGAAATTACTTTGAACCAGCTGTCTCGACGAGAGCTGCACTTAACTCTAATTCATTTGCTAGGCACAGTTTCACATTCTGGCTCAATCCGGCGACATGTTCGTGTAGGTTTGTGGCAAATTGCCTTTAAGTACACCAAGTGATTGATGGTCACAGTGTAATCATCGAAATATCGGGTTCAATCTGAAGATATCGTATTTTCTCTCTATTGAATAAGGAAGGTATGAAAATACGATATTCAGCGATACAAACGAGCGTTGAACCTTGAGTGATAATCATTCGCCCTCATTAGCGTATTGTGCTTAAGCTAGCTAGGCCTAGCGGCTGGTATTACGATTCTTCTCGGGCTTCATGCGCTATTCGATGGTAACTCAACGCGCGAATGCCCTTTTGTGTTTCGCTCGTGTAAGCATTTCATTTTTAAAATCTCGCGTATTTTAGATATGTGCAGTTGAACACATAGGACACCTGAGTTCGCATTCGTAAGACCTACTTACGTAATTTTCGCCTGCGATAGGACATCAACGCAGCTATCGTTTCGTTATCGCGCCTATGGTATATGAATAAGAGATGTCGGAACACCGGCCAACGATGAAACGCTCTTACTTGCGATGAATTTAGCATATGCGGGCCTGCACTTTGTTTTGTGACTTTCTCGGCTTATGCGCATGTCGTTAGATTAATGCCGTACCGCAGGAACATCCTGCCTGCGAGAGCAATGGCACTGCACTCCGGATGGGACGGAGGATGTGGCCCAGTGAAAGGTGGTCAGCAACCGTCCTGGCTGCGCGTTGTCAGCGTTTGCCGCTCATCTTGACGCAAGCACATATTACGATGAGAATATTGGAATGCCACTTTATGGTGCGGAAGCAAGAGCCGTTACCTCGTTTAACAGACTAGGCACAATGGGCCCCTATCTCAACAACAAACCCTGGCACACTTTTCAGAGCGGATGACCACGCGAAGAAATACTAGCGCTCAGCTTCGTTTCCTGCGTTCTGCGGGCTTGTGATGTAGGTTGCGATAAGTTGTGGTTGCGGCCTTTTACGCATGTGCGCTAGTCTCTCTTATTGAAATGAAAACAAAAGAAAAATCTTATCGAACACTCCATGAAGAACGAGGTCACAGCAAAAGCCAGTTCCTGCAAATAGTTCACAATCGCGTCACACATGCGACAATTTGACAATCCAAGTTCACCCGCTAGAACACAAGCTGAATGCAGTGCATGTGAAAAGAAGGTAAAAAAAGAAAAAAGAAACGAAAAACATCGAATACCCCGATACGCCATACAACCCAATATAATGAAAGACAATGCACAATAGACATATCTTAATTTGACAATCGAATGTTGTCTGGAGAGAAACGGTTCCAACGCTTTCAATACCAAAGAATCGCTCAATTAGTAACCAAGTGAAACGTTATTATTATACGTTTCGAAACTCCTACGGATTTCCTGTTCACGTAAACAGAGATTCTGAACAAGGCAGCTGCGCGGGTACCGGAAACTTGTATAATAATTTTTGACGTTGCCAGTGGCTCTAATTTTTTTTCAAAGATTCTAGTTGAAGAAACGACCTTCTTTGGAACTCCGGAGTACCCCTCCATTTCTCACTTAAGCAGTTTGGCTATATTTGTTTTACATCCAAGAAGAGACAGTTTAATTTGTGCGTGGCAACCACCAAAAAATTATCGTTACAATTTATTTCGAGAGAATTCGTTTGAGGCGAGGAGGATTACTTTCAGAGAAGCGACAAGTAGATCATTGAAAGCTGAGGAAGGTAGCCTCGACGGTGACCGCATGGCCTGCGAGCTTCGTAGAGTCTACTCTATGCTACATCTTGGTTTCTCACTTCGCGCTCTTGCGCACATTTTGTTTTGGGCGTCGTCTGACGGAATGACATCAGGCATCTGTCCTCGTTCATGCCTGCGTAGTCGGCTGCTCACTGCTCGAAAATAACTACGGATAACTTTCTTTTTTTTATTTTTCGCTTGCTAGATCGCTCGGGCTTTTCTTATGACTTTAGTTGCGGCTGTCTTATTCCTGATTTATTTATTTATTTATTTATTTATTTATTTATTTATTTATTTATTTGGATACATCTGAAATGGTTGTTATTTTTGTCAGCGCCTCCCTCTCCAACTATGCATTGTTCAATGACATAATAGTGGTGGCATGTTACATTCTACCCATAAATTAACAATATACTAACGACAGCGCAATACGTAGTAATGGCAGAGAGAACGCTTTCGAGTGATGACTTTGTCGTCAGGGCACGAGGAACGTCGCGATAGCGCGCGTTGAACAAACGTCAGACGTCATGCCGTGTCGTTGCCACCGTCAAACTCGGCGCCTCCCGCAACCTTCTATTATTGTCACAAACTCGCGAAAGTGGCTCACAAATATTTGAACGCTGGGAGCACGCCAGCATGTAAGTCGTCAGAACGCGAAACCGAATCCTGCGGCTTTAAGAACATTATTATCAGTAATGTTTCTTTTTCTCGTTCGATTGTCGTTCGCTGTTCACGTCCGCTAGCGTAGCAAGTAATGTGCACGGCCCACCAGGCTCCTTGCTGCGAAGCTGACGGTGTAAAAACTATTATAAATATGTCTAGCGCTTCCTTTCTTGAGGCCATCTGTTTCTTACTTCCTCTCATTTTTTTTTCTTTTTGAACATCTTGAGCTCACGGAAGCGGCAATGGTGCTGTGTCCAAGCTGTGTGTGAAAGTGGCAGCTGTGAGTTACCGTCGTCCGGGCCGTCCAAGAGGGAACTTTTTCTGTGTCATTTTCTTCTTTGGAAGAAGTGGAAATCTTCGCCTGTCGTCTTTGAGATTGTCTGCGTGGCAGAGCGCCAGAATGTAGCGGTCGGATTGCGCGGAAGTCGCTCACGCGTCGGGTGCGAAAATTTTGTCGCGGACGGCGAGTTTTGCAGTTTTTCTTTCTCCTGCGAAGAAGCTTTCGCACTTTCGGTAGCGTATTTGTACTCAGTGCAGAAGGAAATACGAATCGATCTTGCAGGAAGCAGTGCGATACTTCTTTCCCTGTGATATTTATAATCTTCCCCCGTACTCATACTTAAAAGTTAGAGCTATACACTGTGTAACATTGAATAACAGTATTCGCTGGGTAGGTTTTCATGTTTTCATTCTTCAAGATGCGTTTCGCTTCATTTGGCTAAATGCTGCCACTTTACACCTTAGTGTAAACGTTGTTCATTTCAAACTTAACAATGAATAACGAAAGCGCTGAAATTCAGTGGAACCCACTCTATTATTTGAGATTAACTGTGACCTTGAAAATCGCTGTAAGAATTTTTGAAGCGCTATTGTTTACGAGCGAAAAGCAGCATCTGATTATGAGGCACGCCGTAGGGGGGGGGGGGGGGGAACTCCGGATTAATTTCGACCACCTGGAGTTACTTAACGTGCGCGTAACGCACGGTAAATTTGCGTTCTGGATGGATGGACGGACGGACGGACGGACGGACGGACGGACGGACGGATGGATGGATGGATGGACGGATGGATGGATGGATGGATGGATGGATGGATGGATGGATGGACGGACGGATGGATGGATGGATGGATGGATGGATGGATGGATGGATGGATGGATGGATGGATGGACGGCCGGATGGACGGACGAACGGATGGATGGATAAATGGATGGATGGATAGATGGATGCTATGAGTGTGCCCTTTGAAACGGGGTGGCGGATTGCGCCACCAAGCTCTTGTGCTTAAGTTGCTTAATGTTCTACCTATCTCTTAAAAAAAAGCACACAACGATTTCCCTGAAGGTCCACTGGACGGTTGCACGCCTAGTAACATTGGCTCTCTGGAAAGGACTTCATGGGCCTCCTGAAGCGTCAGGCCTGAGCTACAAAGCCGATTGATTGTTCATACTTTTTTCGCTTGTCTATGTAGCAAAACCGGAGCGATTCAGTTAGTCTCCCTGCATTTCCTACTAGCTTCCTCTCTCTCTCTCTCTCTCTCTCTCTCTCTCTCTCTGTTTATTCTTCTTTTCTCCTCATCTGTTCTTTCCTCGCCCTATCCCCCCTGTGTAGAGTAGACTAACGGACAATTATCCAGGTTAACCTGTTCGCCTTTCACTTCTGGCTTTCTCTCTTTGTCTCTCTTACAGCGGCAAGAAAACTGCACTTAAGTCGATACGCCAGTATACACTCAATGACCTGTCTCCTGAAGAGTCCTTGGAAGAACTACTTGAGGGTATTATGCATATATGCTGTTAATTAAAAACGTTTTTTCTTTATTACTATGGTTCTTAACTGTATGGATTTATTGTGATAAAAATTAACTCTACAAAATGCTTATGCTTGAGTTTGAATGTTTGTTTGGTACTACCTATCATATTTTTATTACTTCTCGCAAAATCGCAAATTTACATGGCTTTATGCTTTGTATCAGCTTTGAAATCATTTATTCTCAATACCTCTTGACTATTAACTTCTCACTCTTGTTCTTCCCCATATGTTTGCTTTGTAGCGCGTATACCGCCGAACTATAGTTTCATAGTATCGAAAGTTATATACGATTCTGGTTAGAAGATCGCTGGGACAGAAAAAGAAAAGCTTTTTCAATTGGAGTGGTCCGACGCTGTGTTTTGTTTCTTTTTTTTTTAATTTAGCCTGTTGCCGTATGACGCCTGCGTCACACTGCAGCCGCAGCGAACTTTTGTCACGGCAAGGAAGTCGAATATGCACTTGCCATTGTTTGAATACAGGAGTAAGGACAAAGGCGCCGTAATTAACAGCCGCGGCCATTAAGCAGTCATTATATAGGTGCTGGAGCATAGGAGCTGATAGGCGGTACGCTAGTGCAAACGTCTGTTCTAGCGTGGGAACTTGTAGGCTGTGATGGTTTCGTTAACGGCGTTTCTTTCTTTCATTCCTTCGTTTTCCCTGTCGCCGTATTTTTTTTTTTGTCCACTAACCTTAAGAAGAGGAACAATCTTTCTTTCAATTCCCTACGTACCTTTTGTACCTCCTGTGTGTCATTCATTAGGTCACAAGGTCATCGCAGCTAAGTGCACAGCGTGCTTAACACGAGTTTTGTCATGCTAGCCTACCTTCATTCTGTTTTGTTTTTTTCGCCGGCTATTCAGTTTAAACGGCAAATAAGAACCTACCAGGAATATACATCGATTGGACTACGGGGCACGTGTCTCTGCTGGGGAATGAGGCAGCCGACGCCTACACCTGAGCTCACGCTCACCGGGCGTTCTCACAGGACGCGCCAAGGAGGAAGGATGAAGTCCCGAGAAAGTTCAGCGATATTCTGCAACATTACAGCCTATACGGAAGAAACCGACCAGCTCACTTCAGCCTAACTATGGAAGAGGCACTTACCCCCAGGAAATTACAAACTGACAGCTACCCCCGACGGTCTACCTTATGCGTCGAATCTCACCTACTCAGCATTCATACTTCTGTACCTACTGTAATGTCCCAGACACCCTATGCCATATAGTATGGGGATGAGTCGGAAACAAATGGCACCATAGACACCCAAACACTAACCGAAGTGAAGTGGGAGGCCAAGCTGTCAGACGGGGACGGGAGAAGAGGCAACACAGCCTGATCGAACGGGCACGGGAGATGGCCCGTGGCTACCTGGAACAAGGAGGACGCCCACCAAGCGCGTAAACTGCGCTTGCGCAGAATAAAAGTTCATTCGCTCTCTCTGTCTATTCAAGTTGATCAGGGGGAGTTGTGCTCAGGTCGATCGCTCATTACATCAAACAGCTTACCGTGATGAAACGGCGCCTCCTGAAGAAACCTCGAAATATCAGCCAGTCAGAACTTCTTTTACCAACCAAATGTTGTGTTCTAATAAGACATGCGATTCGCTTTATGGTTCCTAGTGTTTTCGTCAAATTACTTCCACTTCCGCATCGCGCTTTCATCAACGAGGCGCTTTTGTTCCTTTCATGCGACTGCAGCCACACGTTCAAGACGTGACCTTATCTCAAGATTTTAATCGGAACACCACGTGCCTTACTCCCTTCATCTGTCCCCACCACATGTTTCTTGACCTTTACCCAGTCAAGTGGGAGCTTTGAAACAGCGAAGCTGTTTTATTATTTAATGGCGCTGTGGGATGAGACACAATTTCTCTTTCTCTCTCTCTCTCTTAGTCGCGCAGTGCTTTCAAAGCTCCCATTTGCCTCAGTGAAGGTCAAGACATGTGTTGTGGTGGGTAGATGAAGGGAGTAAGGGACATGCGGTTCTGGTTAAAATATTGAGATAAGGCTGTATTTCGAACCTGCAGCTATATATAATCGTACAAAACAGACGAGATGTGCCTTATTGATAAAAGAGAGACGCGGAAGTGGAATTGATTCGAAGAAGCACTGGAAATCATCAAGCGAGTAACATGTCTTATTGGAACAACATTCGGTAGGTACAGGCAGGTTCGATTGGCCGACATATATGGGTCCGACATTGAGAATAACAAGACAGGCCATCTGGCGACTCTAGGAAACGCATTTCTTTACTTCAGTCGGCGTCTTGTAATATGGCCGTGCCATTATTCGTTAAGCACACTGTGGTTCCCCGGTCGCAACAATTCCTGCATTCTGCCTTCTTAAGGGATATTTACGCAAGCCTCATGATTGCTACAGCACTTTCTTCTTGCACTCGACGTAAGAGGTGAAAGACCAACTGAAGCTACTTTTCGTTGAAGGCTCAGGTGCGATAGTGTTAGGGTAATTTAAGAAAGTTGACTAATTGGAGACGGAAGTTTTATTGTAATGGAATGGGGAGCTGCTAAAAAATAGTCACTTTTTAGCTTATGCGCTGCATAAGAAACATAACTATGTATGGCATGCGCCTTGTGAGAGGAGCATTTAGAAGCAGCGTCCCTGAACTGTGGTAAGATACACTTAAGTGTTACCGTTTAGCCGCTATTCGCTAAATATAAATCTATCAGGGGAGAAAACAACTCGTCTATTTTGCTTTAACAGGCCTTGATTCCTCTTTGCTTTTTCATAGGGGCGCCCGCAGTTTGATCAATAGCCGAATAGTTTTGTCGGGTTCATTTCTTGCGCGGCTGCCTGTCATATTGGTTAGGCATACTCGCTCTCCGTTTTCATTACTCACCGTGGTTCCGCCTTTTATTTTGCCAAGGCTATAGCGGGTTACGCCTACTTCGCGTCCATAAATCAATCTCTGGTCGAGGGCCCGAGGTGCTCGAAACTGCCCTGCCGCTTTGCGTTGCCTTTGGCGCAATGACTACAGTGTATGAGTGCTTGTTATTGCGGATTTCCTTTTTCGGGTGATCGATAATAGGTGCATATCCAGGAAACTGCCACCGTGAGGCTAACAACAAAGAAAGAACCGACCGCTCGCGGCCGACGCTAGGTCCCGTATACGTTAGAACCCGCCACAAACGAAGATAACGCGAGGGAGAGGCAGCGGTCAAGGCGGACGCGTGTAGGTCGAGTTGGCCGAGCCATTTCGATTCTCCTCGCCGGATAAAACACCGCGAAGGCCGATTCGAAACAGAGCGCGGTAGTAAGACAAGCGAGCGGCGTACCCTGGCTTCTCCCGACACAGATAGTCTTACTCTGTCCTCCGATTGTTCACTTAGGGATCGAAGTGCGCCCTCTCGCCACCCACATTGGTGGCGTCTCTGGAGTGGCAGCCCGAGCGCTTCCGAAGCACGCGGTGTCGAGTGGTCGCATCCTAAGGGCGACCATGTATATACAGACGGACGGATGAAAAAAGGGGAGCGACGAAGCAAGATTAAAGGAGAAGTAATGGCGATAGTAGTGTGCGATTCGGGAAATGGTGTGCAGGGGCAAGAGCAGGATGCTCCACATCCGTTACAGATACAGTGCGCTGATGTCGCATTCTCTTTTGTTTACATGTCGTGCGTTGTTAGTATATTTTAGGTCGTTTTCTGCTCGTTTCGTTTGCGGATTGTATGCTGTTCGCGTCGCTCTGCAACCTTGTTTGCCGCGACTACCTTCGGTGGGCGGGATCGGGGAATCCTTGGCGCGACAGAGTAGCGTGACCGGTAGAGCGAAGAGGGAAGGAAGAGCACGAAAGAACAACACAAAGAGTGTCTCACTCGCAGCGTCCATCTTGTGCTGAGTGCACTCCAAGTGGAAGCAGACCAGCCCTCGCCACCCCTAAAGAAAAGCGCGCGCGGAGCCTCTAGCACACCGATAGCCTGCTTCGTTCGCTTGACTGAGCACCGACCTTACAACAGTGGACAATGGAGAGACCGGAGCACGGTATCTTTCGAACCCAGGCGCACGTTCGGTTGCTTGGAATTGCCGTTAATTGGGAAACTGCTGTAGTGTGCTTTTGTTCCCCTCTCTGTCTCACTGCGCTTCCGTGCGTGCGTCCGGATTTGCATTCGCGTGTGTGTGCGAGTGTGTGTTCGTGCGCGCGTGCGTGCGCGTTTGCGTGCCTTAGCTACTATACCCTGGCCAGATTATGGCACAGTAGACGTTATTTTGCAAACTAGGCTAAGTGAGCTTCACGTACGTCTCGTACGTGGCGTTACGCACATGCGCACTATGCAGAACCCAGCGCTCTCGCGTACGCTTTGCTAAAACTGTCTGTTGTCAATGTGCGAGGAAGCAGTCCTGGTCAGTAGGCGCTGGGGCAGTGTGGCACTGAAATTGAAATATGCTGATGCCGTCCGGTAGAGAGGCCACGAAGATCGCACGACATTTTGAACGATAACCGACACGCGTCTGTATCGACGTTTCCTTTCACCCCGATACCAGGCAAGTCCAGGCAAGTTCAGTCCTTACCCTGACATGGCCATGCGCCTGCATTCCTATTGATCGAATACGCCGCTGCCTGGTCGGGTCGGAAGCTAGACACATGTGTATCAAGATGAACGGGGAAACTGCTGGTGCGAAACCGCAGCATCTGTTCCTGAAAACTGTTTCCTCCTATGGATAGGTTGCGTTACGGCGCTGCTGTGGGCAAGCGAAGTTTCAGCGCTCTTTGCTGGCTGCCAGTATTGATATGCTTAACAGATAAGGATATCACTGCGTATATAATTACCATTTCACGACTTTAACTTTTGAAGTTGTGTCTTCACTTCATAGACTCGTTTTGTGCAGGCCGTGTATCTGTATCCCTGTATTTTATGGCTTGCGCCAGACAAGGGCTTTAGATGGACTCCTTCAGAGTTACACTAGAACGTTACAGTTACAGCGTTATGCTGAAAGTATACTTTGCGAAACAACTGCATTGATCAGTAATAATTTACCGCACGGTAAGTTGCAATTGCCCCGTGCAAAGTGGTCTGCCTGGAGATGAAGAAACAGTATGCGGGATGGAAGAAAATGGCGGCACACGAAAAGTAAATGAGTGGAAAAAACACTACGACCGGATTCCACTGAAAGCTGTTCATTCGACATCTGCAAAACAAAGAAAGGAAACAGAAAGTAAAAAAGGAAAGAAAAAATAAATGCGTACAAAGGAATAAAATCGTCGTTGCACTTGCTGCTCGTTCGTTAAAGAAAACCGGCTCGCCTGTGAGGTCTGTAGATCGCTGAATGTCGCAGGTATGTCGTCGTGGTCGATATCGAATGTCTTATCGTATCATATAGGCCACCGGCAAGTGCACTATTACAAAAATTGAGCGATCAATCAACGTGCTTGCTGTCATCTGTGCAGCATGGGGCTTTAGTTGCTTTAGGGAAACATGTGTCTCTGTTGCAAATTGCCTGTCATGATGAAGTTCAACAGCTCCTTACGTTATGGACATCCAGTTACTTTTCTGCTAGAATGCATGAAACGACATTTTGTTTAGAAATTAACTGTAACGCCAGTGCGTTTTCCCACAAAGTTCGGGAATTATTATCTCGAAAGTGGTGCCATCCTGAGAATTCGCTCCAAGTGGATCTGCCTTGCGAACTCCACGGCTACAATTTGTAAATTGCAATATGGGCCATAAGGTAATTCGTTGAAAAGCTAAGTGTTAAATTTTTGTGAATTAGTCAATTAAGCATCTCATTTTTTTTCTGCAATTAGTGACCACCTCTTCGAGTAGACCAGTTCATGAACTATAATTGTGCGATCTGCCACAGGCAACCTTTAAAATATTTCGAAAATGTTCGCTGAAACTCCCAGTGTGTTTCTGTTCAGTTTGGTCCGTCCTGTGAAGTTCCACGCTTAGCAGACCGCTAGGAGGAAAACAAATTGTGGGTATTTGTCTGCCAAAACCACGATGTGATTATGAGGCACGCCGTACTGAGGGACCCCGGAATAATTCCCACCACCTGAGCTTCTTTAACGTGCACCTAAATCAAGGCACACAGGTGTTTTCGCATTTTGACCCCATCGAAATGGGTCGCCGCGAAATGGTATGACCCCGCGACCTTCTGCTTAGCATCCCAACACTATATCCACTAAGCAACGGGGGCGTATAGACCGTTATGAAGACCCTGCCTTGTTGCTAATTGTTTCGGCCATTGCAAAATATTTTTCTTTTACATTGAATGCCGTGGATTTGTGTACTAGGTAAGAAATGGCCATGTGTGTAGGCTTCACGAAAGAAAAAAGAAGAAGAAGAAACGCACAATGCTCGTAAGTGTCAACGACACCGTTCTATTGCATTGTGTGAAGTGTCTTTAGAAAGAAAGGTATGTCATCCAGTTTGGTTCAAGCATCAAAAAGTATATACTTTTTCTATGCTGGAACATTGGCCTTCCTCTCAAGTGCGCCGCCGTAACACGGTGCAGCGGTTGCTTGCGCAGAATTCAAATCCGTGGCTTCGGTCCCCGACTTCTGAGCGTACGATTTCTTTTCACTCCGCTCGTGCTTACTTCTTTTGCGTATTGTATAACCTTCCATTTGCTACTTTTCGCGTTGACCGTATGATGTACGCTGTAGTTCACGGCTGCTTGGTATGCATGCCACGTGCCGAGTTCCCGTGTTTGTCGACGCGCTCCGCGGCTCGCAGCCGAGGTCGCCAACTGGAAGTAACGGAAAAAATTTTGTCAGTTTTCTAAAACTCAGAAAAAACACAGGAATTTTTCAGCCCCGTTGCCTTTGAATTAGGAAGACTAGTACTCAGGTGGTTTTGGGGAAGGTGAATGGCACGTCAGAAGGGTGTGAAATATTTGTCCACTTGAGCCTGCGCGATCCACAAATAAGTCTCTTGCTGGTCTTGTGAGTTCGAGCGTGACGGGGGCCGTTGGAATATAATAAACATCGTAACTCAGTCAAGTCTGACACTGCATCACAGGAGATCTACAGCTCGCTGGTTATAGTTTTTGAAACTTATGGGCTGGTACAGTAACTCGGTAAGCCGTAAACCACCATTCTGTTTTCCAGCGCCTTAAGGAGGAGGAGGGAAGAGAAAAGTAGAAGGCAGGGAGGTTAACCAGAATAACATCCGGTTGGCTACCCTACACCGGGGGAATGGGACAGGGGTAAACAAAGATCACAGGGAGAGAGAGGAGGGAAGGAAAGAAGGAAATTGCGGCGAGTTCACTGACGCGTGAGGTCTTACAGAAATTGCATTAAAAGTCACAGATGGTCGCACAAACCCGTCGTCCTTCAGAAACACAAAAGCGCATTCACCGCTTTATGGGCCGACGGGCGATGGGGGCGGTGTTCCAGCAGCACTTGCACAGAAAGTGGCCGATTGTCCAGTTTTTGAAAAGCTTTGGCAAGTTCTTGTCTCTCTGGGGCATATCTTGGACAGTGGCACAGCAGGTGGTCAATGTTTTCTTCGGTGCCACAGACCTCGCATGCTGCGCTGTCAGTCATTCCAATTAATGTAGAGTATGCCTTTGTGAAGGCCACTCCTAACCAAAGGCGGCAGAGAAGGGCGGCTTCACGTCGAGGAAGTCCGAGTGGAGGTCGGAGTTGCAGGGAGGGTTTTAGTCGATGCAGTCGCGTAAGTCGTAAGTTTGGCGAGTTCCACTCGGTCACTGTGAGACTGCATGCCAGGTGTCGAAGCTGCCTTGCAGCGTCAGTCCTCGAAAGCGGAATTGGAACATTGTGGGCTTCTTGATGTGCTGTGCGAGCAGCGTTATCGGCAGAATCATTGCCATTGATGCCACAGTGACCAGGTACCCATTGAAAAACGACCTCGTGACCTTTTTGTTGGGCATCATGGTAAAGTTTCACGACTTCGCATGTCAATTGGTCATGACATCCGTGTCGGAGAACTGACTGCGTGCACTGTAATGCCGGTTTTGAATCGCAGAACACAGCCCATTTTCTAGGTCTTTCAGAATCAATGAATTCCAGTGCTCGACGAAGGGCCGTTAGTTATGCCGCCGTTGAGGTCGTGACATGCGTTGTCTTGAACCGCAGTATCATTCCTCGCGTTGGTATAACCACGGCACCAGAAGAACTGCACGACGTAGTCGATCCATCGGTATAGATGTGCACGTGGTTGCTGTACTTTTCATGCAGAAGAAGTAAGTTCAGCTGTTTTAGAGCAGGTGCCGGCAGATCTGTCTTCTTCTGTAGTCCCGGAATCATGATATGTACTTGTGGACGGCTCAAACACCACGGAGGAAACGCTGGCTCGGCCGCAGGTGCGTACCCTAAAGTAAACGACGCACGACGTGCACTGACAATATCGCTAAATGTCGAGCAGGGCCTTGCAGCAGTGAGGCTCGCCAAGTGGTGAGAAGGGGTCCTAGCATAATGCCTGAGATGCATAGGCATTGTCTCAACGGTAATGTGCGTCGTGATTGGGTAATCCTGTGCAAGGGCAATGGTTTCAGCCGTTGATGCACTGCGTGGTAAGCCAAGACATATCTTAAGGGCCTGGGCTTGAATACTCTGAATCGTACGCAGGTTAGTCTTGCAGTTGTTGGATATCGCAGGCAGGCTGTATCGCAGGAATCCAATGAACAACGCTAAGTACAGCTGTAACATAGCGTGTACAGATACTCCCCAACTTTTTCCTGCAAGGAACCTGAACAGGTGACAGATAGCAGTCAGCCGCTTTTTAGCGTAATTGACGTGCGGAGTCCAAGACAGGTCTTTGTCAATTACGACTCCCAAGAATCTGTGACTTCTGCTGTATGGTATAAGTTGTCCGTTAATAGATACGCCGTAACCAGACGTTTGCTTCCTCGTGAATGCACCAGCGCCTTAACCTCCGCGGTCATAGACTGGCAGGTAGTTTTTATAAACGCCGTCACTGAGAACCTGTAACAATGGGGGAGTTTAAAAGTGCCAACGTAATACTCAACCTGACAACGCATGGCACGGGCGCACCGTTCTTGTTCGACGCCCCGTTTCTGCAGGGTGCACCCGTATCGATAGACCACATGACAGCTCAGCGGAGATCTCGGCCTTCGGTCTCTAGCATGTTTGCACAGCCTAATTGGAAGCAAGGGTGATCGTGCTTGCCTATCTCGACAGGTCTTTGCTTGATGCCCTAATCTCGGTAGGCGTTTATAGGCGAAGTGCCGCCGTCTCATTAGGCGACTCGGTAATGAGACCCGCCGACCAATTCGCGCTATAATTGGGTGGACTTGACGTTGGCCTTTGCACGCCGCTGGCCGAGCCGCCGTAGTTTGTTCAAGCTACGCAAACAGAGGCTTCCTATTTCACTACTCAGTGTCAGTGTCATTTCCGCGACGACTGCAAGCAAGAACATTCGCGCTGCGCCAACGCAGGCTGTTTGTTCATAGTCGAAGTTTCCACGTCAACTAACAGGGGTATAAGTGCACTTCGTTTCACAATTTATTTCGGCTAATCTATAGGAACCTTTCGAAGTAAGTACTGTTCTTTGTTTTATATTGCTCAAATCCGCAATGTATTCTCTGAAAAAGAAAAGACCAAAGAAAGAAGGGTTTTGTATTTCGTAATGACTTAAGCGAACGAGAGACATATGTTTTAATAGAAGTGTTTGTCTCAACGTTTAGTTGCTCTCTTTCCAATCGCTAAATTCGCCAACCCAGTGCAGGGTAACAAACCCGAAACTCTCCTCTAGTTAACCTCCCTGCCTCTCTCTCTCCTTCTCCCTCTTGAGGTTAAGGATATGCCTTAAGGCAACGAAAGAGAAGCATTCCTTAATGGGTCTACATCCTAAGGCTAGGTGCTGCCGTTTCGGCGTCTGCGATGGTAACTTAGCTCCTGTGACAACTTCGAACAAGCAGACATTGGTAAGCGCGAAAGATGTGTTCTGTCTTGCTTGCCGTGATTCCAGTCATCGTGCTTATTGTCCCAACGACGCTAAGATACTTCAGGGATAGCGCACATCAAATGGTTTCGGAGTGCGGCGTTCGCGGCAAAAATTTTCTGTTCGCCAGACAGTGGGCACTTTTAAGTAAACGGGTGACTTAGTGGTCGTAGTGGGAAGTACCCGCTATCCTTGCTTCGGCTCCGGAAGAATCTCGTCGTTTTCGCGTACGTATACTGAAACTATAGAAAACATAAGCTGCCTGCATAAAATAAATGAGCAAGAAGGAAAGATTTTATGAATCTGCCAGCGAAATACGTTTGGAAGAGAAAGTTAATTTATAAATTTCAAGTGCGGACAAAGACAGCGGGGAAACGCCTTCTCAAGGTCTTAGTGGTGGTACGTAGAGAGAATGTCGGCACAAGCGTGCCAATGGAAAAACGCGCGTTGACAACACGTGTGTACCTTGCGTATCGGGTCCAGCGTATTTCCCGTTTTCCTCCTTAATGTGCGGCTGCACGTGATTATTCCTTTGAGATAAATTCCTGAGATGGCCGCAACAGCGGTGCTCAGTGAATTACCACAATATGAACAGGAGAAGGCGCGGCCTAAGTCGATGCGCACAAAAAAAAAAATGCAATCGATTAAAAAAAAGTAGGCAACTCATTGGTTCTCGGATCGATAGACAGGATCATTTCCGATATAGCCATCGATTGCCGGAGGAGACAGCGGCTTCAGTGAAGGCAATCCTGCGGGTGTAGACACTTTGGCGACGCCGTAGTCGTCTCGTACTCCACCCCTTTTTTCTCCCCCCCCCCCCCCCCAAGCCTCTTTAGCTTTTGGTATCGCGGCAGTATTTTCGTTTTTTTCTTTTTTTCAACTTGACAATTTGCCTGATTGTTAGGTGCGTACGTTCTTGCGCTTCTTTTTTACCTTCTTTTTCTGCTCTTTGTTGCTGGGTTCCTTCGCGTTGGCTTATCTCAGGTGAGTTCCGTAGATTGCTGTCGATCGCACGCGATCCATTGAAAAAATGTGGAGCGTGACAGCGGGCTTTTTTCTCTTCCCTTCATTCACCGTCGCACCGGCAGGCACGCTAAACGCTTTTACATCGATTGAACCTTCTATATCTCCACTGCATAAAAGCTGCTCGAGGTAGGTAAGAACGGAGGGGACAGAGAAGGGCGAGATGCGGAAGGGGAGGGGGAGGGACCGTGTGTTAGTGGCTAGTGCGCGCCTAGTTGGCTAATCTTCAAGACGATTAAGAAAGTAAGGCAATCACATAAATGCAGACTTGCTAGTGGCAGAAGTCGTATGCGTAGTGATTTCGATCGCGGGAATGAACAAACCGGCCACGGAGAAGGGATGACGAGTGGCTAAGCCGGCAGTTCGAAACCCGCACTCCGACGCGGCTGGCGTGGCTTATAAAGCACGGTGCAGGCCGAAGTTTACTGCGAAAATAAATTTCGAAAGAAGTATAGCCTTCTTTTTTTCTTTTCATGAAAGATCGTCTGAGTGCTTGCGGAGGAGAGTCCTTTTCTTGTATTAGTAATGAAAGTAAAGGAGAATATAAGGAGGAGCGTCCCGGGTCGGAAAAATTCACCTCAAATGGTGCTAAATTGAGTTGATCGTGTTGGTGTAGGCACACATATACAGCAGTATGTGGGCACAAAAGGCGATAACGAGTTACAATATACATAACATGGATTCCAGAGAGAGAGAGAGAGAGAGAGAGAGAGAGAGAGAGAGAGAGAGAGAGAGAGAGAGAGAGAGAGAGAGAGAGAGAGAGAGAGAGAGGTTACATGAGAAAAGCAAAGTTTAACATGTTTGGGAACCCCAATTTCCATTTCAAACTCCCTTTCTCTTCATAGGGGTCAGAAATGAAATGAAATGACAATGAACGCTGGGAGCCCGGCTAACGACCACGGGAGAAAGTTGAACGGGGGCTAATAACAATAAAAATAATATTTGGGGTTTTACGTGCCAAAACCACTTTCTGATTATGAGGCACGCCGTAGTGGAGGACTCCGGAAATTTTGACCACCTGGGGTTCTTTAACGTGCACCTAAATCTAAGCACACGGGTGTTATCGCATTTCGCCCCCATCGAAATGCGGCCGCCGTGGCCGGGATTCGATCCCGCGACCTCGTGCTCAGCAGCCCAACACCATAGCCACTGAGCAACCACGGCGGGTTTGAACGGGGGCTAAAATATGAAACGAAGAGATTTTCTCAATATGAACAACAGAGATGGAATTAAATAAGCGCTCATCGTTCAATTTAAGAGAACGTGCAGTTTCTGTTTTGACGGTGAGTTTTGGTTTTCGCCTCTGGCGTCTGGAAACCACGCGGAGCCTGATCAGCACGAAGGGCGCTAGTAAAATAAACAACGTCTCAGGTCACGCGGGGACGCGGAGGGGAAACCGGACGCTTTTCGCGACTGCAGACGCTCTCCTGGTGCCTCTTCCACGCAGTCACGTATATTATAATATTAATGAATAGTTAAACAGTAAACTGTGGCGATACAATTTCCCTCTACAATATCATCGCAAGCGCTCATATAGACCAGCGCATCTCGGGAAACCCAGGTGCATTTCTGTGGCGCCTGGGTTTCCCGAGAGCCCTGAAGAGCTGGAGAGGTAGTACACGAGCTAGATAAATGTGGTCCGAAATCTTCAGTCGCGAATATACCAAAATATTGACACAGTTGAAACGCCACACCATATACAGATATAACGGGTAATAGCGGGCTCCATCGTACAACCAGGTGCACGAATAGTATCATTGTACACGCGAGATAACATGCGTATACAATAAAAAAACGACGGAAATGGGCTGTGCTATGCACAACGCTACGCCTAGTGACATAGATAACTTTTGCAAACAGCGAAGCACAATAATTTTGCTGGCAGTGAGATTAGTGACCCAAAGGTGGCTGCCTGATGCGCTCGGCAACACGATTGTGTAGAACTATCTGGAAGACACGCGGGCACCAGTGATTACTCTGGAAGAACCTTGGATGATGGCTCACGTATGAATGCCGACGCGCTCGACCGGTGGATCAAATTTCGACGATCGCCGACCGTGTTCGCCGCTATCGCTGTGCTCTGAGTGTAACTTGCTTTTGTCGGTACAAGTTCGCCCAACAAAAGTTAGTTTCGCCATTCACAGATTTGCCGCTGTATTATTCGCCGTCACTACGACGTGACGGGAGCATATCTTCGAAGGAGCGTGAGCCCGAGCGCAGAAGACAGACGCACACGCACTACACGCGCGCGCATATGAATGCACACATGAATAGTCCTTAACCCGTCTGGTTAACCGAAAGCGTTCTGCCGGCCATGTCGAGCTCACGCGTGCGCCACGGACTGCCCACCTTTATGTGTGTGTGTCTTGTCAATCTAGCGGCAGCGATGACTACAGACGAATTTACCGTTTCTACCGCTGAGTGAATGAATAGTGGATTCTAATGAATATTCTAATGAAGTGCTCAGTTTACAATTTTGATTACCGCATCGTAATGAACGCTTTTCTTGTACATGGTGGAGGGGCCTTGTCTCGGCTTTAATCTCGCGGTCGGTCACCCACTCATTTACTGTCCGCGCTGATGCTTGTCAGGCGCGGACAAAGGGCTGTCCACTAAGCATACGCCAACTCGACGTTCTCTGCCACTTTCCGATGTGCAGTAAGCGAGGCTGTTTTGCATAATTTTATGTTAACGATGTCTCCCGTTGAATACCCATCGACCGCTTTTACGGAACGAGAATTTTCGTTAGCCACAATTCTTCGCCTATGCCAACGATGTGTAGACGGCTTTTACTGGGCCACTACTAGACCTGCTACTGTTGAGTCGCCACAGTACAGTAGAAAAGAGAGACTGAAGAGAGAGGAAGAAGACAATCTTTCTTCAACATCTGTGAAACATTGTGCTTTATGAGACCCCCAATCTATCTTTAGCTTTCCTATGGTCGATACCAGTGGCTGCTTCCTTACGTGCTTCTCCTTCGGGCATCGCTTCTGTGCAACGTCTCGTTAACGTATCGTAACGAGGCGGCGCAACGATCCTTAAGTTGACTAGCTGACACTGTCGATAATGCCAGGGCTTACGCGCGCACTTTATCTGCTAGATTACACCCGTGAGTGTTTTGCACTCTAACACAGCCGGTCTTTTTATATCTTTCTCGCGCTACCGGTGACAAATTACATTCGTTGACTGGCTGCTCAGCTAGTTGCCGACAGGCTGGCGCGCGGAGTCTTGCCCGATCACTGTTCTTCGTTCAACAGTTTATAAGAATACGGATAATTGAAGAGGATTCTGTCAATAAGGACAGAGAGTGAGAAATGGAGTGCCAACTGTTGCGGAAGCAGAAAGAGTAAAGAAACGCGAGAAGCGAGAACGCCTGACAGGGATGTACGCTCGTTTGAATTTGTGTGGAAGTACGTTTTATCAAGAATACCACACTATAAGCAGTAGCTGGGCGCAACGCTGAGCAAGTAACGTCGCACGCAGGCCTTGCATTGATGTACCAATTCATTTCAACACGATATGTTCTGGCTCTTATACCACCATTCTTTTTCAACGAAGACGTCAAATTCTGAGCACTGTGGTGCACACGTAAACGCAGCGAGGTGAATGGTGCAAAAATATTGCCTTGCCGTGAAGCACGCCAGTACCGTTGTGCTTGCTGCTGCAGACATTATCTCTATAGAAACCCGTTGAATGACCTAGGATATATGCTAACACGTAAAAGTGCAACTTATGGACTTAATCGCACGGCGACGTTGTTCTGCCTCTCGCGCAGCTTTGTGCGCATGAACCGCTTGTCCCGTTTAAGAATTTAAGTGGGCGAATTCGCACTTCTCTGTTTGCGTAATGCAGTCTCTGCGGCTGGAGTCTCGAATAGGCTCATTGTGATGACTGGCTTGCCTTGCTAAAAGCGAGTGGTGCGAATGTTGTTATGTGCGAATTGCACCCCGTACATATCTCTTTGTACGTGGGTTGCTGATACAGGTGACAGACCGAGCGGCTCTAATGTGCTTGCTTCTGGCTTCGTCATCTCAGAATGGTGATTGCCTATTTTGTTTTGTTCTCAAGGACCAGTACAGGGTAGCCAAACAGAGATCATCATCATCATCATCATCATCATCAGCCTGGTTACGCCCACTGCAGGGCAAAGGCCTCTCCCATACTTCTCCAGCTACCCCGGTCATGTATTAATTGTGGCCATGTTGTCGCTGCAAACTTCTTAATTTCATCCGCCCACCTAACTTTCTACCACCCTCTGCTGCGCTTCCCTTCCCTTGGAATCCATTCCGTAATTCTTAATGGCCATCGGTTATCTTCCCTCCTCATTAAGTGTCCTGCCCATGCCCATTTCTTTTTCTTGATTTCAACTAAGATATCATTAACTCGCGTTTGTTCCCTCACCCAATCTGCTTTTTTCTTATCCCTTAACGTTACACCTATCATTCTTCTTTCCATAGCTCGTTGCGTCGTCCTCAATTTAAGTAGAACCCTTTTCGTAAGCCTCCAGGTTTCTGCCCCGTACGTGAGTAGTGGTATGACACATCTGTTATAAACGTTTCTCTTGAGGGATAATGGCAACCTGCTGTTCATGATTTGAGAATGCCTGCCAAACGCACCCATTCTTATTCTTCTGATTATTTCAGTCTCATGATCCGGATCCGCAGTCACTACCTGTCCTAAGTAGATGTATTCCTTTACCACTTCTAGTGCCTCACTGCTGTTCTCTTCTGAGACTGTTAAACATTACTTTAGTTTTCTGCAGATTAATTTTTAGACCCACCCTCCGGCTTTGCCTCTCCAGGTCAGTGAGCATGCATTGCAGTTGGTCCCCTGAGTTACTAAGCAAGGCAATATCATCAGCGAATCGCAAGTTACTAAGGTATTCTCCATTAACTCTTATCCCTAATTCTTCCTAATCCAGGTCTCTGAATACCTCCTGTAAACACGCTGTGAATAGCATTGGAGAGATTGTATCTCCCTGCCTGACGCCTTTCTTTATTGGGATTTTGTTGCTTTCTTTATGGAAGACTACGGTGGCTGTAAAGCCGCTATACATATCTTTCAGTATTTTTACATACGGCTCGTCTACACCCTGATGAAACGGAGATAATCTCTGGTTAACCTCCCTGTCTTTCCTTTGCCTTTCGCTCTCTCTCTCTCTCTCTCTCTCTCTCTTGTTCTCGAGGAACGCCGTGTGTCACAATTGGGGAACGGCACCATTGTACAAGAGACTTGGGCAGTGTGGTTGCATATATACCTATGAGCCCATGCGTTGCATAATCGTAATCGCTAAGTGTTTCCACCCTGCATTATTTGGTTTCGCTCAATCTGCGTAGGTTTTTTTTTCGTACAGTCCGCATAGTTAAATCGACCTTCCATTCCGGAGTTCTCTTCATGTCACTTTTTTTGCAAGTGCCTGTCCGCTCCACTGCTTAAGTATAGAAAGAGACAGTGCTAGGATTAACGCCTTTAAATACTCATTTTTTCCACACACCATTGAGCAGTGGAACAGGTGTCCGCCAGATCTTTTAACCAGAGCTGATTCTTTTGACTCAATGTTTTCTTCACAGCATTTAATTTGAGAGCCATTTATTTCTATGTTTACTTTTTGTATTTTGCATCTGAGCCTTGTATTTATTGCTGTATTTTGTGTTACAACTTGTATTTAACATTTTTTAATTTTGCTAATCCTGTTCTTTTTGCATATATTATGTATTCGCCCCTCCTGCTTGGGCCTACTGTAGGCCTGCAGTATGGTCTAAATAAAATAAAATAAACATGAAGTCGTGGATGCAGCTTATCGCGATGCCGGTATTCAACGTTGATGCTAGGAAGACGTCTGCATAGCATATTCACTGCCGCGGGCAACTTGCGACAATGTCATAGAGACGCCAGCGGTTGTTGCTTGCGTCTATGTCAGCACTACCGCGCGAGACGCCGCAGAGGCAGCGTTTCATCGTGCCGGTAACCCAAGGTAACGGTAGAGCGACGTCAGTGCAAGCCATCTATACAGATTGGGTATAGCTTGTTTGCTCAGGCACGTACAAAAACGAGCACACGCACGATTTGAAGTTATATGATCCTAAAGCGAGCATAACGTTGAATATTTGACAGGACATGTCTTTAATAAAGCGTGCATACTTTCGCTACGGCGTCCGTATGATTTGTGAAATAGAGCCAGAACTACTTTCGAGCGTTGCACGTTATGCGTTGGCGTCTTGCGACATTTCTTCTCCGCCAGTGGCATTAATTTTTATCGCACTGCTTCTTTTCCCTCTCTCATCGCAGGTGAGTGAGGCTGCTGGAATCTGGTTCACGCAACTGGTATGTTGTCGTTCAGCAGCGTCTGCAATTCACTCTTGGATTATTGTCTTCCTTCAGGTTCGTTACTCGCGGAATTCAGAAGAGAGAGAGAGAGAGAGAAAGAGAGATGCGAAAAAATGGAGTAAGTGAAAGAGGTTACACAGAACAGCAAATTCGGTTTGCTATCCTACGCTGGGAAACAGAGACTGGGGAGGTAGGAATATTAGCATAAAGTAGAGAAATAGGCCGACAGCGCAGACACGTGATCGCAGCTGGTCTCTATCACCGCATGTTACCACAGCACAGCAATTGGTGTCCGTTTCACAATGGACACTAATTCGGGCTGCAGCAGTTTGTTCACGTCTCATGTCCCTAAAAACTGCAGCAGCCCCTTCATTGCCTATTCTATGATGTGCTATGGCGTCGGCATTCTGAAGATGATTTGATGTTTTAGTGACCCATGATCCAAGCGAGCTAGCGCAGTGGCGAACGATCGTCTCTGTGCAGTGTAGTGACGACAGTTGCAGAAAATGTATTCAATGGTGTTCTCGCAACCACATGTAATGGGGCGGAAGGTAGCGGGGCCTACTGCGTTGGAAAATTGCGAAGTGGAAGTTGCGTTCCACAGGTACAGCGCGAACGATATTTCAACGCTTGGAACCCAGAGGAGCCGTTGGATTTGGTCTCCTCCAAGATTGATTTGGTCTCCTCCAAGATTGTCTGAAAAGCGCTACGCGGGAGTGTCACAGACGCGGAGTCCGCGGAGCAACGCTATTAACGGGGATATCGAAACCGCTCGAACCGTTCATAAACATTCCCCACTTCTCCGTAGGAACGTCGTCATCGAATGAGGAACTGCGGCAATGCGTTGGAAGAGGCGAAGGTGACGGGATAAGAGGGCGCTTGCAGGTGCTGGCTAAGGTTGCTCCACGGAAGACGGCTTACGTCGGCAAACGGCTTCAGTAATCAGCGAGTGGTTCGTTAGGGATTCGGAAAAGCGCTGCTCATTAGCGTTCGTATTCGAAAGCAACCTCGAGGGGACGCTGCTTGTCTTACAGTCATTTCCGTCTCCGTCTTTGTCTCGTTAACTTTGCTGTTTGTCTGGAGCACGTTCTTTTCAGTTCCTCGTTATCTTTTCGGCAGATAAGCTGCGAGCAAGAAGAAGAAGACAAAAGCACAGCTGAAAATCCTTTCGGGCGTCTGTCTCTGTGAACACGAACATGTCCCTGGTTTTTGTTAAGTCGTCAGTGCCGTTACGTATCCAATTACGCATTTGTCTTCTGTTACGTTGTCTCTAATTTGTCGCTGTTCGAACTCGCTTTGTTTCTCAATTTACTTTTTAGCTAAAGAGGTGGGAACAGCACCAGATTAAAGTTAAGAACGTGGCTCGACAGACAAGCAGCTTTAAGACGAGAAATCCTTTAGTTTCGCCTGTATCGTCTCTATTTTCCATTTCCTAGGAGCAATCAGACTTCCTCATAAACTAATTACCCGACCTAGCTTGAAATGAGTGCTACTAACTTAGTCACATTATATTGAGGTTTAACGCTGTTTTCGTTGGCACATGGAATGAATAAAATACTATGCCCCATAAGTAGCGGTAGGCATTCGGTGCAGTTTACTGCATGTTCGAATATCATATGGGATTTTTCTTAATGGAGTTTAATTGATTGTTCTAAATTAGTAGTGAAGCCAAGATGGCTCGTTTTCAGAAATGGCAGGGACATAACTATGGCCAAGAATTCTGTAGTGAGGACTTCTATACTTACTTGAATTTTAATATATGCGTCGTTGCTATCAGACATGTATTTTTTATGGAAGATTTTTCGATTTCGACATTATTGCTTTTCTTTATTGCCATGCGTTCCTTTTTCTATATCCGCTAAACGCGTATACAGAATAAAGTGAGAATCACATGAGGGCGGTGCTCTTCGAACAGCGCAAAGGTAAACGAGAACAAAATACAAAGACAAAATGCAGCAACAAAAGCACTGTCTGCCAACTTTCATCATTTTAGAGGAGGGCAGGCTGGATTTCCCGAGATAAAGGAAATCTCTGGGCAATAATAGAAAGCATAAAATCCACTTTGTAACCTTAGTATCTGTCCTAGTTATTTTCAAATCGCCATTGCGCCCGATGTTCTACGCGACATTGTGTAAACAGTGGGGACTGCACGTATTGTTAAGTGTTAGGTAGAAATGCGATACCGTAAGCTTGCGCATTCTTCAAACCATGTCTACCTCAACCAAGGGGTGCTTGTCCCTGCGTGTGTCTTTTTTGTGTATGTGTTTTAGTTCGCGCTGCTATAACTTCGTGATACAATACCAACTGACCGAGTCTTTCAACTTACCAAATGTCTACTTCAGTTTTTGGCACGTGGGGACAAATAAAATAATCAGTACCAACAAATGCTATTGCTTTCGAGGCGACTCAACCAAAGGCTCAGGTTTCGTTTATTTCTGTTGTCGTTTTCGCAGACACTATTATGTTATACGACACTGCTTTCCGTTCTCAGAAATAGGAGGTAAGCTGCCCTTGATGCGCTGCGGTTTCCTGGCTCGTATTTCCATTTACCTCCTCTGTATATGATGAAGCATGGACTTTAATAGGCACAGTACGCTGAAATGGTAGACGCAGCTCGTTTTTTAATGTTTTCTCTCATGATCTGTAGATGGCAAGTGCTCACCAAGTATCGGCTGTGCTAAGATTATTTCGTCAATTTCGTCTGTCGACAGCGTCCCGTCGCTACGAGGTTGGCAGAAGTCGCTGTGGACTCTCATACTTAATTTCAGCTGTCTAGATTGAACCAGGAGCGGGTTTGTAGCGGCTCTCGGTAAAATACCGAAATCTGGTTGCTCGAGTAAAGGAGTGGCATGTGTCTGCGTCAGACCTGCATTGACACTGGCAGCGTCACGGAACTCGCTGAAATCGCTTTCGCGGAAAAGTCAGGTTGCTTCGTTATTTATTTATTTATTTAGTTACTATCCTGTGCATGTGTTTGTGTGTGTGTATCTGTGTGTTTCGCCATTCGGCAAGCCCCATGCATTCCTATGTGCCCCTGTAAATCAGGTTTCACTACAATAAAAATAAGTGTGTGGCGAAGCAAACTCGCGGAACAAAAGACAAAGGGCCACGTCACCTTGAAACCAGGAGCTTGGCTATTTGGGAAGCCAATTTGGGAAGGACGCACCAATAGAGACTACTGCGCAAACGTACCGCTGTGTTTTGCCCAACTAAAGCCGGCAGGCATCGGCTGAAGAAGCGAATAAAATCCCAGACCTCCTGACCAGTAGTGGCGCAGGACCCAATTGCTTCGTTAACAACGCCACCTTTCCGTGCGTCTCCGGTGTGGCAGGTAGCACAAAGTTCGCAAACGGAGCCTATTTTCGTCTGCAGTAAGACGGGGACGCGGTTATTTTCTTTCGGCCACAAACGAAAATGGAATCTGGAGGTGTTGTGGGCAACACAGAGGCGGCCTCTGGAGGCTTTTCTTGCTTAGATTTCTATTGTACAGAGGCGGTACTTTGCTCCTTGCTTAAGCGGGTACTATTGAGCAGAGTGCAAGGCTTACTTTTAGGGCATTTATTGACTGCGTATTTGCGGCTCTAGCAAGTAGCTTTGTCTATTGGCGTCTTTTCTTTCTTGTACCTAACCTCACCGTAAGTACGTGCGGTTACTCGCCGCAATTACGTTTCGCCATGCTGCGAGCGTTCGAAGAAGGCACGTGAGGAAGTTTTACGACCGGTAAAGCCTAATTGCAAACCCACTGAACGCTCGGTCTCATCCTGTGTTTCCAGAGAGCGCAGCTTTCGTCATTTGTTACTGCAAGTTTTTTTTACGGTTTTAGGCAGTGTGGCACTTGATTCTCCTTTGCAACGTTTTATAGGTAGTTACTCACCGGTTCATTGGGGAATGTTGAAAGCTGGAGCAATATATTTAAAAGCCTTAGGCGAATAAGGATCGTTGAGCATATTGTAAATGTCTTGTGCCGACAACTCCAGTACTGCAGTAGATGTGGGCGGCTATATATTCTTCTAGAGTGAACGCTTGCTAGCATACAGCATTTCGTAGCCACTCGGTAACTGTATTAAATGACATGAAGCTACACGAATTAGTTTAATAAGGAAGATATTAATGTAGATTACGCTTTACGTTTTATATTAGTCCTCTGACAGAGTTTCATTTATCAAATGCTTTTAGCTTTGAGTATTGCTTCCATTTCAGTGTCATCCTGGCTCTTGCCGTGTGACGCTGGAAGTCACGTTATGCCTTTTTAGGCGCTGAAGTTAACCGAGTCCAAAGTAGTTAAAAAAGGCAGGTCTTTCTCACTGCAACGTACTTTCGACTATGAAATGAGCAGCATCTGGGAACAATTACTTCAAAAACCTACAGGTGGAATACAAGAACTCTGGAGAAGGATAGTAGAGCCGATTTTAAGCTTGCGTTTGAATAAAACAATTCGACGATACACAGTTACCGGTCTCATAAGCAATTCAAACAACCTGGCGATCGCGCTGGAAAAAGTGGACAATCACCCTTCACTGAAGAAAAAGTTCTAGGACACTGATCTCGGCACTCAAAGCCTTAAAGGCTCTGCTCAAGTTCTTAAGGGCTTGTGAATTGTGCGACTGTCTTTCAATGTTGTAGCGCGTAGCATTGTGTTATTGTGTGAATTTTTCCCAACCTTTTACCCTCTTCTTTCACCTTTTATTTTCTTTACCTCTCTCCCCAGCACAGGGAAGCCAGCAGGTACTTACACTGGCTAACCTCCCTGTCTTTCCTCTCTCTCTCTCTCTCTCTCTCTCTCTCAAGGCGAATATAAAATATCATAACATAAAAGAACAAACGCAGGAATTTCGCTAAGTACAAAACTAAGTTGACACAGCCAATAACACTGCGCCTGCTTTAGGCCTCAAATCAAGGAAAAGGAAACTCGACACGAGGCTCTCGCTCTATGCGATATCTGCCCAGCGGTCGATCTAGGCTCCACTGGCCTCCGTGAAGTCCTTGGGTTCAGGGAGAGCGGGGGAATGTAAACATGTCCGCAATAGAGATTAGTAAAAGACGATTGGAGGATTGCTGGAAGAAAAGTAGGGAAACGACAAGCAATGGTGGTGTACAAAAACAAAGTTCGCAATATAAGTTCAGGTAGGTTCGGTTGTGGGAATTCATTGCGTGCTTTTTTTTCCTTTTCTTTCAACAAAGTTAAGACATTACGCAACACAATAACAAGAGCTTGGTGGCGCGACCCACCGTCCCGCTCCGAAGGGGACGCTCACGGCATCCGTCCATCCATCCGGCTTGCTTGTCGCGTAATGCCGAGTAATTCAGTGTTCGAAGTGCGTTACATTTAGTTTAGTTACTGCAGTCGCACTTCTGCAGTGCTTGTGAAAACGCCGACAAGTCTCCTTTCTCAAGAAGCCGCAGGCAGTATCGGATAGGGACATGCTTCACGAAAAGCGAATCGTGCATTAGTGCAATACTTGAAGTACACCGGCTTACGAGACCGTTTATAGTGTCCCTGTGCATAGTGTCTCGCCCACACGCACTCAGTGCTCACTGTCGACGCTTTTCCTCTTTCTATTCCCCTTTCCCTCAACCCCAGTGTAGGGTAGCAAACCGGATGTTCTTCTGGTTGACCTCCCTCCCTTTCCTGTCCTTGCTTTTTTCTCTCTCTCTCTTCTCCTCTTTAATGGAACTCAGCCTGTTGAGCCCATTTATTTGTTTATTTACACAAGTGCCTGCAGCGCCACAAGGGCATTACTACAGCGGGAACGCTTGTAGCGAAAAGCAAAACATAAGCAAAAAATTGAGCCGATTCATAAAGCAGACAGCAAGGTACAAAACGCAACATAACGCAAATAACAATTTAAAAAAAATAATAAGAAAGAGAAGAAAAAACGTAGCGACATGCTCACAAGCCTATTCACATCATAGAAAAGGAAACGTTAGCTTATCGCACGAAGCACATAGATATGCGATTACGACAGGTTTGCCGATAAAACATGACTGAAACTCGGAACACGTTTTACACTGAACAATACCCTTAGGAAGTTTATTCAAGTGCGTTCAAGTAAGCAAGAAAAATGATTTGCAGAACGCATCAGTGTGACAGCGTGTTTCAAGAACTTTAAACTCATGATCACATCGCAAAAAAAAAAAAATGAAAAGGGGCGGGAAAATGTACAATTTCTTGTTTATTCCTATGAGACCAGAGCAAATTCGAAAGAAAACGCTCTAATTTCGTTGCTAAGCGGCGTTGTGCTAGTGTTTGGCACCCCAAGCTTTTCTTCAATTAACGTAATACTGCTGTGGAAGTTGTAATTCTCAGAAATAAACCTGGCAGCGCGGTTTTTAATGCGTTCAATCTTGTCTATTAGATAAGAGATTTGAGGGTTCCAATCCTCAAGAAGCGTACTCGATTATTGTGCGAGTATTTGTGTTGTAAAGCTGCTCTTTTACACTTTTGGTGACTTTACGAAAATTACGTCTAATGAGGTTGGGCATTCTTGAGGACATCAACCTGAAATAATCAATTTGTGTATTCTAGGTCGAACTTTCTGAAACGGAGGAGGAGGAGTAAACTTTATTTGTGCACAGCAGATTTGAGACCTAGGCCTCTATACCGAGATGACGGCCTCGAGCCCTAAGATATTTATAGTGTTCAACCAGTTCAAGAGGCAGTCCATCCAAATTATAACCCATCGCACTCATTCTTTGTTTTTACGAAACACAGTTGTTTTCCTTTGCTCTTGAGGTGTTCTGTATTAGGTGTGAACTCGAAGGACGTAGATGTTGAAGTTTATTTGGACAAACAAGAGAGAGAGAGAGAGAGGGAAAAATACATTGTTATCGAGGGGCTTGACATAAAGGCAAATTATGCCTGGCTCAGCGTTCCTCAGCCACTTCCAAAAATGGCTGGTCATGTTGCAGTGTGAAATTAAGACAGAAAAAATAAGAGCGCCGTTGCATCTCCACCTTAAACTGTCCCATGCGAGCAAGAAACATTTTAATGGAAACTGAAGATGTCAGTTCTGCTATGAAGAGGGATTTCTACTTCAGATGAGGTGCTTGAGACGACATGAAGAGGAAAACAATAGAAAATGTAAAGAAGACAAGGGAATAAAAAAAATCGAAGAATATATAAACTCAAGCTCAGGCGATTAACAAATAATCAAAGAACGTCTGCACATCCTGACTAGCGTAAGTATAATCACTGGCCTTCGTGGTTTGGGTTCCCCATCCACTTCTTTTCCGGAGCTCTAAATAGCAATTGCCTATGTTTGTCCGCATATGCTAAACAAGGTTATTGCAGGTGAACCAGTCTCGGCAATAATATAGCTGTAGATAACCTACGGAGGTAATGAAAAGGGCACAGTTACTCCTTTTGTGTGTAATCCTTAGCTGAAGTGTAAGACAAAAACTTATACGCGGTAGCCGGAAATAAAAAGGAAGTAAAGCAACCACGCGATCTTATGATCTGTTTCTTCGTCGAGACGTGAAGAGAGAGAATGACACAGTAACCTTGACTTCGAGGTAGCAACCTCCTTATATATATATATATATATATATATATATATATATATATATATATATATATATATATATATATATATATATATATATATATATATATATATATATATATATATATATATATATATATATATACGTCATCGCAACTGTCCGTGACATAAGCACATGGAATTGTTCGATCTCGGCTGACCATCAATTGTGAGTGTTTCAGAGACTAGCGTGACTTACGCATCAAATTCGTCGGAGAGCGCAATGTCGACTGAATTACAAGCGCGTTTGTTTTCCGTGCTCGACATGTTCGATCGCTCGCCTATTCAGTACGTTTAAGAGATAGATTTCATACGATAGGGACAGTGACCACGTAGATATTTCAGGAGGTGCTCCTAAAAGCCTTGAAATATATCATTATCCCCAGTTCTATAGCCAACGGGCATTTCTTCTTCTTTTCCTTTTTTTTCGTTCTTCTAGCCTGTACCAGCCAGTAGCTGTGATCAAGCTAAGTTTGTCATTGCAGATTGATTGCGTACGCACGGTCGACCAAAATGAAAACTTAGTAAATGACGGCTTTTAGGGTAGCTCTACGCTGGTTGGAGTAGTTTGTTTTGGTGCCCCCGAAAAACATCGGAAACGACGGCAAAAAGAGAGAGAGAGAGAGAGAGAGAGAGAGAGAGAGAGAGAGAGAGAGGCGACGAGGACAGAATCACAATGTCTTCGTATATTTCTTGGCCCGTCAAGAATATTGCGCCTGTGCTGTACGCAATATTGAACTGACTGCCCCTTTTTTTACGCTTCTGGCAAACGGCTGTCGTTTTTGATAGCGTAGAGCAGTTCGACCTCACAGCTGTTAATGGTCGCGCTGACCTTGCCATGGACATTTCTTGTGTCTCTGTGCCCATAGCTCAGCAATGACGGCTCCATTTGTCTCATTTAATTTTAGCGTATCCACCGTGGCGCTATTTAGGCGCCCTCTATTAATGGCCTCGGGCTTCGCGCGTATTGCATGCTCCAAAACTTCAGTGACGTCTTTACCCTATTTCGTCACGGGAGAGGCGTACGAGCAACGCTTCGTTGCGAGTTCATTCTCGTTTGCCTCTACGCAGTGCATTGTTCTTCCAACCCCAAGGGAGCAGACACGTCGCACGACGGGTGAGATTACGTTATGTTTTCACAGGCGCTCAACGTTTCTACACATTACCACCAAATATGCTCTCTCTCTCTCCCTCTCTCTCTCTCTTCATTGTGTCTTATTCGCCAGTGTCATCTTGCGTCCCGTAATGTAATCACGGCGCCGGGCAACATTACCCCGACAATGAGAACGGGGCGCTTCGCGCAGTTCAGGCCGTGTTCGCGGCTCGCAGCGACATCTCTTGTTTTTTAACGCCTCGCACAAAATCCGCCCAGAATGTTGCGTGCTGTGTTCGGGAAGCTAGAGCGGCGCTCCCTTTAATTAGCCAGAGGCTAGAAACTGATGTATTCGCTGCGATGTACCTCAGACAGAGTTCCAGGTATCTTGTTGTTCGTCTGCGTGACGCATACCGTAGGTAACTGCTTCTAGCCTATATTCAGTTGCGAATTTACTGTCGCCTGAAGAGCCTGTCGTGTAATCCGTGCCTGCATTGAGAAGGCATATTTACTCAATTCCACGTGGTTCGGTAGCGGCAGCACATAATCGGAGGCTGCAGGCTTGCCTGGCGGTGTACGAAATTAGCGAGATGGCCTCTTAACAGGCCTGCTCTGTTGGTTATTTTTCGCCCTATCTCTGTCTCGCCGCAGTCCCTTTCCCTGCGGCTCTCTGTCCAACATCTCCAACGGAATTGAGCATCACGGCTCATTAAAAACCTCTTGCAGGCAGCTCCACGTGCGTCCCAGGTCCTTTGCACACTGTCTCCCTTTCTTCTGACTCCCAATTTTCTCACCAGTACGTCGCGCACACGGCGTGCATGAGTGCGCACGTGTAGCGAACGTATTTTTTCTCTTTCTTTCTTTCTTCTGGCAAACGTGGTTCCTCGCCCGATCGCGCTACTGCAGGTAACATTTCCGTCCCTAGGTGCCTCTTGTAAGCGTAGCGTAGCCCCTCTGTCGGGCTTAATTTTCCGCGGCTAGGCAGCGTTCGCATAGTGTGATCGATGCTCTCGGTGGCACCGGAGCGTGGTTAATGTGGCCAATGTGAACATGGCGCAGTCTGACGTAAATGGCGGTGCGCAGATGTCCGGCACCAGGATGCGTTGGCGTCCAAATTATCATACATTTGTGTGTTCGCGCCGATTTTTTGGTGACGTCCTGTTCCTTTTTGTGCCAACATTTAACCTATCGTTGCTTGAACTTTGCGACCCGCTGCAGCCGGTCCGCACATTCATGGCTTGGTCTCGATGGATGCTGTGGCTTCGCACGAACAAAGCTGGAGACATGCCTGGAAAACGCACTTCCCGCAGAGGTCGTCCCGGTGCCTTTTCACGGGGATAATGAGGCGGGAGTAATGGGTCAATTAGAAACCCTGAAGCACTGCTAACGACAAAGACAAAATGAACCACCCTATGCATGTCCTGCCCTGGGTAACACGTGTCTTGGGTTTGGCGATGCTGCTCACTTTGAGTATTTACCAATCAGCCTGATTTATCGTCCTAATAAGTTCAGTTAAGAACTTCGCATTACGCTGTCGTATTCCCTCTGTGCCTTCCGCTTGGCTCCGTTGCACCGCGTGTGCAGTTTTATGACCCGGTGCATCGTATTTAGCGACAACTGTCGCCTGCCGTTTCACATTCTCGATCGCGCCGTCGTTCGAAACGCCCCACTATAGTATCTGCGTGTGCAAGCAGCGAAGCGGAAACGGAGGCAGTAAACGCGTGCCAATTTATTGGTTCCCGTCCCTAAGCCTGGCCTCTGAGCTGTGTCACTCGGTGCCAACACACGAGCCAGAGTCTGGAGGAGAAATCTAAGCCGAAGACGCGCCACGCAAGGGCAGAAGTCGTTTTATAGCCGACGAGTCCGCTTAGCAGACGAAAAAGTCGTGTGACAGCTTGGAACAGCCGGCGCCTGCACTGACTGGCCATTGGCATCGCGAATGTCCAGAGTAGAAGCGAATGTCTTAAGTGCACACGAAGGACGTATTTCAGTTAGAGCGGGGAAGAACGTAACAAAGGAACAGTCAGCGGGGAATGGAACCGAAGAAAAACAGCGTTATTTGCTTAGAGCGAGAACTTTCTAGGCTTAGGTCGGTCGTAAACGCCGCGGCCATAAAGGGAGGAATTGCCGCAGGAAGAGAAAGGCGTCGCGGGTCAGATAGTTCATAAGGTCCGTAAAAGCTTTCACTACAGGGCGGGTATATTATGGAACGCTCACTTTAGAGCGGAGAAGCTGACGGCGTCCTTGTTTTGACGATTGCGTGTCGCCAGAAGGATCGATGTGTTTAACACGTGCATTGTGAGGCAATCCTGTACGCAGAGTACTTGTACGTACTCACTGTACCTCACATGAATGTGGGCCGAAGCCTGGCGGGATGCAATACGTGAACGGGATGTCTGTTGCTATCGACTTGCTAGCCGTGAGTATCCTTTAATGATGTACATTTGATATAACCAGGCCTGCATCATGTGGCAAAAGGGCACTTCCCAAATGGGTGTGGCACATCTCTTTTCTTTTTTTCCGGCACACTTCGAGACCTCGAAATATGGCCTTGCTGTCAATAACGCGTTGTGGACACAATTTGTAGTTGGTTTCTTTATAATAATGCCCAGTGAGAGTAATGCGGACGACGAGAACATGCAGCTACTCGCATCACACAGTATAGCTTCCATCGCGTGTTGCCTGTTGCTGTATATATATTTTTAAAAATAATTGTGCGCACACTTGCCTGGAACATTCCGATTGCATATGCTGCAGCGCGATGAGCTTCTGTACTCGGTACACGTCTTCAATACAGCGTAATGGGCACTCGTACAGAACAATCCAAGTCACAAGGCAGCGATAAGAAGCGTTTTCTTGACTAGGTCTGAAAGGGAGCCCACGTATAAAAAAGAAAAATAAAGAATAAAAGCGGCAAGCGAGGGCGGTTTCCTAACGTCTTTATGGTGGTCAAAGCGTCCCGCGCTCTGCTCTCGGACGCCTTCTATGAACGAAACGTTAGTGGTCGCCTTTTCTTTCCACAGTAAAACAGAGGGGCTGCCTTCAGGAGAATGAATCGGTGTGGCGTCGTGTCGTGCACAATACGTGGCATTATTTTGTTGCGTCGCGCGTTAAACGACGTTGTCGATGTTTACTTCTCGATATGCATTAACTCTGATTCTTCTTTCCCTCTATGTCGGCCTTATAACAGCCTCATAAGAGACACCACTTCTTCGCGGCCTATTCTGCTATGCAGGCGCTTTGATTCCCTTAATTACTACATACGCGCCGAGGGGTTGACTTCGAGCGTTGTTGCTCACTACTTTGAGTTTATGTGCGCACCTTTTTCTTTTTGTATTTTATTTCATATCGCCTTCTCTTATATTGTTTTTGATTCCCATTTCCACTTACCCCAGCACAGGGTAGCCAACCGTGATGGAGTGTGTAAGCGCGGCTGAACGAGGACGGAGAAAGAAATAGGTACACAGAGACAGCGCTTTCTTTCTACGTCCTTGTTCAGTCGTGCTTACACGCTCCATATGGATTCAAACCAACCAGCCCGCCAACGTGTTGTAGCCAACCGGTTTTTAGATGGACTAACTTCTCCTGTGTTCATTGAACAGCCAACTCGCTCACTTTTCCCTCTTTCTCTCTGATTGATTTCGGCGCTGCCATGTTGATTGTGACGTCCACGTATGTTGTGTCGCGGTTGCACCTTGAGAAGCTCATTGTGAACAAGGCTCCCTTAGGAGAGCCGAAACGTCATTCCATCTTTCTTTTTTTGGTCGCTGCCTTCTCATTTTCGTCGAGAACGTTAAAACCGACAAAACCACGTTAGCACGCGCGCGGCGCGTCTTCACGTTTCTGCGCAGACCTGAGCAATTTTATTTCCTTTGCTAACCTTCTGCGTGAGGATCAGTCAAATACGGTGATCTTGCGAACCGGCGCACACAGTTTTCATTGTTACTACATTCATGTTTGAGGATATGTGCTGAGCTGGAGTTCCGGGAAAACATTTCTCTTGTAGCTTTGCGAGAGGTCGGGAATTACTCCAGGCGAATATACTTAGGCCGAGAAAGTGTACGTGGATGTTTCAGATAACTAACTATAAATACAGAAGACCCAAGGAAGCATTGAATGCGATTGTCATTATTTTGATACGAGGGTGAATCAGAAAGTATCTGCTCCTATTTTTATTAGCCAAAATAAGGTGCATGCAAGTAATTACAAATGCACGTACTATTCTACGTGCCTTACATTATTTATCCACATGGTCCCCGCACCGGTTCGGACATTTATTCTATCGCTGCAATAAATCTGAAATGCCCCTGTGGTAGAATTCGTCCGGCTGACCGTGGAACCGCCGTCGGACTGCTGTCTTGGCTTCACCGTTGCGCGCTGAATCGCTGTCCTGCCAGGAACTTCTTCAGCGAGCCGGAAACGTGGAAATCACTAGTGGTGAGGTCTGGACTGTATTGTGGGTGGTCCAGACCCTCCAAGTGACACGATCGGAGCTTGTTGGCGGTTTTGATTGCCACATGTGTCCTCGCATTTTCGTGGACGATAACCGCGATGTCCGCATCGAAAATCCCTCGGCTGTTTCGCCTGACGACAGCCAGAAGACGCGGCAATGTTACACAATAAATTTCTGCATTGATGGTTGCGCCTTGTGGAATGAAATCCAGTAGGAGCGGTCCTCGGCGATCCCAGAGGAGAGTTATCGCTTTCTCAAGAAATGGCACTGAACGGAATTTTTTTGTCACAGGAGAACCCGGATGCTTCCACAACATGCTCTGCTGCTTCGATTCTGGCGTGAAATGCAGCATCCATGTTTCATCGCCAGAAACAATGCGGTCCAGGAAACTGTCACCCTCTTTGGCATGCCATTGCAGGTTATTCAGTGAAGCGATCATTCGCTTGCCTTTCATCATGTCATCCAACTGCTTAGGCGCACATCGACATGAAACCTTCCGGCACCCTAAGGACCCGTGAATGATGTCGTGAACACTTCCATACGAAATGTCAAGGTCCCGAGAAATGTGCCTGAAGCGCACACGCCGATTCGATCTCACCATTGCACCTACGCGCGAAATATTATGGTCAGTCAGCGGCGTACACGGCCTCCCCGACCGCTCATTGTTATTCAAACTCTACGCGACCTTTTTAAAACTCGCAAGAACGCCACCTTACACTTCTCAAAGCCAGATACATTTCCCCATGCGTGAGCTGCATTTTCCTGTGGATTTCGATGGGCGTTTGCCCTTACCCCATTTAAAACGAACCACACTTTGTTTCTCGTACGCCGTGGACGCGTGAAGCACAACTGCCATCTTCAATCACTGACAGCAGCGCCGTGCCGCGGTGCTACCTGCTGATAAAGCCGGGCCGGTCCAAGAAACGTCCACTGCTGGGAATGGACAAGTTGATTTCGCATTTACAGCTGTAATTTGGCCAAAAAAAGATAGGGCAAATACTTTCTGATTGGCCCTCGTACACAAGGCACTTTTCCGTCTGCCGGTATCTAGCCTTTTTCACGGCTTTCTTCAATTGCTGCGAGCTCACTCCACAGGTGTATGCCCGACTGATAAAAGTCAACATGCCCACTCTTCTAGATGACAATGAGCGAAGGTTTTCCACATTAAATGGATGCCTGTGCAATCGTGCTGCGGTTCATTCGAAGTCAGTTATGCTGAACTGTATTTCTACAGTGCCGGTGGGACAAAACTGTCTGCAGTAGGGAGGCCGCGTTTAGCGAAGCTTTTGTTGGAGTGTGTGAAGATGTGCACGCTGTGACGTGTAGTGGCGCTGTGGCACATGCGTATTGTCACGTGATAGTGAGGGTCAAGAACACAGTTGCAAAACTGTAAATGGTGAAACTAGCGCTTTCCTGCGCCAACTTGTACCCGGAAAAACAAGCTACACTCAAAACACAACGACAGCGGCGAACACAGCCGGCGGTTGTCGAAAATCCGATCTATGGGTCAATCGCGTCGGCTTTCATACATGAGTCAGCGAAGGTTCTAGCGTAATCGCTGGTGCCCGCGTGTCTTCAAGAAAGTGATACAGAATTCGCGTTGCGTATAAAGTCAGATTACAAAAGGTGCGGCCACAACGGATAACGTTTAGAACCATCGATAACATTCGAGAAACTTCCGATACCCGCAGGCGCGTCCGGCGCCGAACGTTAACGTTTAACATTCGTTAGCTGGTGACCAGCGATCACCGGAGGAAGATGAGCAAGCCCGCGTGGCAGTATAATAACGCGATTAACATCATTAGCCTACCTACCCACTACAGACTGGAAATAAATTATCTTCAGCAATATGGTTTGCCGCTACATTGCTTGAATGCTAATCGCATTAAGATCGACATGAGTGTGAGATGTGTTTCTCCGGAATCTCTTTATGGAAACAAATAACGAAGAAACGAATGCTAACCAAACGGTGACTAACGGAGCTAGGTTCTGTTACCGTGTCCGCACCATCAATTACCTTAACTGGCTAGTTGACGGGCATTCGTTTTATTGTGCTGGCCTCTATGTTTTTCTTCGCTGCACTTGCAGCTTCTTGGACGAAAGCTTGTGTGCAGAGCGAAATTTCCCTTACAGCCTCTCGTTATCACATCTCACGTTGATTTTCTTCTGTATGTTTTGGCGGCAACATATTCCAATTTTTATTCGTTGACATCTTTTTCTCATACTGTCACTGCACTTCTTGTTTTCGCTGACGTTTCCGCATTCTCACGCACTTCCAATGTCCTCGTTCAAGCGTGGTCTTGTTGCTCTTTATCATTGCCACCCGTGGCCTGAACGCTTCAACCAAATAACACCAGCAAAAAAAAAAAAAAGGAAAGAAAAGTTAGCGAGGCTGCTGACGATGCGACTAGAGCGTGCTGCTCGTCGAAAAATTTTGTGACATGCTTAGCGCAAGCAGACAGGTCGAAACTCGCTGACTTTGGAGAGTGCGCGTTTGGGCGCAGGCTGTTGCCGTTCGCTATCATCTCACGATGCACGCGTCCTGTGCCAACTGATCGATGTTTGTCAGCCTGGCCGGATGTTCGTTTACTGCGATAATTGCGTTCATCTGTTTTGTCTAGACTGGTTGGCTTCCGATGTTTGCTAGCCGAGCCACTGTTGTTCATTGAGTAGTTATTCCGATGCGTACTCCTGGGCGCGTAAGGTTGGCAGTTACCCTCCCGGCAGCAGCAACGGCGCCCTAGTTGGGGAGACATGATGAAAAGCTCGCGTATTTAGACTAAAGAACGCACAGTTTACATAACTCGGTCTGGTAAGAAGTGTTGCGCGGTCTCTAAGCTGGCACAGTTCTCACAGTAGGGATCGGTGGTTTGCCGCGTACCGCGACGAGATTCTTTTGTCTTGAGCACCAAATCGACATCATTTGTTGTCACACTCCGCCTAAATTACATGGTATCATAGGTCCTGTGCCATGCCGTTCAAAACAGCGGCGAATCACAAATTGGCCTTCTCGGAAAGCTTTAACCAAGGTTCACTTCGCGACATAAAAAGGCCTGAATATTTTGTCATTGTCGCACCTTTAAACATCGTTATCAGGTTTACTTTCAGAATGTAATTTCTCCTTTTCCTATCCTCTTGAACAATCTAATCATCTTCCCTATACAGAGTTGCCTGTCAGCGATCATGTGAATGCTGTTAAAAAATCTGTGCGTTCCAGTGAACAGCTTTTCTCTCTTCCCGAAGTGGTAAAGAAAACTCGTAACTCTCCTGTGTGTAGCATATAAAGCCCTTGCCATTGCCGTAAAAAAAAAAATTGATTTTTCGGTGACCGCACGGGCACCTTGTTCGGACGGATGTTCGCGTGGGATCAACTGCACCGTGCACTCTTCATTTCCTCTATGTGCATGTATGCTGTGACCTTCTCACCCTTCACTCATATTTTAGTCATCTTGCCCAGTGCAGGCTAGCCTACCGAGCTCAGCCCGCTTAACCTCCTTGTCATTCTCTTATCACTTCTCTCTCACCACTGGAACACCTAGTCTTGACTACTCGGTTAAGTGAGCTTGGATAGATGGTGTACGGTACTCTGGGTCTTCGTTTGCCGCAATGGTTGCATGATGTATTTGGACCGAATTTATTTACCTTTTTTTTTTTCATGTACTTCTTGTACCAAGGACGAGGCGCAGTTACGATGTTTCACTTGCGAAGCGGGACGAAAGGCGGGCTCGCAGTGCTAGTCTTTCCCTGCTAACACCTGTAGCTTCTGACCGAGCACGTCGAAATGACCCCTTATCCATTTCTTATTCACGACGCGACTGGCCGTAAAGGACCTCAATTCTATTGAACGGCTGATATTGTTGTGTTTGCGTCTTTGCCGCCTCAGAGTTAGTTCCTTGTTTAGTGGGCACTTACGTGCTCATTATATCGAGTGAACCATTCGGGTTTGGCGGCAGCGTCTGCTGGAGAGAGAGAGCGAGAGAGAGGTAAATACTAAGCATGATGGATGTGTGATTGGAAGAGGGCAGATAGAAACGACACTGAGAAGGAAAACCAAGATGTCGCAAGGAGCTGTCCGAGCACTTGCTCGGCCGCCGATGCAACAGCTGCCAACATTTCCAAATTCATGCAAATAAATCACTCAGACACTCAGAGCACGGTTCGCGGACCCGTGAGGGGAGGGGGGGGGGGCGCCCACGTGTGCCCTGCATTAGGGTTACGGATGGCCTGCGTGGTTCACACCTAGGATTGCCAACTCTCAAGTAGAGGAATCCTGGACTGAGCGGGGATGTGGAGGGGGATGGCTGGCGCCTACACAGCATGTCAGTGTGAGCAGCCGCCAATCTGTAGTCAGCAACAAAGTTCCACAAGCTTTCTTTTTTAGGCCAACCTTGTCATTCTTCCCAATATAAAAGGTGGGAATAGTTGCCGACATGGCTAACACGCCTACGAATACGGATATAGGTACTGTGAATGGCTATAGAGTCCACAACAGAAGTAAAACCACAACAAAAACGAAGCCGCATTCATGTTTATGACTATGCAAGAGAGAACAGAATTCAAGCGACCTGTCAGACGTTATAACAAAGATGTTATAACAAAGACGTTATAACAAAGATAATTTATTGATGGGTGTTGAGCAGAAAAAAGGCAAACGTGCGGCTGTTCCGAACTGTCCGGAAAAGTAGGAACTCGGGACATGTAGACCAAAGTCGGGACTGTCCCGCTAAGTTCGGAACGTTTCTTCGGCAATCCTATTCCCACCTGAAGAAGCCTCAAAGGATTCGTCTCATTTCCCGAATACACAGTTTCGTGGCTAACGAGCAACCAGGGGCCGGTGTATGTGGCCCGTAGTCCTACAAGAGTTGGACACCATTCACATGGAGGGAGCAACGTTGGTCTAAGGTAAAATAAAGTGGCAGCGAATTGTTGTTTTACAGAACGCACCGTTTCCTATTTACAACTATTTACAAATTTCACGTCCGCTGACCTGTCTCCACGTTGCGCCACCATATAGATGAGTCAGGGATAGTGGCACTCAGTCTCCTGCAAAGCAACTGACTCAGTAGTCGCTGCATCCCGCATTTAGGGATGTCAAGAGTAGCTAAACGCAGCGGGAAGTTGTCGTCGTACCTTCTTCGATGGTTCCGAAAACGTCCTTCGGCAGGGTGGCTATATAAATGAGGCGTTTACATTCTCACAAAAGGCGCTTCCGTGTCGCAAACTACTTCTTTGAAGTAAATTAAAGCTCGTACTTTGCTTCCTCAACGAAGAAACTGCTGCGCTGCGGAGCCTGCGCAAATATTAGTTAGTAACGACGTGGTGTGCTAGCTTTTCCGAACACTGGGCGTTTAGGTGTCGATCAGTGGCGGCAGTTGCCGTGACAGTAGGAGCTGCTAACCAGCCTGAGATGGTCTGCCTGCTCAGTGCCGTGCGCCGAAGCATCGCCGCAGAGGTGGGAGCCTATTTGCTAGGAGCAATAGTATTCGGCTTTGTTGAAGCGAAGTCTGTGGCAATGCTTAAATTGTCAAGGTACGTCTTCCGAATTTCAGCTTTCTCGCATGTGGCAGGTTCTGCTGGTAAGCTCAGAGCGTTGCGATTGTACTGCATAAGTCAATAAAAAGAGCTTAAAAGGCGTATTCCTAGAATAAGCCGCTCAAAAAGAAAGAGAGAAAAGATAAACGTAAGTCAAACTTTAATAATTTGCATATGTATGTCTTTGTGCTGTGGGCCTTTATTTCTTGACATACGTGGTTAAAGTGTTGGTGAGGTTACCTTGGACCTGCTGATGTTGTCATGTGTCAGGGATGTAGTGTTTGATAACCCTTTCCTAGTAGATGTACGTTCTTTGAACAATAATATTCACTTGGTAGCCAGCCCTGTTGTTTGTATTTATTTCCGCTCGTCACACACCCATTTTCTTACGCACCACTTCGGTGCCTTGCTCCGAAATTATGACGTGAACATTGTTGTCACCCTTTGAGGCGTCTTATGTTTGCAATGAAGCTTAGTTTCTGGCTTAGATGACTTTTTAAACGCTGCCGGAGCGCTCCGTAACGCTCATTCGAATGTGGCCACTAGGCTGGGCCTTAAGCTTCGAAGGACGCCTACACGCCTGCCCGTCATTGTGCTCACAAGCAAACTGAGTGCTATAGAGTTCAAACATTCCAAATCTACTGACAATACACTTCGCGCTTCGCAATGTCCGATCATAGCCTCCTCTCGTATCCTCCCCTCATTCTTGTTTAAAAATTGAGTCTACTCGTTAAGTTTGATGCCGATGACCTCGTTTCATACAGTTAATAAATGAGAGGTCCCGTTACTGTTTAGGCTGACCACGTTCACGTCTCAGGGTCCGACTGTACGTCGTCAATTCACTGCGTTTGCGCTCGCGCGCTCCAGAAAGCCTCAAAGAAGGGCTGTCACATGTCGCATGTTTCGATGCATTGTCTAGCCGTCTCCATTGCGAGAAGCTGTCTTATTGACGTGAAAGCCGTGCTTTTAGACAAATTGGTTCGATACGCGCCTCTGCAATCGGGCCGCGCTGTCACACGCGTTTTACTGTATTCTTTTTTATGTTTTCTCGCGGTGCCAGCACGAAAGCAGCGCTTTCAGTGAATGTTTCTGAGACGCTGTAATCAATCATTGATTGCACATAGCCTCCAAATGGAAACCGCAGCGAGCGAGCGAGCCGCTGGGTGGTCTGGCAATTTTCGAAAGTTACTTCGGATGACCCTCGTGTATAATGATCTGAAATTTAGTAACGACAATTTTTCTGGTTTAATCTGGTACTGGTGTCCTCGTGGGTACTTTCTCGTTTAATTAAGCGAAAAGTTGCGAAATTTCCCACTTCGTCCCATGTCCTTATATATAGTGGTTGTAGCACACTACAACGTAAGAAAAGTGGCTGGGAACGCGCGCCAGCTGAGTTTACAGAAAGGGGACCTTCAATGACAGGGCATACGATTACAGAAAAGATACAGTGTAGTGTTCACAGGACGTAGCTCTCGTCTTAAGTAAACTCTTTTGAAGCTTGGGAGTTTGTCACTCACGCTGAGACGCATAATGTTTTTGCTTTTTTTTACCAACAATTTTCCCTTTTTTATAGAAGCAGGACATCTATGCGACGAAATTGAATAAATTCATCGCGTTAAAGAGAGAGTGAGAGAAAAAAATGGATGTTAACCAGACAAGTCTGGTTAACAAAGAACGCGTTAATATAATGATTCAAAAAGAAAGAAGAAGAAGACTAGGCCAATGCGTTAACAGGGGTTAAGTGGTTAAAGTCCAAAACCAACGCTGATGTTATTGAATAACAGGGACGCAAAAAAAGAAATCTGGCGTTCTTCGTGCTAAAACCACAATTTGATTATGAAGCATGCTGTATTGTAGGACTCCGGATTAGTTGTGACCACCTGGGGGTTCCTTAAACGTGCATCCAATGCAAGTTACACGAGCGTTTTTGCATTTCGTCCACATCGAAATGCGGCCACCGCGGCCGGGATTTGGTTCGGCGCCGTCAGGCTTAGCGGGGCACGCAATGCCAAAGCCACTACGCCGCGGTACAGAGACGCCTATTGAAAGGCTGTGATTTAATTTTGAGAAATTGAGATCCTTTGTTTCGCTCGAGCGTGTTCCAATCCACTCGTATATGAAAATACGGACGTTGAATCCGGGGATCGACCCCACAACCTCGTGCTCATCGGCAGGACGCCGTATCCACTGCGCCACTGCGACGCGTGTACAGATGACGTCGAACCACAGAAAAGTACTAAGCTTCCTGGAATAATTCGCTCCTGAGTAGTCTTACTCCTCGCGTTTTCCATTGTTGGCGCCGTTGCTTCAGTGCGTTCTTTGGCGTTCTCGTAGGCAGCATATACTTGTCGCGTACCCAGTCGTTCAAGAGTCACGCAGCGGACCGAATATGATGGATTATTGCGTGACGTACTCAATTAACGCACGTCGCTACGGCCGCGCACAAACAGTAGCAGCCCATAGCGTTCGGCTAGAGTTCCGTCTCTGATACACTCTAGTCACAGCACGCGAGCGGACTATCTTGTGTCACGTGAGCGCAGTAGAAATTGTATTCGGCTAAATATGATGGCCTGCTGTGTCTGCCGTGTCGTGGACGTGCAGTCGTGATGTGATGGAAAAGCTATGCAACATCGACGTCGTTCTTCTTTCCAGTTATTTTATCTTTTGTTTTTCCTGACATCGCCTTTTGCTTTGAATTTCGAGTTTTTTCCAGACAGAATAGCTCCGCACGCTTCGTGTCTCTTCCTGTTTCGAAAGTGCGCACGACCTGCACGCTTCCTTGCGCCGGTGATTGCAACCTACGCAGCTCCACCGCTAGCGTACACTGTAATATTCGAGAGAGCTCTCCACAAGCGCTTCGCGGGTCCTCGATCGTAAAGCTCGTGTTCGCGAAGCGAACAGACGCTTATCGCGTCGTATGTATAGCGCGAGTACTCGGGTGCATTAGCACGCACCGCCAAGGAGCCGGCGGTCCATCCTACAATCCTCGCGCAATCTCTTAAACAGGCCACAAAAAGACAAAACAGCCCGGTTATGAATGACCTTTCGAAGAATTGTGATCGTTAGAGGCACGTTTTCCGATCCGATCGGCTCCCATAATTACTCACCGCCGATCGTGTAGGCTAACCCCTGCCCAACGCATCAGCGCGTCGGCGACGCTAACGCTCCTCGCCACGAGCTGTGAGCCAGCGAACCTCGCCACGAGTTTGAGCGCCTCGGCGCAACGATTAACGAGCACTTCGTTTGTTTCCTGGCTGGCCGTTGTTTCGTGTCGTCATCGTTACTGCGGGATTCCATGGTGTTAGGCAATCATTTTTCTCTCTGTCTTTCTAGTTTTGTTTCGAGAGACAGCACCAGGGGGAGGGGTGGGGGGGCGTGCTTTCGCGCCAGAAGATGCTAACGACGTTACGCGGGGAGGCGTCAGCGTGGTCGTGATTTTCACGCCGCCTGGTGGCAGTTTGATTAGCGTAAGCCAGGTGGCGAGGCCGCGGTGTGTTTTTTGTTTTTCTTTTTTCGCCGCTGCCTGGTCTCAACGCGCGTGCACGCTTAGCGAATGTGCGACGAAGCGTGCAAAACGTGCAGGAGCGTGCCGCGAATCGTGTTCTTTTTTTTTTTTCCTGCTTCAAGCGGCGCTTGCTCGCAAACATTCCAAGGTGAAGGCCGTTACGCCCGAACGGATTCATTCATTCTTAATTGTAACTGTTGCGTTCCGCCCACGTGGGACCCGGATGTCTCTGGGGGCGTTGCTTTCTCACCGGAGTATAGTTTCGTTCAGAGAACGTTTTTTCTAGGGACTTCGGAAAGAGCAGCGATTTGATATAACTATCCCAAGGGTTGTTTCAATGCAGATTTGTTTTTCCCGAGTACTGCTGCACCTCCTGAATATGGCTCTCGCCGTAGTGCTCTATTTCAAAGTCGTACTATGTTATAAGGCCTGCGTAACGTATCAAATTAGATGTAATTTTCGGCCGGTGTTTGAGAAATCAGGGGTTGTTTTGATTGTAGATGCTGTCTCCAAACGAATATGTACTGCTTGCGTCCTCGCTGCGACGTGTGTATCTTGTACGGGGTATGCAGACGCAGCTGCGTTATTTTTTTTTCTTATGTTTTCAGTGAGTTAAACCTATTGGGGAAAGTTTTACGTATTTCTATGCTGTAATTTAAGCTATGATTTTTAGTCAGTGAGTTCTCTGCCGCTGTTATACTGAAGAAAAACTTACATGCTGGCTTACTTAACCTACACCCAAAAGTCGGCACATGATCATCGTTCCTTTTCTTTTTTCGTCATCGGAATGCGGTCGGAAATCGAATCCGTGACCTCGTGCACGAGAACCACAATGCCGTAGCCACAAAACCACCGTGATTGGTCGATAATTTGCGGCTCCCCATTGGAGGATCCATACATTCTTGAGTGCCTCGCAGCGTCAACGTTCTACTTTGTACCGGCTTTCCAGTCTATAGAGCTAACGACCACTGCCCAACAGGAAATTCTTATTCAAATAGAAAAAAAAATCTTTAACGAAGAAAAAAGTAACGAAGGGGGCAAAGCCATAGAGACAGGACTACCAACTGCATGGAAGAAGCTGGAAGAAGACGTAGAAAAAGCTCAAATATTAACGACAGTGCTAAGCATCAGGGTTGTAGCTGCGTGCATACGCCGTTCTTAATCGTACGCATGTATTAATACAAGGAAAATCAGACATCCACCCGTTCGTAGCAATTGCTACAAAGGAAACCCATACGGGTTTCTCGAAAGAGGAACCCGTATGGGTTTCCTTTGTAGCAATTGCAACTTTCGAGGAACCCGTATGGGTTTCCTTTGTAGCAATTGCTACGAACGGGTGGATGTCTGATTTTCCCGTTATTAATTACTTCTCTCCACCTTGCGGGTTTCCGCAGAACTATTATGCGATACGCATGTATGTGCACAGTAGGGAGCAAAAGTCTAGAGAACACGGCAACGGCAAAAAAATAAAGGTTATTTATTTTGTGTGTAATGTAAGCGCGTGATCACTTGAATACATTGTATTGATTGAACAAGCGGTCATAGGCTGCACCACTTTATTTCAGCCAGCATTCTTAGACATAGGAGCAAGAAAAAAAAAGATAGTGGTATTTGGGGTCTGGAAACTTTTTCTCGCGGCTGTACGTTGATTGTGATTAAAAGGAAGTTACGTAAATCCCAAGTACTGTGGCAATCGAAGTTATGCGAAGCATTTATAAGGTATCTGGCTATGGCACCGACCCAGTGATGGCGCACCTCGATTTGCTCGTTGACTCTCTCGATGACAACGAGCACGCACTCATTGTGGAGCTCGTAAACGCAGAAGGTCCAAAAGACCGTGGGCTTGCCTAGCTGTTCGATCATTTCAAAAACGTTCCGCGTTCTACGCCCTGTGGTACCCAGGTATAGTATACGCCATCCTCGAGCCGCTGAAGTAAACCACCGAGGAACACAGTGTCCGAGTTGCCGCATTTCTCGACAAAGCTGCAGTCTTCCGAGAGATTCTTTGGGAGCGTCAGGAGCTGGCCGGTGTGCGGAGGGTCGGAGACTTGCTTTTTGAATGGTCATTCCTACGGAGCCAGCCACCCCCCGACGTTACGCAGCCGACGTGCCCGGACCTTCTTACTTGCACCACCTAGCTCGAGGGCGCAAGTATGCTACGTGATAACCATAGGCTAGGGTTCGGATGACGTAGCTCGAATGACGTCGATGCAGCGAACACGACGGCATCGCGAGCGTGAGCACATGCCCAGCGGCTCAAATTGTGCGCACCACCGGCCCCACGGCGTAGGAGGCTACCTTTACAAAAAATGTTTGTAGAAAGTCTATACAAAGTCTATAGACGTGTGTCTGTGTAGTCAACAGGCTTTCTATAGATATTTGTTTAGACTAGTCTATAGGCAGTCTATGTACATATGACCTTACGATTTTTGTAGACTGGTCTACAGAATGTCCGAGTCTATAGGCTGACTATCGACTGTTTATCTATAGATTCTTTCAAGGTGCCTGAAGTTCGCAAAACAATGCTTCGCATTAAAGAAAAGTAACACCAGTTGGAACTTAGCGCCTGTGTTGCCTTGACATTGTCCCCCGTCTCCCTTTTTTGCGTGCCTAAAAATCGCTGCTATTCGTGGATTTCCAGCTCACGCACAGATACGCGCAATCTCTTCCGGATCACGCACAACGAGGGATCGGAGGTAGCGCAGTGTTCAACAAATGAGTTGGGGCGCCTTCTTTTCTCTTAGGAAGTATAACCTCAACAAATCGGGGTGGAGAGGTGATTATGAACCGGACCTTCGCGTTGGTGTGCGTGGCGGCGAAACGGTCCACTTTGCGCGGGAAACGTGCGTGAGGCATTTCTTTCACGTGGCGAGAACCGAGGGGAGAACGTTTCTCGAGCGAGGTCCCAAGTTACTCAACAATCTTCTCGCCCGTTTCTGTGTTCTTCAAAAACCGGCTATCTCCAGTGTAGGCATACGGGGCATGAAGTCAGACTAATGACGTACGAGCGACGTTCTTAATGTCCGTTCTATTTGCGCTGCAAATATTCAGTTCTTCAAGGACGGTGCGCCACCAAGCCCGTCAAAGAATTCTCGTGTCTGTGTTACAGAAACATTAACGAAAACGGATCCCACAATGACGACAAGTAAAGCCTGCAGCGTTAACAACATCGTCCGCCTGAGACTGGAACACGAAACGTGTGGTGCGGCAGGGCGACCTTTACAACATGCGAGCGAGTGTCAAAGATCATCGTAGCTTTGACTGTTCTCAAGTGTTGAAATATGGTATGGAAAGCGTTAAAAACTTAGCCGGATGCGATCGTTAATAGGGCAAATGGTACGTCAGATCGCAGAAGTCATGCGATGCGTCTTGAGCTTTTGTCGGTGTTCCGCGTCCTCCACCATGGTCACGTGTAGCGCTGGCCGGGACTCGCAGGGCTAGAATATAAATGCGCGTGCGTAAACATTCACGAAAATTGGTCGGAAGGACAGCTGTCGCCATAGCTCAATTGGTCGAGCATCGCAGACGCCATGCGGAGGTTGTAGATTCGATTTCCATCGTCTGTAAAGTTTTATTTTTTGTCAGTAATAATAAAAAAACTGTATTTTATTATATTTTACTTGTAGCACTTTTATGTTGTTAAGAATATGAAGTCAATCGTAAAATCTATCTTGCATATATAATTATGCACTTAAACAACAAGAAACAAACTTCGTGTCCGATTCCTTCTCTTGACTTTATCGTCTGTTGGCTTCTCATATCTAGTAAAGATCGAGCAGCTCCTCTTGTTCCTCTCCCTCAAGGAATAATACAATAATTTTTACATGTCGCATCACGTGAGTAACATTCTAAACAATGACGTTCATAACAGGTCAGAATTCACGATAACATGAAGCTTACTTGGCTACAGAATAAACCGCTGAAAGCTTACTAGTTTGAGATAGTTTAAGATTACGAGAATGAAACGCTACAGATGAAACTGATTCGGGATAAATTTAAGGCCTAAGTGAAGCATGATTCAGCTGTCACATAGGTATCTTTAAGATAAATGTAAGACATTATTTAGCCGAGCAGCTGCGCCTCATGTAATTGCTCTCACTGATTCTTTGCATTTGCATGTCCTCTCGGATTTACACGTTCTCTCTCTCTCTCACTCTCTTATATTCACGGATTTTACGCGCCAAAACCGCGATCTGATGATTAAGCACAACGTAGACACTCCAAATTGATTTTGACCACGTAGAATGCTTTCACGTGCACCGAATACAATGTACACGACAGTTTTCGCAAACCCCTCGTCCCCACCCATCGAAATGCGGCCAAGATCAAACCCGCTATCTCGTGTTCGGCTGCACAACGTCATAGCCAGTGAGCTACCGCGACTGGTTCCACGTTCTTGTATATAAGTACAGATTTGTCAATAAATTACTGGACAACGCGACCTTTCGATAGTCAGTGACTTTACCAATGTTCCACATTGCTAGTTATCAACCTATTTCGATGTGAACCGACATGCGTGATGTTTAATCTGTCCTTTCGTTAAACGCAGCCGGAAATTCAGGCAACATAAGAGCAGACGTTATCTATGCTGTTATAAAAACCTATGTCGATATCTATCTCGTATTCGGATCTCACCGTTATAGCCATAGTCCAGTTCCTCGCACAAGACAGGACGCGAATATCCTAAGAGCAGCCAGGAAACGTTCACGTGGTCCAACCAACTCCAGCAGCAGTGCTGCAGGTGCTGGCTTACCATTAACACTAGAATGTCTACATCGCACTGTGCAGGGTAGCAAACCGGATGTGTGCCCAGTTACTCCCCGTCTTTCTTCTCTCCTATCTCTCTCTCTACTTGAAAACATCACGTTACTGAATTATGTTGAAGTACTGGTAGAGCTTTCTTGCTCCTTTCTGAGATCATTGGAAGCACGTTATCTAGAAATTCATGCTCGTTTGTTAACCTCATTCACATGTACGAACTATGTGGCGCGCTGGCAATTGAGGCTGGCTAATCTTTCAGTGTCGGCAGCTATTCCTAAACCGCCGTGACTTGTTTCCTTGGGGCAGTGTTGTTTACTTCTTTATTTAAACACAGAGCTCTCCATAATGAAAAGCCCCACTTTTGTGCATTACGGTACCATTTAACACTGCTTATTCAGTGCGGTAAGTAGCGCAACGTCGTTATGACGCAATACATTTCCAACGATCCTTTCGTACGGCCACCTCCAATTTTTCCACCATTATTCTGTGTATGTCTAACGCCCAGTTACCTAACGAGCTTGTCGATCAAGTCTGTGACAAAAATAGCTTCCTCGCTTGCGTCCACTGAATCGATTATTCTCTACTTTAGTCTGCTTCATCCAGCAACGCTAAGTCATATATTGATGGTGAAAGTATGAGCAATAACGTGAAAAACAAAACATAATAAAACTTTAGGGCTTTTGTTTAGGCTGCGCCACCTCAGCGTAGGCGTAATGTTCCGTCCTTAGCTCGAAAATAGCGCAGCAACGATAGTGTGACTGACGCCACACTTCGCGTGGACGTCGGTATTTCAGAGCGAATTCGACAGGCTACCACAACACCCTCCGGTGTAAACAGTTGTTGTTGAACTTTTTCTCGGATTGATTATCTCATTTCGGGGGGCTCAAAACCAGATGTCGTGGCTGTTGTTATAAAAGGACGGACAGCTCACTTTGGCAAGAACGCTGTACGCGTTCCAAGAAATTATAATCTTTTTCCTTCGTTCTTCCACTGCACTTCAGCCTTTAACTCGTATTTCGCGATCGTGATATTTCTCACGCGCTTTCTTTTTTCTTCTGCAGTTAGCCATCAAGCCGTCATCTGCTCTTGTTATCGGGAGTGAGTCGTTAATAAACTTTTGAAGCCATTTCGCGTAAACCCGTGCTTCCCCTTTTCCTCTCCGAATTCACTTTGAAGCGCACCTCCCGCATGTAAATCGCTGAGTGACAGGAACTTTGTTGTCTCATTAATGAATTTTCGGTTTCCCCTTGCAAATGCAAAGTCATCTGTACTCCTTCAGCTACTCCTTATTTTCAAGTAAAATGTCGTGCTTTGTTTTGAACTCTTTAAAAGTCTTAATTTCCCATGTCCCGCCGACCTGCCGTCACACTGCTTCGGCTCATGTCGACGCAACGCGTATTGATGAATCCAAGATGTGCCTGCCACATACGTGTCTCTGATAGGGGGGGGGGGGGAGGGGAGGGCAACCTGCAGGGTAGTGAATGGGATGACGAAAGAGAGAGAAGCATTGAAGAGGCTAATTACAACCTACTTCAGTGTGACATCTAATTGTGTCCTTGTCATCATCGTCATTATTTTTGTTATTGTCCTCCTAACCCATGATTCAAACCACAAGCACGTTGCCTTGTTGCGTGTTTCTTGTGCGCGGTTTCACCGTAGCTCGCTTAACAAACATATTAAGTGAAAAATGTTCGTCAACTAAAGGTTGGCGCATGTTCTTTTGGTATTGAAGATTTCAGTCCCGCTACACGTCACGCCTGAAAAATTCTTTTCGAATACGGAAGAAGTCAGAATGTACCATTTAAATTAAGATATAACAAGCTACTAATTGGTAGGAAATGCTATGTATACGACGCCACTAAGCAAAACGTATCTGAATTGAAGCCGTTAAGTAGCACCTCAGATGATGCCACGGCGTCTGTTCTCTCCTTAAGATCAGGCCGCAATGTTCTAACAGCGCGCCCATAGGATAACGCGAGAGGTAGGGAGCTCGATCCTACAATATCAAGAATACCGGTTCTTTTTACTAATATTCGTAGCTTCTTAACTAAAGAAGATGATCTCTGTAGCGTAATAAATGATTGTGATGCAGACATAATTGCATTAACGGAAACGTGGTTGACGAGTAAAGTAACAAACTCTGAGTTATTCTACTGTAATAAAAAGTATAATATTTACCGTACTGTTCGCGCTAACACACTAGGCGGTGGTGTTTTAATTGCTGTTAATGAATGCTCTGACTGTTTCCCTGTAGCCATATCATGTAACATTGAATGTGTATGGTGCTGCATTTCTATAAATTTCAAAAAGGTTGTGATCGGTGTTTGTTACAGACCACCATCATCAGCCCCGACTTTTTGCGATAGCATGTACGATTGCTTGTGCCAGATAAGTGTTCGCTTCCCCGCGGCGCCAATATTACTTATAAGCGATTTTACCTTCCCAAACATTTCCTGGTCAGGCATGTGTCCTTTATTAAATACAGCTTCCGCAGAATCGAAGCATTCTGTAGAGATATGTGCTGATTTCAACTTGGTTCAGGTAGTTACTTCCCCTACACATGTAACGAACACCACATCACCTCTTTTAGATCTTGCTTTAACATCATCAGCAGATATCTAAGGTTACACACTCACCCGGCTTGAGTGATCACGACGTCTTGCATTTTTTCATTAGCCTGGCAATTCTACCGTACCAAAACAGTACGAAAACCATCCATGATTATAAAAACGGCAACTTCACCGCTGTCAACTACGAAGTTGCTCTTTTCCTTGATAATTACCTGCCTAAAGTTCCTGAGCGCTCACTGGATACTAAGTGGAATATATTCAAAGAAAAAATTCACGATCTTGTTAACAAGCTTATTCCGAAGAGGCGCGTTTTTTCGAATAACAATGCTTCGCGGTATACTAAACCTTTGAAACGCCTATCTAAGAGAAAAAAAAAACGACTTTTTCGCACAGCTAAGCGGATGGAAAGCCAGGCTAAATGGTCTGCTTACAAAGACGCTGCCTCGGCCTACTCATCTGCGATAAAGAATACAAAATTTTCTTTTCTCAATAATACCCTTCCGAACATGTTGATAAATAATCCGAGAAGCTTCTGGAATGTAGTAAGGCCTTGTGCATCGAAAGTCATATCACTTAGCACGTCTTCCAATGAGCCTATACCTCGGCAGCACTGCGCTACGATATTAAATAATGTATTTATAAAAAGCTTTCACTCCTTCAGCACATATTAACGACCTTCCAAGGCTACCATGCTGCAATTTCTTTCCTATGGATCCCGTAATTTTTAACTCCACTGGCATAAAAGAAATTATAGACACGCTTAAACTTACGTCTTCTTGTGGAATAGACGAAATCACGACGAAGTTTCTAAAAAATACTAGTGAGTATTCCTCTATCATCTTAGAGAGCATTTTTTCCCAATCGTACCTGTCTTCATCCTTGCCTCATGACTGGAAAACAGCAAAGATTATTCCTATCCACAAATCTGGCGAAACTCAAGATCCTTTTCACTACAGGCCCATATCGATTGCCTCAGTACCGTGCAAAAATATGGAGCACATCATATTTTCTAACCTCGTCAACTTTCTTGAAGAAAATAATTTGTTCTCTAACAGTCAACATGGCTTTCGCAAATTCTTTTCTTGTGAGACTCAGCTGGTAACTTTCACTAATGACTTACATGTATATCTTGATAGCGGTTTTTTGACTGATTGCATATTTTTGGATTTTTCTAAAGCTTTTGACACGATGAAACATGTAATGCTACTACGCAAACTAAGCGCACTCAACATTGACCCTGGGGAACTCAGCTGGATCCAATCTTCACATTCTCATTCTTCTCTTTCTTCTCATTCCCAATTTGTTGTAACTAATGACTCCACATCTCACGCGGCTCCAGTTGAATCCGGTGTTCCACAAGGTCCTCTTTCATTTTTAATATATATTAACGATTTACCTGATAACATTTCCTCGCAATTTTGTTTATTCGCTGACGACTGTGTTATATATCGAAAACTAACTAATGCATCTGATATAGCTACCCTTCAATCCGATTTAAATAACATATCTAATTGGTGCCTCACTTGGTGCATGGAACTGAACATTAATAAATGCAAATCTATGTGGATTTCTCGTTCTAATACAACTTGCCCTACCTACGCCCTTAATGACTGCCCCCTTCAATCCGTTACATGCTACCGTTATCTTGGCATTCATATAACTAGCGATCTTTCTTGGAAGCAGCATGTACAGTATGTAATATCTAAAGCTAACCGCTCGTTAGGATATTTGAAGAGAAATTTTGCGCTTGGGCAAGTTTTATTAAAACGGCTGTTGTACACAACATAAGTCCGCCCCCTATTAGAATATGCCTCATCTGTTTGGGATCCTCATCAGATCACACTAATTAACGAAATTGAATCAGTGCAAAATCGCTCGCTTCGTTTCATCTTAGCTAACTACCATCGTACTGCTAGTGTTACATTAATGAAGAGTACCCTTCAAATTCCATTATTATCTCTCCGCAGAAAAGAATCACGCATTCCCTTTTTCATAAAATCTACTACCACAACGCATCTCTTCGCCCTCTTTGAATCCAACCTGCGTTTTATTTATTATTCGGCTCGTCGTGGACCACTTACATAAAGTTAACGTACCCCGTCATAACACCGTCGCGTGCTCAAAATCATTCCTTCCTAGGACTTCAGGCGACTGGAATAATCTACCTACATCATTAGTAAGCATCAGTGACCCCACTCGTTTTAAGAATGCACTAATCAACACAAAATAATGTCTGGTCTCAAATGGCATAATTATGTACTTATTCGTGAACATTGTCTGCTTGCTAAAGTGTATTCTTTCTGTATTTTCATGGTATGTAAGTCTGTTATTTGTTAAGAATGCATTGCTACTTTTTTCATATTGCTTTTGTTCTTTGAAAATTCCTTCAACTAATTCTGTATTTTTTTACTCTTGGAATGTATTCTCGCCCCTCCAATCTTCAATGTACAATTATGTACCTATAGGTTATCACAAATAAAAAATAAAAAATAGGTGATGGTGTAGGCTTTCAAAATCACCACAGGAAACCTAGGGCCCTATAACGTAAAACTATTCCAATGTGTTTTTATTCCAATCTCCTGACGTGAAATTTGCGGAACCGCCGACGCAAGCATCAGGCGATCACCCGCAGGGTTGTCTGAATAGACCAATCAAACGCTCTCCTCGTTCATAGGAGGTCACTTTTGTTTGTTTGAAAAACGAATAACATTGACTACACTGAGCGGCTTGTCTTATCTAATTGGCTCACAAGAGGCGAGGAGCACGCTCATGTGGAGAGGGATTCGATAGGGCTGAGCCACTGCACTGAAAATCGATAACCGGAGGAAGAGGGTGGTGCCGGCGTCTGCGACTGGTCCTCTTTCCCTTACTTAACTTGCGGTGGCTCGTCGACAATCGCGGCGGCACGCAAAGGAAGCATACGAATGACGCTAAAACGGATCCTCAGCAAAGGAGAGTTGGTAGAACGAGGTCGTAAATGGGCCGAACGAGCTCGAAAATGTTACACGGCCACGTAGAAAGCTTTATTGCACGCAAATAAACCCATGCTCTTCGACAGGTGCGAGTAGCCAGTGCCTGAGCGATCGGCGGCAGCCATCTTTTATTCCTTTCGGAACGGGGCAGCCTGCGGATATTCAGAAAAAAAATTCAGTGTTGTTCGGCATATTAATGCATCTTTATCGCGTACACGTCACTTTGAGGCGGTGAGTTCTTGCGGTTTTGTGACGTCGCGTGAGAGGCAGGTGAAGTGGGCGGAGCCCGAAAGCTTTTGACCAATGGCCGAGTGCTAATGGCGAAGAGGCGTCGAATCAGAAATAACTATTTTTCTTTTGTTCGGTCAAATCATGCATAATCCGTGTGTACACGTTATATCATATGGGTGAGCTATCACTGTTTTCGTGACGTCGCGTGACAGACAGGTGAAAAGGGGGTGGTCCAAAAAGTTTTAGACCAATCGCGGAAGGCTGATTGCAAAATTGGAATAGAAAAGTTTGGAATAGTTTTACGTTATAGCGCCCCTAGTCAGACAGCAAAAATTTTCGTGATGTCTGAACGTAACTAAGCGTACATGTCACAGACGAACGTGGGTTTCTCGTTTATTTATGTCCTTTATTAAATTCATTATAGCATCCAGTTTCCTCAAATCACGAATATATTCTTTTGTTCCCGAAGAACATGCGCCGACAAAGGCAGCACTGACTTTTAGTTGGAAGTCTCGAGAAGCATTGCATACATTGAATACACTCTTCTGAAAGAGAGAAGGAATCAACAAACGGCACAGTAACCATCTGTAAGGGAGCAAAGAATGATTGGATTTAATTGACGCGTCCACGAGCACACCTTCGGAGTTCTCCATTTGAGATGCCGTTGTAACCAGTTGTATGCAAAGCTCAATCGCGATTTTAGAACTTGGTCACCGCGTCCATATAGGCTGCTCGAATGGAATGCGGAAGCGCTAATCTTTCTTTTTCACGGGGAACATCCGTACCGGCTGAGCAAAACAAGAAGTGCTAATCATATGCATGCGTCCAATAACTTACTACGCTGGCATGCAATTTTTTCCGATGAGCGGCCGGAACTGTTTCAGCTCGATTCTTATAAGCGACGAGGCAGGCGAGCGAAGAATGCATAATGACGCTTCGTTCCGATGTGCGACGAGTTCGGGGCCGTTGCGCGGATTAATAACTGCGGCTGGAAAAGACGGCACGATGAAAACGAGGCACAGCCGTAATTCGGAGCATCTCATTTTCCGCTTCGTTTCTCGGCGAAACTGGAGATCGTGATGTGATTAACGCAGATAACAAAGCGAAAGAGAGTGATGGAGATTCAAAGGAAATTTTGAAGGCGAGCCAGAGGTTGGCGCGCCGGTAGTTTCGCTACCTTTTGAGCATTTGCGCCTTCTTTCATCTTTCGCGTGAGCAATACGATGGTGTGTTTGTTGACAAAAAAAAAAAGAAGGAAGCGTGCTCTTGAGAACGAATACGTCACGTGCGCACAAGAAACATTAATACGGTAAACAGATTTCTTTGTTCTTGTTTTAAATGCGCTTGCATATTTTATTTCTTCCTCTTTTTTTTAAACTCTTGTAATAGACAACGCGTTCTTTGTGTGTTAGTTTATTAAAAAAATGGCATTACGTAGCGCAATCTGGGAACTACTCCTGGTATAGAGAAAAAAAAAGCAACGCTCTCTCCTTTGCCTTGCGATGTATAACATTTTTTACCTTTGGCAAACAAATATATTTGCTCGTGCGGACTAGGTATGTTCCACCAGGGCCTTCCTTGTCCCTTTCTACCAGTACAAGATAAACTGTAAGGACTATCATGCGAGCTAGTAAGTTGTGCAAGGAGGGTTTATATTTTATAACCTTTCTGTAGCTGATTGATCGATCGATCGATTGGTTGGTTGGCTGCATTATTGATTGATAGATTGATTGATTGATTGATTGATTGATTGATTGATTGATTGATTGATTGATTGATTGATTGATTGATTGATTGATTGATTGATTGATTGATTGATTGATTGAAGGGGCTGAATGTCTTAAAGCGACACGAGGCCTATGGAAGTTCCCACAGAGTAGGGTTTCGAATTATTCATGACTACCTGAAACCCTAAATCGCAGTTTGCGTTCCACCCTCATCGAAATGCAACCACCGCCGCTGCCGGGAGTCGACCCCGTTACCATGTGCTCAGCTGGGAAACACCACAGCTACCGAACCGCAACGGTGGGGTACACTTTAGACATGAACGCCTTAGAATATTTGAGCGTTCCTTTTTTTATATATTTCTTGTATTTGTCGCTCGCCCTTGATAATGTGGTCACTAGAATACAGAGGCATGGCAGAGTTCTTTGTCATAACCCCCATCCCTTACCATTTGTAATGTGCTCAGTTTTATCGCATTTGATGTGAAATTTTACGCGTCTGCTATGTTGCGAGTCGGCTGCGTCCGGCGCCTGTGGAACTCTTTCTCACGTTGTCGTTTGGTCGGGAAATTCTTTGATTTATTGCTCTAAATGTGTCGAGCTAAGCGCAAGGTACCAACATTCATTGCTTTGACGTTCCCGTTTAACGTTTGCTTAACGTTCGACAGTTTATCTTCAGTGCATCGTATCAGCAGTATTTTTGCTTTTTCGCCCTCACCAAACCAAGACTTCACTTGCAATGCTGCAAAGGCTTCTCTTGCGAGGAAGCCAGGGCAACTACCACAGTGTTCCACATAGTGACTCCTTTCTGAGCTTGTGTGTGTGCCCGCTTCTTGATGTGGACTTACGGTAAAATATTCAAATTCAAAGTTGAATTTGAAGTTGAGACCAAATTCTACTTCACAAATGTACTGCAGCACTCCTTCTGTTGTGGTGCTCTAGCCGCATATACACTATAAGAGAACCTACCTTCGCTTCCGACCGCTTAATACTATGCATTTTGGCTTATCGTTTACCGCAGTATTTGCTCTCATCTTTACTGCAATCATCTGTCCCTCCGCTGGGATTTTTTTACTCTTGTTGATGCGCACTAATTTATTTTCTTCTTCAAGAAGAATACTGAAATGTAATTTTGGCCGTTTCCTTTGCTGGTGAAGGTTCCTTTAGATGAAGGTCCTCGACGTCGACACCTTAAAAAAATAATAATGCCAAACGCATCAGAGTGCACTCTGGCCCTACAGAGGCCCCATCTTTCTGAATTGTAACTTTTTTACTAACATGCTTCGGTTTTGCTTCCAGGGAGATGCTTGTGTCATGAAATTACGACGCAGAAGGGTGCCACGTGGGAGCTCAACATCGTGACGTTTTGCCAGGCACTACGGCTCGCACGGCCATCTGCCATGGAGCTACCTCGGGCCGTGCTTCCCTGTGATCACGTTCTGCGTCAGTAAATCTTCACACATGCACCTCTTTGGCAGCAAAACCGAAACTTGTCCGTGGAAAAGTTACGCAGTAACTTAATTGGGGTTCTGTGATGTTTACCGGTATTTCTTCCATACTTTCGAGGTCGAGGACCTTCATTTTCCATCAGCTACCATCAGTGTCCGTCTTTTTTATATATATCTTCTGTACCACTTTCTTTATATCTCCTCCCCCCCCCCCCCACCTTCCCTTTGTACCAATCTGCTGCCTCATGCCCTAGTTCTTCTGTATATATAACCCTCTTTTCTAGTGATGCCAAATCGTCTTTCTTACATGGGCCTACAAGTGCCAACTCTGAATATATAAAATATCATACAAAAAAAAAGAACGGTCGTCGTTTCCGAAGCACCGTAATAGATGAGAGCACGATAAACGTAAGAACACCCTTTTCTTCTCCGAAATTTCAATCTACCAGCCGCCCTCCTTTTGTGTGCTGTGTGTCTGTGTATGTGTGTGTGTGTGTACTGTGTGAATGGCGGGGACATATTGAACGGAGTAAAGAAAGAAAGGGGGGGGGGGGCGGTAAGGATACGTCATAAGTGTTTCGCGCTAGATTTCTCCTGTCCGTCAGTAGTCGCAGTGTGTTACTCCGCTGTACATTTTTTTTTTGTACTTTCGTCGTCAGTTCATCTTCTTTTCGGTCACAGCCTTCACACGTGTTTCACGGTCCCGAAATCACGATTACGAGAGCACGGCTGGATAATTGAAGCTTCAGTCATCGATGTCGGTCCTACCCCATCCGTGGCCGAGAATAGCCCGCGGCCTTGTTCGACGTATACGCACGCCATGCACGCCGTGTTCTCTGGTTCGAGCGTGGGAGGCTGCAAAACAAGGACCACGGTCGTTCTTCTCGATCGTCCTCGCACCAGCCGGCACCGGCTTCGCTCTCCGAACTCTACCGCCATTCAGAATCCCTGCGGCACGTTCTCGACACAACGTGAAAGAGGAGAGCTCGCGACATCACCCGCTGGCACTCGCGCGAGGCGAGCTGTGATAGAAATCTGTGCCCTGTTCGTTTCCCACTCTTGTCTGTTTTCTGTGTTGAGATTAAGCAGATTCTGGACAGTTGCCCCGGTTGTTATAATTATTAGAGCGGTCCATGGCAACCTATCTCCTTTCTTCCTTTTTTTTTGTATTTGGCCGTGCTGTTTCTTACAACCCTACTTTGTTCTGCCCAAATTAGCTTAATGTTTATAAAATGAATATAAAAAGAAAATATTTTTCCACACTATGTGAAGGCAACGGCTGGTCCTTTTCGCGACACTTTAATAATAATTAAAAGAAAAAGAATGTGCCTTAGGGCGAAACGTCACAGGTGTGGGAAATTTAGAGCGAAGTGAGCTAAAATGTAAACGAGGTCCACATGGACGGTCTTACACACTGCAACACGCATACAAAAGGCGGGGGCAAGCTTAAGTAAAACAACGAAGTTGTAACACGCGCAGAGTAACAGTCAAAGCAACATAACTGCATATCGATGTGACAGTATTCCTTTCATTTCTCGTCAGCAGTTGCTTACCAGAAGCATTTGTACAAACACAATGTTGAGGAGGGCCCAACCAAATGTGCCGACTGCGCTTGCAGGGAGCTTGAGGCACCTGCAATTACGTCGCCATTTTCTCAGCAGTCACTGAGCTAGTTCTTTTGGAGCGAAAGCTAAGCTAACGATTAAGGGCCTACTGGTCTTGTGGGTTCTAAGTTCTTAACAGTGCCGATAGGAGGGCTAGTTGGCACGAGTGGATTGATAAAAACTGCACGACAAGACGGGACCCTAGGAAAGGACGAGCCTGTCTACTTTTTTCCTTGCGTCCCGTCTTGTCGCTCTGCTCAGTGCATCTTAGTTCTTCGTTGGGTGTGCATATGTCTCCCCTGCAACGTAGGCCCCAGCTTACAAAACAGGAGCCCCCCACCCACATCTTACCTATTTTCTTCATTGTTGCTTGTCTCCGGTCTCTCTGATGAAGACCGCTACGGATCTGCTGCTTGTGTTAGCCTAACCTAAGGACACCGCAAGAAAGTTGCTGCTGTTTAGTTTTTTACGTGTTCATCACTACGCTTTGAGACGCTGGCGCCAGGGCCAGGTACTGACAAAACATTTCATGTCATTCTGAAGAGCAGAGACAAATAATTTGCGGAAGTAGAGTCCTTCGCTAACTTGACCTTCGTTACCGTGGGACGAAGGTCACGCCGAAATGCATCTGGCACTGGTTATCCGGGCTGTTGTTTTTCCAAGGATTTTCCCTTAACGTTGCTTCACGGACAATAAACAGACCCAGTAGCCGTTCAGCTCTTCTTAAGCTTTCTTTGCACTCCTATTTTATGACCCGTTCTATGGGTCGCACACATACGTCGACATTGGAGAAAACGCATTTCTAACTACGACGACTTCCCCTTTATGTTGACCTTTTCCTATTGGTTGCATGCTTTATCGCTGTATTCGTGATTTCCAACTCGGAAGGTTCTTTCGGCCCTGATAGGTCATCTAGCCCTGTCCAATGACCTCGTCTATTGATATATATAGACCCTGGTTAGTGCCGATCGGGTCATACGTCTTGCCTCCTTTTTGCCATGAAGCATCTCTGCGAGGTCTTCCAGTGTTGTTACTGCTTTTGAGTGGCCGATATCGAAGGGCCTCTGCGTTCTACGAAGTTTGTGGAAGTGCTGGGTCCCTGTTGTTGCTTATTTGCTGTGAAGTATCGGAAGTTTGATGACTGAAAAGGCTGGCCATTCCACGATGTGGCCATTCCACGATTCCACGAAAACTCTGTTGGGGAAAAACGGAAACAAGAAACGTCCAAGCAAGTTTCTAGACTAAGAATAATGCCTAAAAACACATATTTATTACAGTGACGCGCCAGGCGCAGCCACGAAGCATACTCTCTATATCTAAACCTAATAAATGTTCAGAACTCGCAGTTAAAAATTATAATAACACAGGAATACTAGAAATGTCAACGAATTATGAGACTCTATAGCAGTCACTGTGACGCTTAAACGTTCTATTTTGTTTTAAATCAGCTCTGTTTAAACATCACTTACTTAGACATTCTAGTGTGCTCCTAAACCTCCTATTTACATCCTAGCGCCACAAATTTGGCTTTGTATGTGGTGTGTACATTACATTGAACAGTACCGCTGTAGTCAGGAGTGTTCTTGAGAGGTACACTTCCTACGTAGGCACGACTGATTAAAAGTTATAAAGAAGCCTAGCTCTTGATCTTTTATTTGTTGACATCAGGTGCTGGTGGTTCTCGCCAGCTTTCTTTAATTTTTACTTGGAGCAGGCGCAGAGACGCCGCTTCGTCATCCTGGTGGCCTAGAATAGAAAGCGCCGCTTCTCGCGATTGGCAGCCTGTGTCCCAACTTGTACTTCCATTTGTCTTGAAGCATACTGCTTCAAGCGCTGACGTCACCGCAGCTATTGCTCGCGCTTCCGCTTACTTATTGGCCGTTACTGCGAGGGGTAGTTCACGCCGGAAAGCACCGAACGCTTTCACTCTGGCATCGATGAGTCGTCCCTTTTTCTGGATGACCATCGATTTCCGCTTTCCTCATCTGCTGTCCAGAGATTTGCGTGAGGGGCATATTTGTCACGGTCCCTTGTCCTTCGAGGGTGCGCTTTCTTTCTGACGCAATCAACAGCCGCACAAGAAATAACCAGTGGCGACAGATGCTATTTAGGGGAGGATTTCTCTCCTGTGACGTCATTCGCAGTGTCTCGTAGCTTTTGTTGCGAATCGCTCGGGATTTTCTGGATGACGTCGCTGAGAGAGAGAGAGAGAGAGAGAGAGAGAGAAACTTTATTTTGGTTCCTTCAAGGATTTAGCGTCTCGAGGTCTCGGTCGTCTTGGGCGCCGGCGACTTGGAGCCTCTGCAGGGATTTCCCGCCTTCTACAGTTTCCTTATTACGAGAAAGACCAACCGAATGCTCGGTTATTTTTTTTTCTGGCTACGACAATCTACTGTCATGATCACAGGGGCATTTTGGACTCTTATTGTAGTCGATTCACATCAGACTTTTCAAACGTGTTGGAAGCACGACACGCAAATACGTATTGATGGAAGAAACTCAATCGCGCTTGAAAATGAACAGTAGCAGCAGTCAATCTTCATTAAGTTCGGCCTTCTATTTGTCAAGCATTCTCGGAAAGTGTTTGTATAACAGCAGTATAACCCTGGTCAACTCTCGGTCGCCGTTGCGTCCTACAAAGATAAGACTGGCGATTCATTGACATATGTGTCGCAGTGCGCCGTGTCTGAAGCAGCAATAGTAAGTTCTAGGGCCATAAACGTAAAACTATTCCAATGTGTTTTTATTCCAATCTCCTATCTCCTGACGTCAAATTTAAGTAAACGCCGACTGCAGCGTTCTTTTTATAACGGACCAATCAAACGCTCTCCTCGTCTATAGGAGGTCACCTTTATTTGCTTTCAAAACTGGTAGCATTGCCTACCTTGACAAATTTTTCTAATCTATTTGGCTTACAGGAGACGATGAGCACGCAGCCGTGGAAATTATTTCAGTGGGGCCGAGCTAGCATAGTGAAATTAGATAACCGGATGAGGAGAGTGGTGCCGGCGTTTGCGATTGGTCCGCTTCCCCTTGCTTAGCATGCTGCAGAGTGGTCAAAAATCGCCGCGGTGTGGAACAGAAAGTAAAAAAAAATGCGTTAAACTAATCGTCAGCGAAGAAGCCTTGGGAGATAAGTTTCCAAACGTGCTGAAACCGCTCGGCAACGCTATAGTGCTACGCAAAAAAACAAAACACGTTTATTCTACGCAAACAAATTCATGCTTCCCGGCAGCTCCGTGTACCTAGTCTCCGAGTGGTTGGTAGGCAGGCATCTTCGAATCCTCTGGGAACGCGACGGTCTCCCGATATTCCGAATAACAATAAATTTTGTTAGGCACATTAATGCGCCTTTATTGAGTGCACAGAACTCTGAAAGGGTGAGTTTCTGCAGTTTTGTGACGTCGCTTGACTGCCAGGTGAAGGGGGCGCAGCCTGAAAACATTTTTCCAATAGCGAAAGGCTATTGGCAAAAAAAAGAAGAAAAAGTGCAAAATCTGAAATAGTTATTTTTTTACCTTCTAATCAATCATAATCAGTGTGTTCAGGTCATATCAGATGGGCAGTTTTTGCGGTTTTGGTGACGTTGCGTGTCGTAGAGGGCTAATTGCAGAATTGGAATAGAGACACTTTGGAATAGCTTTGCATTGTAGCACCCGTGGATTTTGCTTGCGCGAATTTAGTGGGCGCAAACCGCCGGACTTACAAAAGAACGCAAAGGGCCTGGATTAGAATTTGGGTTTTCGCCCACACCAAGTGAGCTTCGGTACTCTATATTTCTAAACGACCCTGTTGTTTGGGGAGTTCCTGCCTTATGTAACTCCTACTTTCATTTTTCTTTGTTTTCGGCAGGCTTCATGGGAGGCATCCTGAGGGGCGTAAACGTGTGGGTATATTTATACGTAGCCCGACACTTTGTGTTCCTCATCAAAGCACAGTGCCGTGTATGTTGCACGTCTATAGCGTTTTTCGTCCTCGCTTGGGGCTTCGCTCTTCAGTAGCTTTTCACTTACTTCTCGCTTTCACTTCTCGGTTCTCACAGTTTAACAGAAGGCCGGGAGCCGCTGTGATACGTAATGCTTCTCTTCCATAAAAAATATCCATTGGAAATGGTACGCTATATTATATATGTAGCAATACACAAAATGCCACTAACTGCTTTCCATGGCTGCAGAAAATAGGCTCCACTCATCAGAAGAATAGTTATGAACATGGCCAGAGACGTACTTGAAAGCTTTTTCGCTGTCCCGAATTTCGAGTTTACTTACAGAAAACGTCGTCAAATAGTTTTTCCTCCGCTCCGCCCAAATATTCCACGGCAAACGTGCACAGAACCAAGGCACAATTTCTGTATTCTTCTCCTTCTCCCCGTTACCACGAGATCTGTCCTTTGTCATCTCGGCCCACTGCTCTCTCCCGGGATTTGTTTCATCCATCCGCTGCAAATAAGGGATGACATTGACAATGGCTGCTATTTCCATCGCACCGTCTTCCGTCGTGTCGCCGATGGTCTTGAGTACTCCTTCTTTTGTAGCCGGTTTTACCACTTGAAACGGACCTACAAGTTTTGTGTTAGGACCGCCATATCATTTCCGCACCAGAACCATATCGCCTAATGCAACTGCGGGAATATTTGTGCTATGGCGTTTATCAAATGCTCTCTTCGTCGTTTCCCTGTGGTTCTTTTCATTTTTTAAAGTTTTCTTCGTTTCCTTCAAGTGAAGCTTCCCTGTTATGCCAAGTATTTCGGCCGCAGGCAGGCTCCCTGAAGGCGGCGTATTGAGCTCTACATCCCAGAGCGATTGTATGAGATATATTGTGGTGCGACACAGCTGCTTGTAGAGAACACTTCCACACTCCTGGGAATCCTGGGTACATACCTATATATTATTTTATATCATTGATAACTCGCTGTGCTACTCCATTAGCTGATGGATGGTATGGGGCCGGGAACTTGAGGGTGATGTTCCTGTCTTTTGCCCACCTTGCAAATGCCTGGTTCGTGAATGCGGGGCCATTATAGGATACAACACATTTCAGTCCTTTAAACATGTCTCTGTTCAAGAGAGATGTCACAGCACCAGCATTTTCTTTTCCTGGCTTGGCAGCTGACATCCTTGAGCATCCGTCAACGAACACTAAAAAAGATTGCGTTTTTTCCACTCCTTCGCTTTTTTTTTCTTCAATACAACACATACAGTTTCAAATGGCACCTTTGAATAAGGTGGATATTATGCTGACTTTTTTCTGCTTATGTTTTGCTTTGTTCGGTTGAATTATTCACAAGAGCTAATGCAATCGCTAATCTCTTTCTTCATGCCGGGCCATGTAAATCTTCTTCGCATTTTGTAGCATGTTCGCCAGTAGCCGCCATGCCCTCCTGACTCTGGACTGTCGTGATAGAGGTCAAGAAATTTTGTTCTCAGTCTTGCTTGTACGTGAAACTTTCCGTCTACATACATCAGCTGTTCTGTGCCTGCACACATTCTGAGTTCACACTTTCTTCGTTCCTACAGTTAAGAACTCTGGGAAGTGGCGAAAGTGCATCAGCATGTAACAAATTTTGTCCGCTCCTGTGTGCCATCTCAAAATCAAAGTGTTGAAGTTCGCTGATCCAGCGACTGACGTGCCCTTTCGGTTGATAACCATTCAGCATACGAGTAAGCGCCTGATGACCAACGAACAGTTTTAATTTCGTGCCTTCTAGGTACGATGGAAAATACTTAATCGCTAGTACAACAGCCAGTGCCTCCTTTTCGGTTGTGCTGTAGTTTTGTTCCGACTTTGTGAAAGGATAAGATCAATATCCACCCACTTGTCTTCCTCTTTCACTAGCACTTGTGCCTCTTCATTGGGCACAGTACACCATCTGCGCCATAGTTCGATGCATCGGTTGCAAGTTCAAATGGAACAGTGAAGTCCGGTATTGTGAGGACCCGGTCTGACGATATGGCTAATACCAAATCTCTGTACGCCTTCTCACATATTTCAGTCCAGATTAAATCTCTTCTTTTTTTACGGAGTAGGTTGTCCAACAGTTTAGCTCATGCTGGAAGATACCTTATATCATTTCTAAAATGTCCTGCGAGGCCAAGAAAAATTCAGCGTGTACATTGTATGACTTTATCATGGGCCGTACTCGTTCTACGGGCTCCTCTTTCATGCTATTTGTGAATCCGTCCGAAAAGCGACCGAGATGTGTAATTTGCTGTTTAAAAAGTAACTTTTCTTTAAATTCACTATATGTTTGGCGTAACTTATTGCCATCAAAAGTGATATCAAGTCTTCAATGTGTGATGTTTCATCCTTGGAGTAGATTATGATTTCATCTACATACACATTACATAATAGTCCGAGAAATGTCTTGAGAACACTATTAATCATCTTTTGGAACCATGCTGCACTGTTTTCCCATCCAAAACACAAACGATTATATTTGTACACGCCAAACAGAGAGACAAAGGCCGTGTACAATTCATATTCTTCTTCGAGCGGTATCTGCCGAAATTCTTTGCAAAGGTCTGTACAGGAATATATTTTTGCAGACTCCGCTTTCTACAATTATCTCGTCGATCCTTGGCATTGAAGAAGGAAAAAAAAATGTCAGTTTGGCTATTCAAGATCCTGTAATCAGTACACAGTCGCAGAGATCCGCCTTCTTTCGGGGCCAGAATAATAGGCGAGGCGAACATGGACACCGATGACCGTATTATTCCTGTATTTAACATATTTTGGATCTCATTTTTCAACCAGAGTTTCCTTTCGCGGGTCATACTGTAAGGATTTTTTTTTTTCTGACCGGCGTAACATATCTCAGTTTAAAAGGAACAGTAAATTTTGTTGTAGCCGGTGGGTAGTTGCCTAGACAGACCAGTTAAGGGAATTTTTCACGAACGTCTTTTTCACACTTAACAAGGCGGCCCGCGATGTTCAAGGACGCGCCCGTCTCTTGTGTCGCAGTTACTTCATCATTCGAATAAAGGTTTAACTTCAGTGTCTTCATATCCGGTCTCGAAAGTATGCATTTATAGTCGCATTCTTTCACGACAACGATGTTGATACTAGCCCTCCGGCCTCGATAAGAGACATTTGCTTTCGCCCACCTATCATATATTTGGTTCGTCCCATCAAAGCTGTGTACCTGCGCTGGTCTTCCTCGAATTAGTTCGTCAATTTTAACAAGAGCCTCATTCATTCAGGTACAGCTGCACCACTGTCAATCATTGCATCGGCATCGTTACCATTGATAATGAGTTTAGTACAGACAAGGCTAAAGGTGGTTAGAAAAACGGTCTCAGTTTCTGTCGTCAGGTGGGACTGGGCACCCTCTTTTATTAGTTTTTTGGTTGCGCTCCTTCTGAATTAGAGGAGACTGTTTCTGCGTCATTGTTGGTAGTAGACATTAAGTTGACGACTCGATTTCTGTCGTGAGGATTTTAGAGCTCGCGAGACCTCCATGGTGCCCTTTCGAAATTCCGATCTATCGGACACGCGTTTTGTGGTGTAAAATCCGTACAGATGTTTCAGAAACAGCCCAACAGTTCCTAAATTTTTTGGGGCGACTTTACTTGCACCTGCCTATGAGGATCCTTGGTTAAGGCATGAACAATCAGTGGCACTACTGCGGACTCCGGCAGCTCCGCATTTGCCATATGAAGAAGCGGCCTTTTTTCGTAAAAATATTATGGGGCATTTCCTGAGTGATATTTGTAAAAAATAGCACGGTCCCACCTTTCAGCCGGGTTTTCGTCAAAAGCTGCTAAAAAGCTCGTTGTGCAGTGTTTCCATCTACACGTCATATATGTCCAGCGTAATGGATGTCATACCACGGCTTGGCAAGTCCGCTGAGAAACTCGCAGGTTTCGTCCCAGGAGATCTCCTCGCACGCTTGTTCGTAGAACTGGATCGAAGTATCTGGGCTTGAGCTCTTTCCATCAAAGATGTCGGGCTGTCTTCTTGTTTTGTGGTTGTTGGGCTTGAATAACAGTCCGAAGATTTTTCATGAGCTTCTGCTGCCGCTCGGCGTGTTGCTGCTGCAGGCTAAAGATTTGTAGCAGGCATGAGTCCATGGAACAGTCAGTCTTGCTCAGTCTTGCTCGGTGACGTTCTCGGCATCAGATGCACCAGCGAGGTCGTGATGTGTTCTTGAAATTCGCGTTGCTTCATTCTTAACTTCAGTGATGGTTGAACATAAATCTCCTGCATCGTCTCCCCAGCATTTGGACGATGAACTCACGAAGCTTGGAAGTCGCGATAGTTTCGGCTAAATCATACTTGACGTCTTTATCCACTTCACACGTTAACAAATACGACTAATCGTGTGCGTCTCTGGCTATACGCAGCGTTATTCACATAACAGACGCTTCTGTCCTGTCATAGACTGCACCAATGTAACATTCCACGACAAATGTGCACAGAACTAAAGCGCGATCTCTTTATTCTTCTTGTTCCCCCCATTCTCACTAGATCTATCCCTTGTCATGTCGACCCACTACAATTGTCATATGATTGTAACTGACCAAAATTTGAGCAACTCGGTTCTCCTTATTTTTCTCTCCCATCGAGCGACTCCGCGTAGTTGCCTCAGTGCGCCATCGAGACTCGATGGCGCACTGAGACAACTACGCGGAGTCGCTGAGGGTCAGCGTCAGCACGGGTGGGCGGACACTTGCGTTAGTCTGCCAACCGAAGTGATTTTAGTGCGACTGTACAATAGCGCGCTTTACAGCCCTCTGGCGAGGATGCAAGACCGCGGTTTTCGTCTCGTTTCACGTCGTCTGGTGGCGTTTATTGCCGGTCAATGTACGGACGTGTCGTCGTCCAGGCGAACTAATATCCGGTGGTACAGATGCCCTTAATCCGGTTCTTTATTTTGGGGCCTCGACTTCTCTACGCTCGCGGGTTCTTCGTGAGGTACGATAGGTGCGTCCTTGCGGGCGGATATTAATATATCGCAACGCTGTCGCACGATGGCGCACGTTGCGAGACGCTTAGGAGGCCATTATTTGTACTGCTAGACTCTCGCGAGGGTAAGTATTGCAAGCTTTAATAAATGACCGCGTCGCCGGTGCGTATGTTTGCTCCGAAGCAGGAAGCTGGCTGTGAAGCTTAGCGCAAACTCTGCACCCGGTTTATAGAGGCACCGAAAAGATTGGCAACTTTTAATGCAAGAGCAATACATGGCTCATGAAGCGGGAAATGCGGCAGTGTGGCCGGAGATGGTACAAAAACGTCACGTGGCCACAGAGACACGCTGGTGCCACTGCTCGCGCATTCGTCGTCGTCGTGTTCTACAGCTGGCTATGATGCCGCTCATCACGCCAGCGTTCCGATACTGCCCCTCACTCTGCGAAGGCGCTGACGGTGCTGTCCCACTGCCAGTCGGTGCGGTAATTTGGCTAGTTCAGTCGTACGCTCCGTTGGAGGAACCTTCCATGGAGATGGTATACAAAAAGTCGCGTGGTCGCAGAGATGGACCGCGCCGGTGGCTGGTCTATGCAGGGCGTCCCACGTAACTTTAGCCAAATTTTTAAAATATGCGAATGCCACGTAGCTGGACAGAACGAAGGTAATATTGTTTGCCGTCGCTTGGAGATACTCAAATTATTTTTGCAATCGGCCTAATTAGATAATTAGTCTCAATAGGTAACCAGCTTCTCAGATATTATAATCAGAAGTGTCAATGAGAAAATTGTAGAGGGACATGAAAAACTCCCGATACAGCATTCTGTTGCTCAATACGTGCTGCATAAAAGTGTTTTTCCGAGCGTGAAAGGAGCCCGCGAATACACGCAATGTGCCTGGGGCGGCCAGTCGCGCGGCAAGTTTGCGCGCATTTGCGCGCTCTTTCCCGCTCGCAAAACCAATGTGGGTGGAATAAACAGCTGCTCACATCCAGCCATCCAGATAGTAGGGTAGCTACCAACCGCGCCCCAAAACTCCTCCCTGAGAACGGCCTCTCGCGACGGGACCGTTCTACACTCCTTCGTCTGCGCACGGGCTCCGTGTGGACGGCAGCTAGGCTCCATGCCAAGGGACGCATCGCCTCGCCGGCCTGCAGAAGGTGCGGTGACGCCGAGACCCTTGAGCACCTACTCTGTACCTGTCCTGCATTAGCCCAGGAACGCGCTCCAGTCACTGCCACCTACCGACGGTATGGACTTCCGGCTACGTCAGAGACACACCTGCTCTTCCCGGCCCGCTACCACCTCCCAGCTCTGGCAAGCCTGCTTGAATATGTTTACACAAACGGGCTTCTAGATCGCCAATAGACTTCGGCCTCACACGGCATCTGCCCGAGCGCCGGCCATCGCCCCTGGATGATGCTGCCGTCTGCTGCCTGAAGCCTACTCTCCCTTTCCCCCTCTACCCTCTCATCTTTCTTTCCTCGCCCCCATTCCCCATTACGCTGCGCCGTGCTCCCATATGGGCTGCAGAACTTAGCGTATTTTCCCTCTCCTCAAATCACGAAGAAGAAGAAGAAGAAGAAGAAGAATAATAATCATAATAAAAACACGAAGCAAGAGCCTGCGCGCCAACAGCTTGCCTCAAGCTGAATAACCTCGGTTGGTCGAAATTCATTCGTAGCCTCGCAGTATTTCATTTTTTTTTTCGTTGGGCTTGGCTGCTGTGGCATGCCTTTCATGATAGCTTAGCTTTAGCTTTCAGAGATGGACATCAATGGTCGATGTTTTGACGAGTAATCGTGTCGCAACCTAGGGCGCGATAACGTAAAACTATTCCAAACTTTTCTATTCCAATTCTGCTATCAGCCCTCCACGATTGGTCAAAAACTTTTTTCGACCACCCCCACTTCACCTGTCTGTCACGCGACGTCACGAAAACTGCGACACCTCCCCATCTGATATGATGTGTACACACTGATTATGCATCATTTGTCAGAAAAAAGAAAAACAGTTATTTCTGATTCTACCCCTTTTCGCCATTAGCCCTCGGCTATTGGTAAAAAGTTTTCGGGCTGCACCCACTTCACCTGCCTGTCACGCGACGTCACAAAACCGCAAGAACTCACCGCGTCAAAGTGACGTGCACGCGATAAAGATGCATTAATATGCCGAACAAAACTGAATTTTCTTCGGAATAGCAGCAGGCTGCCCCGTTCCGAAAGGAATAGAAGATGGCTGCCGCCGATCGCTCAGACGCTGGCTACTCGCACCGGCCGGAGAGCATGGGTGTAATTGCGTATAATAAAACTTCTTGCGTGGCCGTGTAACGTTTTCGAGCACTTTCGGCACGTTTACCCCGTCATTCTGCCAACTCTTCCTTGCTGAGGGTCCGTTTTAGCAACATTCTTGAGCTTCCGTTGCATGCCGCCACGATTTTCGTCCAGCCACCGCAAGCTAAGTAAAGGAAAGCCGACCAATCGTAAAGGCCGGCACCACCCTCTTCATCCGGTTATCGACTTCAGTGCAGTGGCTCGGCCCCATCGAATCCCTCTCCACTTGAGCGTTCTCCTCGCCTCTTGTCAGCCAATTAAATACGACAAGCCGCTCAGTGTAGGCAGTGTTATTCGTTTTTCAAGCAAACAAAAGTGACATCTTATGAACGAGGAGAGCGTTTGATTGGTCTGTTTAAACGACCCCGCGGGTGAGCGCCCGGTGCTTGCGTTGGTGGTTACGCAAATTTGACGTCAGGAGATTGTAATAGAAACATATTGGAATAGTTTTACGTTGTAGGGCCCCTAGAGAAGAGTTTCGCTCAAATGGCAATGTCGTTGCATAATTCTAAGGGCAGTACAAAATCTAAGCAGCCCAATATTCGGTTCTCTTGTAATGAACCAAAGGGCACTCGCATATATCGCATATCTTTGGTGAATATTAACGATATTCACCAGTTCACTCTTGTCCTGCCTACTTCGATGACTGGTTGACCGGCCTCCCACGATTTTAATGTATAACGCATCCATGAGAGCTGTTGATTGAACGCCGCTGGGTGGCGAAGAGTTTGATGCTCTGTTAGCATGCGCTTATGTGACCCATCACCAGAATATATAATATTGCTAAAAGTGGTTAAGGTGGTCAAGTGCACCGTAGAACAGTGATTGCAGCAGGTGATTTTTGCCTCCAGGGTGGTCGAAGCTTCCCGACGGAAAACGTGGGAACGCCTGTCTGATGTATCCAATCAAACCGATTTTGAATCCATCCTCCTACTTGTTTATTTGTGTCAAATGCGTGAGAAAGAATGCTAGACGAGCAAGCGAATGCGCCGATCTGCTGCTCGGATCTGCCTGGTCGAAGCAGGCACCACCATCAAACTGCTACTAAACCTTCGGGCATTTCATGCCCGACTGGTGGACGTTACAGCTAAACGTTTGAGTACTTACTTTTAGGTTGGCGAACTTTCAACATCTGTCGCTCCGTACTGCTGACCAAGTTTCAGCAACTTTATTATTACCGTACTGTGCCCAATGATTTCTTATCTATGAAATATCAAGCTTCACATCGGTTCGATCATTACAAAGCTCTACTACGGAATTATTGTCTAATAAGGCGCTGCATTCTCGTTTGTAGTCCTTATACTCTATGTGTGATGCTTTGTGGCAGGATCGAAAGTTGGGCGAGCTGGTATGGCAACATAATGTTGTTTTGTGGCGTGCCTTCCGTAACTACACCTTTTTCTTTCCTCTCTTTTTCAAGCGGCTCCTCGTGGTGTTCTTTTGAGGAGATGATTTATACTCCACTTCTATGAGTCCACTTCTCGTATTTCTATCTGCATGGTGTTCATTTACATTTACGCTTGTTCCGCTGCATTCGTCGGGGACAGTCAGAAAAACCTTCCCGCAACCGAAATGACCTCTGATTACAGTAAGACCTGCATAACATGTTCTGGGCGTTATGGATGCACCGGTCAGAGGGCCTAGACAGAAGACCCGATTAGCAAAGTTGTTCTGCTTTGATGGTTGGGGAGCTTTTGTCGCCGCTGTTCAAGGATGTATAGTGAGGCCTCCGGCTCACAAACCGCGAACTACGTTTAGGGGTTGGTAGAAGCAGCAGACACGTCGCTTTTTTATACACGCTATTGTACGCACCGTCCTGTACCGCTGGCCAGAGTAGTCATCGGCAGAGTGAACCGATAGAACGCGTCTTCATGCTCACTTTCAAGTCGTCATCGCTCGGGAACGTTGTATTACGCAGCTTTACTGTAGAGTTTCGGCCTTTTATGCGGGAGCGTGCATAAAGGCTGCACACTTGCTGAAGATAGGGTGAGAGTAACACATGCATACATACATGCATGCATGCATGCATTCATGCATGCATGCGTGCATACATACATACATACATACATACATACATACACACACACACACACACACATACATACATACATACATACATACATACATACATACATACATACATACATACATACATACATACATACATACATACATACATACATACATACATACATACATACATACATACATACATACATACATACATACATACATACATACATACATACATACATACATACATACATACATACATACATACATACATACATACATACATACATACATACATACATACATACATACATACATACATACATACATACATACATACATACATACATACATACATACATACATACATACATACATACATACATACATACATACATACATACATACATACATACATACATACATACATACATACATACATACATACATACATACATACATACATACATACATACATACATACATACATACATACATACATACATACATACATACATACATACATACATACATACATACATACATACATACATACATACATACATACATACATACATACATACATACATACATACATACATACATACATACATACATACATACATACATACATACATACATACATACATACATACATACATACATACATACATACATACATACATACATACATACATACATACATACATACATACATACATACATACATACATACATACATACATACATACATACATACATACATACATACATAAATGGCGATGTCTCAAAGCGCATATTGGGCTCGACAGGCACGCATGTCCTTGGGGAGAGATTTAACAGCGTTCGGCAACGGCCAGACCCACAGCCAACTCTGAATGCTGCGGTGCCATCCGTTACGTAGAAATTGCAGCTCTTTCGCGGAAACGAGGGCTTCTTTTCTTAAGCTATGACGTCATCAAAACAGGCGAATGAGGCAAAAAGCACGATCCTTTTAGTGCGTTAGTTTCGCTTTCCGCTGGCGGGACGGCTTCGCTAATTATATCCATCACGATTGCCTTGCATCTGCTGTTACAAATGATTGTAACGTAATAAATCTTTTGCGAACGCGGGCGCTGTCATCCGAATTACCGAAACGTACTTGCTTCTTACATTAATAATTCTTCCTGAAAGTGAGGTGAGACTAATCGAAAGACTATTTTGCCATTTATTCCTTGCCATCGCAATAAAAAGCCATTAGCAAGAATGAATACGAATGGAACCGGAGGCGTACTGGGCGCCGCCATGTTGTCACGCTATCTCCGCAAGCCACTCAAAGCCACTATACGCACGCTATTGTACGTACGCGCACGGCTGCCAACTACCCAGTAGGCAGCCTGTGCGTACGTAACGCGCCAAGCTTCTCATTAGGTTCTGCGCGTGCATACTTAGGTCCTGCTTTTCTGTGGTGCGCGCAGTGGTTCTGCTTTCACGATACTAAAACTGTGTATGCCCCCGCTTTTGCATGATAATGCCCCGGTTCGCCATGCTTTGTGCTAGTAGCGTAACACGCCTGCAGAGAGCTTACCCTTGGCATTAGCTGGTGTTGATTGTTGGGCTGCACGCCAACTGAGACCCATCGACAGCCCACGGTAACGTGCCAATTTCGCCAGTGTTGGCTCACGGGAGTGGAACCAGCACGTTTTATCGCGGGCAGTGACGTCACTCCAAGCACTGTTGTCGCGTTGCGAGCTTGTGGACAGGCGATTCATTCAGCGACGACCACTTCGGCGACATTGTCGCCGTCAGGCGCGCGCTGTTTGGCGGGTTGAGCAAAATCGGATGACGTAGTGCTTAACCAGCCAATCAGCTTATCTGATTTTACTAAGGTATCCAATCAGCGCGCGCCGATGGCAAAGGCGTGGCCAAGGTGATAGTATCGCAGAAGGGTATTCATCGCGGAATACGTTCTCAGCATTTGTGCTGCATGATGACTCTGAAGGCATAGATCTGCCTATGTCATAGCCGAAACGGCTCTTAAGGGAAATAAACATTTGGTACCTTGTGTGCATCCAGTACTGTCTCGCAACTGTGATGAACAGCGCCGAGTCTCTTGTCGACTTTTCACTTCTTGCCTCTTTTTCTGCTTGTATATTTGGGTACATACCCAGTGGCACATACTCGTTCTTGGAGTCTGGTCGCGAGTGGCCGCATACCAAGTCGCATCTGTCCAGTGACTCAGCTCAGGTTGTCTAGTCGACGAAACAACAGTCAGCCAGATGCATCAACAAATAAAGACACTTTCACTCTGAAAAACTATGTAATGGTTTGCTTTTAAGAGGAAAAAATGTGTAATTTAGTGTAATAGCTAAATGGAAACCTGCATTTTTTAAAATATATTCTTGCGCAAGCACTTCACAGCGCTTTTGCATCGTTCACAATCTGTTGCCACGACGTCGCGATGTGTACTAACTGTTCATTCACTGACATTCGCTTTGACAAGTGTTTCGGGATTATTATTTATCACACGCTTTCCCTGCAAGCGCCAACAAATTGACCTTTTCACTATCGCATGTGCCAGCTTTCTCAATTGATGACTTTACGCACAGTATATTTGTTATACATCGGACTCTTTCAGGTGTTATAACACTCGAGCTTGTTCGGTCTACTTGAACATGTGAGAACTCGCCGAGTCGCTGTTTTTACTGATTAAAATTTATGTTCTGAAGCTGTACCGTGTATTTAGTTTTTTTATACGAACGACGCTAACTTTTATTTTCGTCTCCTTGCAGGTGAGTGATGTGGCTGCGGCGTGGGATGGTTGCACGGCTTGCGGGAATTGGTTCGTGGTTGTCCGTCGGTGTCCGTGACTTCACTTCGGAGTCGGTGAGGGCAAGGCCTCGGCGACAGTCTTTGCACTTTTATGCTTCCTGAACGACACTCTTTTCGCAACATCTATTGTCGAAAACATTCATCGTGTCCACACGATCGCATCTTCATTGGTCTGGTTCACTGGAGTAAGCATAAACTTAGGGGAAGCCTATTCCTTGTATCACCGGAGGCCATGTCCGGGATCGATTTCACGAGTGATATGAAAGTTCCAATACTCATCTTCTTTAATAGCTCTGAAAGATGGAGAACTTGTCCTATGAAGGGTCGTTTTTCCAAACGTGTAAGCCATGAATTACAACGAGTAAAAGAAAAGAGGTAGTAAAACACGAAAACACCATCGAACCAAGTCAGTGGATCACGTAAAGAAAGAAGGGGGAGGAGGAGAAACGCAGACGAAAAAAAGTTATGTGTACAGCAACAACAATAACGCAAAACTTAAGTCGCAGGAACCTGGAGAACACAAAACTAATAATAATGTACACACAAGCACGTGTTCTGCACCGTGTTCAGCAGCGTATCGAGTACGTGCCTGCCCGGCTAGGCGCCGAGACTCTTGCCACGTGAGCCAATTGATACGCGTTACCTTGGCTTACGTTGTTTTGTTATATCAGGCCCAATTTTCATTACGATATCTTCTGGATCTACCATCTTTGCAGCTACAGAAATCGATCGAGCAAACACGCTAAACTCCCGGAAGGAAGGCATGGAACCCTTCGCCGTAATAAAAGGATTGTGCATTAAAGGTGTATATTTGGTGTAGTAAAGGTACACCATTTGGTGTATCACTGCGTAATCCCGTAAAAAATAGAGCTAGTCACCGGCATATCCGTGGAAATAGTTGTGTGGGGATAGTGTGAGGATAGAACCAAGCCATTTTGCCGGGATAGTAGGTAAATAAAACTTCGATTAATTAATAATTTACTCATTCATTCATTCATTCATTCATTCATTTGCTTGTTTTATTTATTTATTTATTTATTTATTTAATTCAGTCCGCACATTCGCCCTAGCACGTTACAGTAGGGGTCGTAGCAAAACAAAGGATGAATAAATTGGGCTTGAATAACAACGCCTCAAATTCTCCGGTACAAAAGGGCGCACGTGACTAACAATACAACTAAAGAATAACAAGCATGAGCGCCACAGTGGTTGCTTCCAACATTGTGCATCAGGGTGTACGACACGTACGCCAATAAGGGTTCACTCGAGTAAGCATAAACTTAGGGGAAGCCTATTCCTTGTATCACCGGAGTTTGTAAATTATTACAAACTATAAGGACACACAGTTTACGATTCGCGGTAATTGTCGTGGACATCTCTAAGCTTCCATTTATTCGAGTGCAGTATTATTATTGCGCCTCGCGCTTCTTTGCACATCTTCTTGTCAGTAATCTCAAGTAGTCTCTTAGATCATTTCGCAATGTCTTAGTTTGCTGCTTCATACTGGAGAAGTGGAATACAGCGACGCGAGCCGTGACGGTTCATAAGTTAACGAATAAATAGCGTCGATATCACAGTCAGTGCGGAACGCCATTCCAAAGTGTTGTTGTGACGGGAATTCAGCAGGTGCTTCTATTACTTGGACGGCAGAAAAAGTATGAATACATAGGCAGGCGCGAGGTGCAGTCAAAAGGCGAAGAGACGGGGGCGAGAACCAGAATGGTCCTTTGTTTAGAAAAACGAAAGAAATAATGAGAGAAACAAGATTAAGTTAAAGTTTGATCAGTTCTCTATATCGGTCAGCAAAATTTTAGCGTCGGCTGAGCTACAGTGTTCGACGTTGCATTCTCATTTCCCAGTTTCCGGCAGCTTCCGGGCTCTGTTTCCTATCGCTGGGGAAATAATGATTCGCGGAATGAGGTGACCTCGTTAAAGGCAAGCTAATGAGACTGGCGACGGAAGGAAAAAAAAATTCGCCCACTCCATTCTTTAGGTGTGCGTTCATTGACATTCGGTCGTGAAACAATTGCGAAAAAAAAAAAACGCCCACACACATTGTTAATTGTAGTAGACTCAACCTTCTTATCAATGTGTTGCACTTCTTGCGGAAGCTTTATGGGGTGATTTACTGGGGCAAAGACCAACGTTCCGTTCGCTTCCCTTATGCCTTTGCAACGTTTTCCGGAACAACATAAGCCACGGCCATTGTTTAGTGCATGGTACTACCGTAATGTCCACACCAAATGACGACTGCGTCGTTTTACGACTAGGTCGTACTGCAACTTTCGCGGTAAGAAACTACAGGGTCGTGGCCTTGCAACCAAGGCCTTGCAAACTATCACGCGAGTAACCTTCTAACCACGTCTCAACTAAGCCGATTTAGATAGAATAATGCGGGGAAGTACGCTTAATATTCTACTGACACTGATAGCCAGAAGCCGTTTGTCTTCAGCCAGATGTTTATATATAACATCACGACCGCCCTCTAATTGGCGAATTGACCCTGTAATCGGCCACAGTGTTGTGAAGTGCCTGCTGATTACCTACATCGCGGTGCCTTGCGTACTTTTTCGCGTAACTCTACCAGTTTTATTATTACGCTGCTCGGCGGAACCGAATAAAAAGTTGACAAAACGCGCCTGTTTGGTTGCCTGGCCATCCTGTACATATTGCTACGCTGACCATCTGTGATTTTGAAAATAAACCAATCGCGCCTGTTATTATGTTGTGACATGGTGTGGCAGACCAATCGCTGAAGAAGAAGAAAGCGAAGTTTTTTTTTTCTGTGTACAATTTCTGGGACAAACATGCGTACGCTGTACCTCATCTTCAACTAAGTACGGGACAGTATATTGTGAGCACTTAAATGCACGTCGTCTTCCTCATCTCTGCATAACCATCATCACCGCTTTTCGCCTGTACATCCAACCATTACCATCGTATCTGGGAAGCAGTTCTTCCCTTTTTCAGACTAGCCTATAACAGCGCGGTTCAACGAACCACCGGTTACTCTCTGTCTTTCCTGGTCTACGGCCGACATCCAATTAACCTCTCCCGTCGATGTTTTTTTTTTCTATTCTGGTCCCATCAACGCTTCAACATCTATTGGCGACCAGTCCGCGTTTTGCCCGAGGCCGCCAACGTGCTCGCATAAACACCGCGTCAAACCAAGAAGATCGCAAGAGTCACCACGATGTCACTCACCGCGTCTTTTTTCGTATCTCCCTGGCGAAGATGATCCGCATTGGATCCCCGTGTGAGTGCCCGGTTGATGTGAAAAAGCTTCGATCTCGACACATCGGCCCCTAGGGATTCACATGGCAGTCCTCCTCGGTGAGCTGCCACATTACAGCTGTTGAGGCACCGACCGACCGAATGTGCCACGCCGCAGAGATCCTGCATGTCTATCGCCTCGAGCTCACGCATCGGCGTTTTTCGATAGCTTAATTTGAGGCCAGACTGGCCGCTTCCGTTCGCGGGTGCAGTCATTTGTGGGCATCCCACACCACGGAACAGTGGGAAGGCCTCCTTCTCGACGGCGGCCCCGAGGTGTGCCGGGCACTGATCTGACGGCCAGGGGCCATCGCCGACGACGTCATAGGAGTGCTGGACTAGGAACCGCTGCCCGATTTCGCCTTCCCTTTGAATAAGCAACTTTTTTTATTGTCATCATAGTTTATACGAATGTGTTGTTCCTCATCTTTTATAACCTAGTTTCACCTCATCTTTTATAACCTAGTTTTACCTCATCTTTTATAACCTAGTGCGCCTAGTAACCTAAGCGCATTAGTCACTCGTGCTCTTGCAATCAAAAGTCGATTCCACGTTTCACCTCAATATATTGTTGCCACTGCGTAGGAACTAAATATAAACGTTACACATAACACGGCTATGTATAATCTAAGAACCAGTAACGGCCCGATGATTTACCGAGTTGTGTGAACTGCTTTTTCAACAACCACACAACCTTTGCCTCACTTCTGGGACAACGAGGACCTACTTCAGCCAGTCGTCACCGCGAGAGAAAGAAGAAAGCTGTCGTCGCTGCGGTTTTATTCGGCCCGTCGTCTTGCGCAGAAATCGTTCATCGTCCCACGTGTGCCTCGAACAATGCACGGTTGTTTGTTTCGCTCTCGCCTTTGAGGTCATCGATTGGGATTTTCCGGCCAACGGGGCACGTGGCCTAATTGGTTCCTTCCACTTCAGACAGTGCAAAATGGCCTTTTCTCGCAGTCGACCAATCGATCGTCGGTTACAATGCCGCTTTTGTATAGGAAACGCTGGCTTGTGAGTGGTTAGTTTGGCGAGCCGGATTGCGCACTTCGGACTTCCGCCTTCCTTTTGCGCTTCGGACACGGGGTCTTCACTTATGTTCTGTTCGTCCTCTTCTTTTTTGTCCTAGCTTTATCCGTATTCGCAATCGTCCTAATTCTGGGGGCACTTCTGGCCATCGTATGTTCGGTTCGATGGTGGTCAAGTACGGGCAGATCTGACTCGACAGATTGGGGCTCAGCACTCTGACGCGGCAATTCATCAACCCTGACCCTCGTAAATCGATGAAATGGCGAGACGACGAAAGTGAGAGGTGTCTCGCTGTCTAGGCGCAAGAAATTAAACGTGTAGTAATAGTGAAAATTTTGGATCGAATTCAATACGAATATTTGTGAAAATGTGACCATATGACCATAGAATGTGGAATCAAAATAGGTAGACAAAAATAAGGAGAGGTGTTTGGCATTCGTGCTGTCCATTTGACATTATCTGTTACACATATGTTGGGTACACTCTAAATAGTGGCGCGGCTAAAGGAGTGCATATATATATATATATATATATATATATATATATGAGGGGTGGTTTCTTTCTTGAATAAGCATTTCTGTAATGTTCAGCAGTTGTTTTATCCGCGTCAACAGTAACCAGGCGCAGCTCGTTTTATTCCTGCGTGCCTTTAATATTCAAAACTGTGGGGTCTGAGGTCCGCGAAAGGTGAGCATTGCAACCATGTATAGATATCGTACGATTGAGCCCGTCCCAGCCGTCTTGCGGTAAAATCTACTGCCGTTTTGTACGTGGGCGCTCTCACAGCGATTTGCTGAAGGTACGCCATTATTTGCAATATGACCAGTGTGTTTTCGAATGCCGTCGTTGTGGCGGTCAGCTACTTCCGGTGCTTCAATAAATAAATAAAGCTTAATTCAATTCAATAAAGCTTAATTCAATTCAATAAAGCTTAATTAAGATTCCCGTGCAACGGGATGGACCCGTCCTATCAAATACTCCAGAAAATTATAAAATATGCAACAGTTAAAAAAAAATGCAACAAAAAGAAAGCATTACCGTAGCAGAGATTGTATCCCTAGCAATGTAAACCTGTAGAATAAGCGTGGATAAAATTGTGACGCGCAGCACAAGCTGACACTCTGGAGCCGCCCAATGTTAACAGCTCCAAACGGAACTTAATAGTTCAAATCAGTTGCAAGAAAATGTGAATAAAACGGGCAGTTGCTTTTTTTTTTCATTAGAAACAAAGAAATAAAACCAGCTTGCAGGTCGAGAAGCTCGGACTCGTAAAGGTAAAATTTTAGGGATAGAATTTTACAGCAGAAACGTGGTCGTCGTCACTTAAATAACCTTACGAGAAAGGCATCGATTTGCGTACCATAGAAAGCGGAAATGCAGGCGATTAACCAAACATAGGAGTTGGCTAGGTCGCAGAGGATAAAGGCGCTCATATAGGCGAGCAGTTAACATGGCGGCCCGCAAATCCCTTCCCACGGACGCTGCTAATTTTCACGCCTAATTTCCCCTGGGCGATGGCTGTTTTTAGAAGCTCTAACGGCTGCTGCCCAATCCACCGCATGAGCTTGCGCAGCTACTTTCATTTCCTGATGGCTGTCAGATCTTCTTCTTTCCCGCTTTCTTCGCCACTTTTTTCGTTATTTGAGTCGCGCGATGAGGCCACCGTTCCTTATCGCCTCGTTTGACGTGCGACTGACGTCAGCCGTCTCTTCGCTTCGCTCTGATTGCAGTAGCGTATCGTATTAGCCACGGGCAAAGCTACATTTTGATTCGAGAAATCGCATAGTAATTTTTTATTTCCATGCATTCTGTGTTTTTTTTTTTAATGTGTGCGTTGTGTAGGGGGTGAAGGGGGATGGTAGTCGCAGGATTTTGAGTACCTAACTACAAGACAATAGACAGAAGTACGCATTAATTAATTAATTAATTCATTCATTCATTCATTTCGCAAAGTTCCCGTGAATAACCACAACCTAGGTTATCTTGCACTTTAAAAAGATTACAAGAGAAAACAAACAGAAACAACGAGAAATGTAGCACACGTAGGTGCAACATCGTCTCAACTAATACATACAGGCAGAAACCAGTCAAAGAACAAGCAAAAGAGTTGAATATATCAACATAAACATTCAAACTATTTTGTCGAAGTAAAACTCATGTCATGGGGGTAGAATTAAGATTTCACAAAGGGAAAGCTTAAGAAGTTGAAAGAGAAAATTCCGAAGTAAAATGGAACAAAATTGTGTTTTTTTTGTATTTATTTCCCCCGCATCGGATATAGCGAAATACACCGTAAGAGTGTGTTATAATCATAAATACCAAGGCAGCATGAGCAAAGTTGTCGCATAGCTTCGTACACAGTAGCACAGTCGCGTATAGACGAAATTTACAGCTTCTGTCAGTTCTGCCAACATAAGTCGTTCAGGGGAAGGAAAACAGCGGTGGTGTTCTGTTTGTTCATGTGATGCACTTGTGCTGTTGCCTGCCTGTTCGCTCCTTCAGGAGCTCATCGCCTTGCGCATTTGTTCGGCCCGGCGGCGTCGTGACGCTCTATCGGCGAAGTTGTTTTCGAAGCTTTCGAAATATGCTCATGTGCCACCTGCCCCTGCCTTATTATTGCGCTTTGCATTTGGTTCTTGGATCCCCCGGCCTTGCTTAGGACTCCCGTGTATATTTGACCAAGGTGTTTCGCCGCAGATTTCTTCGCCCCATATATATCCTGAAATAGGGATGCACCTGTAAAAAAAAAGGGCTTACATTGTGCCGGTTCATACACGTTAGAGCTAAACAGAGCAACAGCGCGTGGAAAAGGGTGAAAGAGAAGGAGCGCCTTGTTCGTGCTTCTTCTCTTTCGTCCTGCCCCGCGCGCTCTATTTTTGGTGTAAAGCAACGACTCCGAGTTTTCCATTTTCGCGGCTTGCACTTCGCATTGTTTGTGTCCGAGCCGCGCGCATTCATTTCAGCAATCCTCTTAGGCGTTACACTTTCTTTTTCGCCAGTCTCACTCGACACTGCGCAGTCGGTGGGAATTCGAGGACTCGTCGACACCTGCTCCGGATGTTCCGGGAACACTGGCGATCAGGCTTAATAAATTAAGAAAGGCCTGATTTGAACCGCTTAGACCTACTCGAATACGACTGCAGCCGCAGTAGGCGGCGCTAGAAGTTTGCATGAACACTGCAGCAGTTCTTGCACAATGCCGAGTTGGCATATTTTATTATTGATGCCTTGTGGCAAACTGTGCCCAAATACATATATATATATATATATATATATATATATATATATATATATATATATATATATATATATATTATAATTCTAATGCGCAAACAGCTTCCAGTCTCCCCGACGTACGTCTGCCCAGGAAACAAACGGACGCTGTATACGGCCATTTTGCCGTTTCTAGCCTACAGTGAAGGAGGGGGAAATGCTAAAAAAAGTAATTGTGCAGATCCCACACCCTGTGGGAGTCGATGTTATGCAAAGCATTGAGCAGGTGTCTAGCCATCTAGCATTGTCGGGGTTCCGCGAAGCCACACCAGGTGGACCAACGTCTTTGTGTAAATTAAGTAGTTGTTTGCGCGGGTCGCAAGCAAATACGTGTGCGTGGCGACAGCAGCACGACGGCCGCGTTGGAGGCGATCGTGCGGTGGACGCGGCGCAATTTCTACGCCGGCCATTCGACGCTGCCATAAGACTTGACATCTGTCGGTTTCTGCGTGGGTATAGTGAACTAGTGTGAACGCGAGAAAGACAGTGACGTCATCAGCGACTACGTGTTGTGCAGTCGTACATATCTGTGGCTAGGTCGTGAGGTGTATATAAAGCTCACAGCCTGCTCACAGCCTGCTCACAGCCTAATGACTTTGCTCTTCTAATGTAAACGCTAGACTAATTAGAAAATAAAAGCTCGTTGTTTGAAGTTAAAATATTGCGTTTGAATGAGCACTGACAACAGGCTCTTTATAGGACAAATTTTGCCAGGACGCCGAGAAAAGAGCCGTTTTAAACATGCAAACCCACTTGGCGTCACGTAAATGTGCGTACCTAATTGGCTGGCGCCTCTATGCAAATTGAGTTTGAGTTGCAAAGCTTACATAACTTTTTATTGTGAAGGTGTCGCCCACTGTAGTGATCTGGTTGATGGCCTCGGTCAAACGCAGCTTCGCCGTCGTGTCTCAGTGAGGGCCTTCACACAAGATGCGTTGCAACACCGCGACATCAGTGTTCACCGCCGCAGCCGTACAAACTCCTAGCTGAGCTACAACGTGGAGTCAGTATAACGCAACGTGACCAGCAAAAATTGCGGACTTGAGGAATGAGAGCCTGTGCAAGTTGTCTATTTGGAATAGCTATGCGCAAGATAAGTTATTTTATAATCATTAAGATCATTAGGTTAGAAAGTAAATTCTGATCTCCGACGCATGTTTCGTTGCATTTACATTTAATATCGACCACGCCGTTGCATGCCACTCTTCGCTGCACAAAATCGTTGCGAAACTTCGCTGAACAGCGTCTCTGTCAAACACTCACACACGCGTTCGATACCACACCGCAATTTGACGAATGGCTGCACTGTAAGCAGGCTTTTTTTTCTTCATCCTTTTGATACATCAGCATATCACTGAAGCTAGGATGCACAGGCAAACCTCTTTGAGTATTTTGGATTACCCCTCAGAGACATTCAATGAAAAAGTGTGGTTGCTATATTTTGCTTGCCTTGGGGATAACGAGGGATTTGCTTTGCAAACCGTCGTGTAATGCAAGACTAAATAGGAGAGGCACTTGTTAAACACTAACCTGCTTTTGCCTTGCGAAAGCGCGTAATTACGAAACTGGGATCACAGGAGCCGACACTGCCTAAGCTCACCACCGTCTTCAAAGTAAAGCGCCATCTGCCTTTGAAATATAGTCTGAGGGTTTCCTTGATACAATCAGTCTTCTAAGCCATGCCGTTACGGTTCGAATTGGATCTTACAACTCCTCGAACACATTGTGTGCTGTGTTGTTGAATGAGCGAAAGGCATTCGCTAAGCCACGTAGGCTTTGGAAACCTCAAGAAGCCTTCCTATTCCCGGCAAGAAGCCTTCCTCTTCACGTCGCAGGACTACATTATTTTACGTCCGGTCAGTTAACTAAACTGAGGCGATGTCTGGAAGTCGTCCTGGACATTCGAATGTTGTATGCCTACTAGTGCATGTCTATCAACAATTCGCAAATTTACTGCTCTCTAACACCTAGACTATGTAAAATAAGAGCAGCGCTGTCTGAAATACGCTGTCTATACCATAACTGGCATTCTTCACATGTTGTATACCACAGGGCAAACTTCCGATTAAAGAAAAACAAGAATGAAAATAAAATGTTTATTAGTGACTTCAACTGGAACACCAATGTATTTCGCCGCAAAACTTAAGGACGTATTCCTCGAAAGTGATAGTAAGCACTAAATTTATATTGTTCCATTACTACTCGGCTACAATTGCTTATTTGGGCCTCTGTTCTAAAGCGATTATTTAATAGGAATTTAGTAAATTTTTATCATTCTTGAAAGGTGTGTTTGCCTCTTACAGTAATCCAACTTGTGTGACAGAATTGCAGTATATGCCTGCAGGAGATCGTTGATAAACATATTTTCCTCAAATAGATAAACCAATGTAGTTACAGGAAATTGAACATCGAAAAAGAGCGTACATCGCACACAGTGAGCAGAGAACCCACCGCATTGTCAAAGAGTATCTGTCGTGCCTGTGGGGCTGTGGTACACTTGATTAATCGCGCTACACAAAGTACACGCAAGGTGGATCGCTTCGTGTTTCCTACAAAAACACTATTGGCCGCGGAGCCTATACTGTCACTTACCGGATTGACTACAACGTCTATGTTTATCTCGTCGATCAAAACACATTTGTGTTTCTCTTTATTGTAGTACGCATAGGAATGCGAAGCTAGGCTACATTGGAGCGCACTACCTCAGGAAACTCAAGGACTACCACAAGGACGCAGTGCTACGTCTTCCCCGTATAATAGTTACACGCATACCGCAGAGACGAAAACGTACCTACCCTTGAAGCAAAATAACAATAATAATAGTAATAATAATAAGAAGAAATGAAAGCAGCAGGCTTCAGCTATTTCTTTGTCTCTGAACTCGTTTATCGCGGCCGTAATTTTCTCCCAAAGTGAGGACCGCTGTCTTACTTTTTGGCTGCTTGATTGCTTACTTGCTTGCTTGCTTGCTGGCTGGCCTGTTTCTCGAGCAATTGAGCTCGTACTTCGAGGAAGAATGATCAAGAAGCCAGTAGCTATAGACACGGCGCTCCGGCATGGGTGTGGTCATATTAGACCAAGGAGGTCCAAAAGAAAAAAAAATTGCTGGAGTGGAGATGCCGTCTCAAAAGTGAAGCCCAAGCGCCGCCTGCTTACCACAGGCAAGAAGTAACGTTAGCAAATAGCGGTGAATATACGAAGCGCTTTCTTCGCACTCCGTGCTATTTAGGATGAATTAGGCATCGCATTAGGCAATATGGTCACTTCCACGTGTTTATAAATCAGTAAACCAGTAGACACTCGAAATAAGGCATCGTGACACCAAAGTAAGATCTAGGCAGCTACTGTACGACAACCCTTTCAAGAATGTTGGGATTCCCTCGTTCAAAAGGCAGAGGTCACGGTCAGAAGCAAAAGATACAAGAGTCCTATCTCTTTAATTGGTTTTTGTACTTCCCCAAATTGCGTGGTCAGCATTAAAATCTCCTGCGCTTATCCAAGGACCGGACGTCGTCATCATAACATTTTCAAACCTTTTGCAGTCTAAGCGACTCGGTGGGGAAATACAGCTTGAGATGAGTGTGAAGGATAGCCTCTTCTTCTTTATGCTAAGGCACGCATACTGGTTGTCATCATGGGAAGGCATGGCCTGGGCCGCATAGATGAGCTCCTTGCAAACATAAACGAGGACCTTGCTGCTTTTGTCACACGCGGTGGAAACAAAAGATTCGTATCCTGATAGTCTGAGGACGTTTGTCACGTTTGGCTGACAGATTACTAGCATCGGACACCGATTTACATATCGAAATTGGCGAAAATCTTAAATACGTGATTTCAGGCGTCTCGCATTGCAAATAAGAACTGAGGCAATCTTGACTTCTGCTTGAAAGCGTCGCTTCTGCAGAAGTGGGCGAGCCATTTTTCTAATGCAAGCTTTCACGCACAGGAGCTAGAGCATCCACTACTCGTAGGGCGCATCGAGCAGTCGAAGTTTGTTCATTTCCCAAACGTGTGTGAATCGCAGCCATTAGCGACTTCAGCAGTACAACCTTGAGCGGCGATGTACGCCGCTCAAGCTCACCAGGTGGGCGTGCATTTGGCTGCGCAGGCCAGGCAACGTCATAAGCACTTTTCTGGGCTTCTTTGTCATTCAGGATGTTGCATCTGGTCTTGCCCAAGAACTGCTGTTCCGCAGTTAGAGGTGATGACGCTGCTGGACTAGGTTGGTGCTGTGGGGGCCCTTTCACTTTCTTTGGCTAACGTCGGCGGTGGCAGCGTCGTTTTTTTTACAGAAACGGCTACTTCCCTGTGCCTATATATGAGAGCCTTTCCTTACCATCTCATTAAGTATACTCCACTCCTTGATTCGGGGGCAATTTCTTGACGTGGCTTCATGCGATCGCTTGCAGTTTCTGCACATAAGTATAGTTTCTTGGTAGGATTCCGTGGTGTAAGGCTCAGCGCAGCGCGCAAGTACGGCCGCGTTATTACAAACGCCTCTGACGTGGCCAAACCGAAGGCACTTGTGGCATTGCAGAAATTTCGGAATGAACGGTTTTACTGGGCGGCGAAAATGGCCCACCTTGACATTAGATGGTATGGTGTTGCCCCTGAAGACTACGTTCACACAGCGTGAATTTCCAATGCGAGATACCTGCATGATGGTAGCATCAGGAGTGGTTGCTTTGACTAGGAAAGGCAATCTTTATTTGGTATTGCAACATCTACTTTGTAGATGACGCCTGTTGCTGTATCCTTGTCGACTGGAATGTGGGAGCGCACTTGGATCCTGTTCAAATCGGTTACTGTACGCAAGGTGTCAAAAGTGGTTAAATGCATGGCATCTACGGCAAGCATATTCATGCGAGTGTTAACTCTTATGTCGGTTATGTCATTTGGTATTAATCTTTCAAGGAAAGTCGAGACAGCTCGCCTCTTCAGGGGGCGCGAATTGTCCGAGCGAACCACCGGCATGAAGAGTGTGGCGGGAGCTCGAGGACGGCTCGTATCATGTACTGTCGACGTACTTGAAGGTGAAGGCGTCCCGAGGCTCCTCCGCTTCGCCTTGCGGCTTCGAACGGTTTCAAAGCCGCCTTCGCGGTCTTCTCCGCTGGCCGAGTAGAGCTCCGTGCTGTCACTGGCGGCATTGTTCAGTTCACTGTTACGCTTCCGCTATGGCACCACTGAATGCGAGGCCAGGTTTTGAGCAAGCCGGGCAGTGCCCACTTCCATCACTGCCGGCGGGGACCGATGTCCCGCAGACAAACGCCGGGAAAACCGAAAATCGGCAGAAGGCGGGAAAACACCGGTCAACTTGAGACATAGTTCGTCGTCTTCTAGTGACCGGGAAACATGAAAAGCATGCCAATGGTCTATGAATGCTATCGCGCCGCACTCTTATAGGCGAAGCTTAAGCGGACTCCAAATTTTTGTGTGCGGCTGGACAGAACAATTGCTTGTTCTCCCTATACGTATTAGTGTACCTGGTTTTCCAATTTACGGTCACCTGCTGTTGTTATTTTTATTACTACGTCAATAAGTTTTCCTTTGTAGGGCGCACTTTCGTGTCTTAACGTTGTCTTTTCTAAAATTATGTTAAAGGAAAGATGTAGGTGTCTACAGAAAGCTCGCATGCAGTGAAACACATGGAAAGTCTCGCACACAACAAATGAATTTTACAAAATATAGTGATGCGTTTCCAAAGTCTTCGGTAGATTTCGGGCAGCGGTAAAGCTGATCCCTAAGACCTATAAAGGGTGTGGGAATTCCCACATACGGCTTCGCTCTTTGATGTATGGGTTGCTCAGATCGGTGCACATTTGCGGAACTTTTCTTTTTCTTTTTTGCTCATCCCTGAGTGCAAAGTAACCGACCAAAGTAGGTCTGGTTAACCTCCCTGTGCCCGTTTCTTGGCTATTTCGTGCAGTGGTAAAGCAGATCCCGAAGACCTCTAAAGGGTGTGCGAACTCCTTGTCTCCTTTTGTACAAATTTATTGAAATGTGTGCACCACTCCCCTCAATAATGCCCTGTAGGCCATGAGGGTATCTGAAATAAATAATAAAAAAAAATAAACTCCCACATATAGCTTGGCTCTTTGGTGTACGGGTTGCTGAGATCAGCACACATCTGCGAAGTTTTCTTTTTCCTTTATCCCATTCGCCAGTGCAAAGTAACCGACCAATGTAGGTCTGGTTAACCTCCCTGTGCCCGTCTCTTGCCCCTTCTCTAAGTCGCGCATAATGTGTTCGCCGAAAGACTCGGTATTTGCATCCAAGAGTTGTGAATTCTTCTGCACTGTCAGAGCTATAAAAACTGCTACTTGGCACAGAACTGAAGAGGTTCGTTCATGCCGTCCTGATCACGACTGCCAGTTCAGCGTCTCTCGGCCCGCGTGAACTGAGTCACTCCCGCAACTGCGAGATCTGCATGGCGATGACGAGAGATGTAATTAAATGGCGCTAGGCTGGCTCCAGGTGGAGTACCGTATTTGCACTATTCTAACCCGCACGTTTCTTGGATAAAAAGTGCGATCGAATTTGTATGCGCGTAACAATCGTAAATGATTCTGCTCAAAATCAAAACCGTAACCAATTCTTACTAAAAAAGAAACAAAAGCTTAATGCAAAGTAGCTATAGCGAGACCGCCATCGAAAGGACGTTGTTTTTTCATGCCTTTGTTTGCGGTCGCCGATTTCCAGTTTGCTGTACGTGTGGCACTTGTTACGCATTATATGGAACCGACTTTCTGTGCGCGGTAGAGAGCGAAAATAAGGCGTCGTCGGACTCCGATAGCGACTAGTCGCTGTAATTCTGCTGTGTGAGTGTCTGTACGGTCCTTGTATAAAGTTTCATAGAAGTAAAACAGGGTACGCGTCGACTCAGGTTTCGTTACATGATGTGCGCTTTAGAATCGGCACGAAGTTATTCTTTAAATATATATTTAGGTGGCATATAATGCGCGTTACAACCTGGGGCGTGGTACAATCGTGCGAATACGGTACTATGCGCGGGTGTCAAGCGCCCTCCCGTGTCGTTTCCGGTTGCTGTCTGTTAGACGCCGCGGTCTCTCGACGCACTTACGCACCTCGGGGATTTAGGCGCACGCGCGCTGTCGTCGCGGTCTTTCCCCATCACTGACCAGGAGGGGGAGCTATTCCGCAAGCGTCCACCTATAGTAGGCATGTCCATTTCGTCTTCTGCTGAAGTTCCGATTGGCTGGGATGGGGTACGCGTCAGAAGGAGGCAGCCGCCCTCAGCCAATCAGCACTTCAGCAGAAGCCGAAATGAACATATCCGCTAGGTGAACAGTTAGCGAATAGCTCCCCAGATTAGGTGCACGCGCACTTCCATTTGTTGCGAGAGTGGATCGTGTCTTGACGTTGGTAAAACGGTTGGCTCGGAGTGAACAAATTATGCTTACTCGTTATAGCCGCATACATGGGCAGTCAAGGCAACATCATCCGGCGTCGTGTTCAGGATCGACGCATTGCAGACGCGCTCTTGCTTTGCCCGAGTGTTATCACCAGAAATACAAGCAAAATAAAGAAAAACAGTAGTGGCGTGATACGTAAAGGAATAGTGTGACCTTGTTTATGAAGTGTGTAACGACGAGTTTGGCTACACTAAAGAGTCCGCTATTCCCAAAGCGTACATAAAACTAGCAATGCCTCTCGCCCTGAGGAAAAAAAAAACTGGACAAGAAACTCTCACCAGAAACAAAAGTGTACTAAGATCATAAGACAAAGTTGGATTACTCTGACTTGCAATGTCTGAACTTCAACGGGATGCGAACTTTTCGTGAACATGTTCTGACAGTCAATTATAAAGGTCTGTTTCTTCGCATATAGTAGATAAATGCGTTCCGAGTTTTCGTATAAATATCATACTGTAGTCCTGTGCTGTACAATGTACTTGTGCTTGCTTGGAGAATTTCGCAAATAAGCGACAAGCCTTCCCACTTATGTTTATGTTTTGTTTTTCGCAATAACGCATTGTCCAATTTTAGAGCGTTTGTATGCTAGAACTTATTTAGAGAGCGAGAGAGAGATGCAAATGAGAGAAAGGCAGGGAGGTTATAACTTATCTAGCTATTTAGAGAGAGAGAGAGAGAAAACATATGATAAATGAAAGGTAGGGAGGTTAACCAGGACTGGACCCGTAGCTATTTATAATTTCTTTTTCACACATTGACGTAAAGAAGAACCGGCTCCTGTATGCAATTAAGTCGCTACCGATACTTTCACGCAAGATGTATAAGATATTTTTTTTATTTCTTCATCGAAACCGCGCATATACTGGAAAGACATCACTTTAGAGCTGAATAGGGCTCAGGCCTGTACTCAGACACACTACAACAGCAGGTGGGCAAAACAGGCGTACTTGTATTTGTGAATCAAATTTACGATTACTCAGCTTCAGAAGACGCGGCCGCCACCAGCGCTACTGTCGTCGTATGTGTAGGTGCAAGGCAGTCAATCGGTAACATGTTTTATACCATATTCCCGCTCGCTCTCTTTCTCTTTCTATGATATTCCGTGATTGTATAGTACAGGTATAGGTCAGGCTAAAACACGGTGATGATCCGTGGTCGTACCAGTAAAGAACCACGTCTTATCATTCGCGCCTTACAGATAAACCGGGCAGGGATGACCTAAGCGCAAGGTGTCAGGTCTGGTCGTTGCTCAGCTTGCCTCTCGGAAGCCGCTCAAGGGTGGTGATAGCTTCTGAACGCGTGACACGTCGCCTCCACATTCAGCAAAAAAAAAAAAAAATTGATATTAGAGCTCTAGATTTGGGGACCTAAGACTCCGGGTCCCCAAGCCGCGTGTGGTAGGCTGCTCGTGAGTTTAAAGGAGTAGCAGGGTCTGAGAATGCGGTCAAACCCAGACAGGTTGGGTCGAGCGCATCGGGATGTCGCAGTGGGGAAAAGAAAATGGCGCTTTAAAGGAAAAAAGAACAAAAGCGTTCTCTTGCAAGTTAAGACCAACACAATGCATTTTTGAGCAGAAAAGGGCAAATAATAAAATGTAATAAACGTAGTACTGTGAGTCAAGTATGCTGTTAAGTAAGGCCCAACACAGCTTCGGGATCCGGGCTAGTTTTCGATATTTGGGTGTTGGGTCAGCGCGAACGCAAGCACCCATACTGGCTTGGGTTCTGCGCATGCACACTTGCGGCCAGCAGTTTCCTTGGGTTCGGAAACCGCATGGATCCCCAATTCTAACACTCCCTATTATATTACTGGGCTCAAACAGAAAAATTATTCTGCACTGTTTGTTGGAATATGTGCGAATAATTATCCACTTCGGTCGCGTAAGAGCACCTTTCTGACACTTCTGTCCTCCTGCAATGCCTCTACGTTTTTTTTTTCTCCATAGATTTGTCACTCGGATAGCGTGGAATTAGCAAAAAATCTGCCCCCATTCCACCCTGTGAATGTGTGTGTACAGCAAAGCTCTTGCTCACGTTAGACAAGCACCACAACAACACGTGGATGCACGTGTACGCATGTGGAGCACACTTCCTCATTCGTCTAGGCCCTGCGCCATGCGCAAGTGCCATATTGAACTAAACGAATTTTTCAAAGTAAATTGCGCCGGGGAATTCGTAAAGCACGACCTACACAAGAACTACAGACACGATAGCTTCGCTCGAATATACGAGAAAACTGTTACGCGTAGACTAAAAGACAAAGCCCTTTTCCAGCTGCCGTTTCACGTCTGGCTGAGTGGCCACGGCTGCTAGGTGGCAGTAGTGTTTTTGGGTGAGCGCGAGCTCACGAAATATTCAGACCAACTAGAGGCTAACTTCGAACAACACTTCGAACATAGGACATGGGCAGTTTGAGTCAAATTGCGTTTGACCCCCCCCCGGCGGTGCTGAGGGGCTATGGCGTTCCTTTTGTTGAGCAAGCGGTTGCGGGTTTGATTCTCGGCCACGGCGGCTGAATTTCGATGGACGCGAAAAACAGCCGCGAAAAGACGGTCGCGTACACAAATTTAGGTACACGTTGAAGAAGCCTTCCACTTTGCCGTCTATCATAGCCCCTGTGTTGCTTCCAGACAATAAGCCCTATGAATGAACCAATAGATAAAGTTGAGCGTGCTTGTTTGAGCACTCTTCAAGACGCCGCGAGCGGAGGCGCCCTGCTATCGCTGCTGTTAACGTCTAGCCGGAGCAAGGGTGCAGGCCGCGTCGTAAGACAACTGCTGTAACAAAAAGGAGCGTGCGATGCGGCGTACTCGCCAACCATAAGGGGCATCGAAATGCATCTCCGCTTTTAGAAACAAAGTGCACCAATGAGCAGCTGAAGGATAGCGGTTTCTTTTTGTGATGCGCACGACGCCACCAGGTTTCTTTCAGCTTTGCTTCGCTTCGTGATGACGTCAGACGGTTGGCTAAGTGCAGAGTGAAAACGTAGCACATCTTTGGCCAAGCGGGAAGTATGGGTGAGGAAATAGCGTGCAGGGCAACAAAGGCAACTCGGCGCACTCGCCTTTATTTATCGGAAGAGAGGCTCCTCTCTGTCTGGTAGGAGTGGCGGTGCTTGGAGTGGACACGACAGCGAACGCGCATTTCGCGCGCACAATTGATGGGTGCCCCTGGTATCGCGCTGACGAGGCAACCGAGCTGGCAAGGCGAAAGTGGGCCGAATGCGGGAAATCGGTTGCGTAAGCCACCCGTTGAGTGCCAGTGGAGAGGTCATGCCCTCTTCGGTATAGACCGGGGCAGTGGGCATTTGTGCGAAAGCGCGGGGCTTTCACCAGTATGTTTTCTGGGCGTCGTTTCATGTTCATCTTCCTTTTCTTTAGCCTTTGTTTTTGTTTGTCTCTAATGTATCCGAGGCGCCTTTCCCGCTTATATTGACACGTGTTGCGACAGCGTAATTCCTTCCTGCGGGAAACGGAACAAAATGAGGCAGCGTCGTGTATGGGACTGGCGAAGGAAACAAGGCGTATAGTTGCTTCATTTATTCATTAAGGCATGCGTGCAGTACTCCATGACAGTGACGGTATCAGAGATTCGAAGAATGCCAAGACAGAATCCTGATCAACAGATATAAAGAGATAAGCGCCATCTGGCTGCGTTCGTTTATTTGACTGTAACCGTCTACTTCTCACTCAGGCTAATTTGAATTTACTTTTTTCTTCTTGTATTATCGCTGGGAACGTAAATTCACATTATCGCCGTGAAGTAACATGAGTCCTAGCATACGCCTTGTACATACGTGTTTCACTGTGTACGCACCAATGTCAGCCATGTGTGTGCACCCATGTTCAATCCCAATTCGAAATTTACGGCCATGTATATGCAGGCTGAAAAGACAGTGTCGCTGGTTACGTTCCAGTGAATCACAGGTTTCAGTATAGATGCCATTATTTCTGCCTCGATCTTAGAGTAGCTGCCCAGTAACGTTATCGTAGCTGTCACTTTTCTGTCTACTATGTGCGTGCGGTGCTCACTCTCTGCCTCTTCTCTTTCTGTTGCCGCTTTCCCTTGCACCCAGTGTGGGATTGCAAACCGCACACTCGTCGGATTGACCTCCATGAATTTCCTCTTCTTGCTTTCTCTATCGTTCTTATTTTATTCCGCTGAGGAAATACAGTGCATTGTTGTCATTCGTTAGTGTAAGCACACATACCACTCCCCGCTGCGTTACCCCGTCCAGTTGGCTCGGACCAGAAACCAGAAAATCGTGCGCGCGCACCCACCCACTAACGCGCCCGCACACACCTGTGCAAATATGCATGCATGCGCACGGGCGCGCGCGGAAACAAAGAAAGAAAGTATCCGACAAAGAGGCGAGCACATGTTTAGACTACTTAGATTCACTGCACGCACTTTCTTCCCAAGCTTTCCACTCCCTCTGCACACAGTCGCTACTTTCTAGTTCCGGACAGAGCATGTTCTGTAGCAGAGAGAGAGCGCAACAAAAGCGCTCAGCTGGTTGCTGTATCAGGTCCAGCATCTCTAACAAATGCTTTCCCAGGTGGAAGTTTGCCGTGGCTGGGGCAAAGAAGGCCATTTCGGGAGCGCTGCCTTCGTGTGGTTCTATAGAGAGCGACCAACCGTGTTTCTCTCCGTGCCGCCGGGCGTTGGCGCCGTTGGTTAGAGGCGAGAGACCTCGTTAAGAGAGCCTCGCACTGAGCAGATAGCGAAGTCGAGACCAAGTTCCGTGCTAGGAGAAAGAGCTGAGTTCCGATAAGCGTGTAGTTTCAAACCCCCCTAAAACTCATAGCCGCAGTTTGAACTAAAGAGGTTCCTTGTTTCGTGGAAGCAGCTCGGTCGCACTTGTAGGGCCTGTGCAGTTGCTATCGAAAGTTTTCTCGAGGATTACAGCATTGAAGAGGAGGCGCATGTACCACATAGACGGCAATGAAAGGTTGATTCAATGTAGTGTATTTCCTGGTTGCTTTCTCGAGGAGAAACCAAAATTTCGTCTACGTTCCACCGCAGTAACTCAGCGGTTATGGCTTTCACCTGCCGTGCATGAGGTGGAGAGGTTCGATGGCCGTCTGCGGTTGGCGCATTTCGATGGGGTTGATTTACACACAGAGCTAAAGAACTCCAGCTCGTAAAAAAAAAAGAAAAAATCTGAAGCGCCTTACTTTGGCGTCCCTCATAACCTATACAGTGCAATTTCGGGATGTGGAACTCAACCATTCTTTTTTAAATTCCAGGAGTGCGTAGTGTTGTTCATAACGTCTGTTCTTTTGCAAGAGTACATTTCCGAACATAGGTATCATGTCTTAGCGATTCTTTACAAGCACAACATGCCATGTCGTTTTATACAGGGTGTTTCAAGTAACTCGAACCAAGGATTTTTTTTTTTTAAGTGAAAAGTGGTTCAGCGCAGCTGAATGGAACCAACAACGTATGGTATGTCGTCATGTGGCCTTCGTTAGAGTATATTTTTATATTCCACCTAATTAGATAAATAACTGAGATCAATTAGGCGAAATTTCAAATATTTTAATATAATTTTGGTCGAATCGGATTGTTGGAGTAACCGAGGCCATAGCCTTCCACGAAGTGTGGGACTCCCTGCTTTGTTTCTAATTTTGAGATGTCTACGTTAAAGTGTAACGACCTCCAGCGAGGGATTGGCGGCAACGCATGCGTTCATCCACGCGGAATTGCGCGAGCCTTGCCCTCAATCACGTGGTTCGACGGCTGTCTTTATTTGTTCGTTTCGTATTGAAACGAAAGCTGTGCAGTGCTTATGTGCGCTCCACGCCTCTGCGTCGCGGGGGTACGAGCCATTGCTCGTGGTCCTGCACTGCCGCCGGGATCGGCCCACCACGTTTTTCTGTCGAAGGGATATACGCAAAAAGATACCGGAATCCTAGCCATAGAGACAGCTTCGTTGTCAAATAATAACTAATTATATATTTAGGCAAAATACAAAAAAAAAATTCACTTGCTCCCAGCGACGACAAAGAACACTACACATAGCTTTACACCCTGCTTTAATTTTAGGAGATGATGCGACAGTCACATTACGTGACGTGCGTAAATTTCTAGGTGACGCTGGCTTTTTACATAAAATATAGATTGACACAGCCTTTTTCTTCCTAAATTGGATTTTAAAACACCTCGTGTTTGGCGCAGCATAGCTTTAGCCACTTTTGTACCATTAAACCACAGTTAAATAACTAACTAACTAACTAACTAACTAACTAACTAACTAACTAACTAACTAACTAACTAACTAACTAACTAACTAACTAACTAACTAACTAACTGGTGAACAACATTACCTCTGGTTCAGTCCATGGAGCTGCTTAAATGGGGTCTACCTAAATTGAGGACAACGCAACGGGCTACGGAAAGAAGAATGGTAGGTGTAACGTTAAGGGATAAGAAAAGAGCAGATTGGGTGAGGGAACAAACGCGAGTTAATGACATCTTAGTTGAAATCAAGAAAAAGAAATGGGGGCATGGGCAGGACATGTAAGGAGAAGGGAAGATAACCGATGGTCATTAAGAGTTACGGAATGGATTCCAAGGGAAGGGAAGCGTAGCAGAGGGCGACAGAAAGTTAGGTGGGCGGATGAGATCAAGAAGTTTGCAGGGACAACATGGCCACAATTAGTACATGACCGGGGTGGTTGGAGAAGTATGGGAGAGGAGAAGCAGAGCTATACACATACAAATTTGTATGCTAAATATTTTAAGTATGCTTTCTTTTGGGTGTTTTAGCACACGGCCGCGCATGCATGCACGTACGCGCGCATGCTTAACGTTGTGTCTCTCTTTGCGCCCTCTTATAGTCTACTCCAGCGCAGCGTAGCAGACCGCGTGGGCTTCGGGTTAACCTCCCTGTCATTCCTTGCCCCCCCCACCCCCCCCTCTCTCTCTCTCTCTCTCTCTCTCTCTCTCTCTCTCTCTCTCTCTCTATCTCTATCTCTCTCTTAGCGTTGTGTTAGTACAACGTGAACTACAGCGCAGTTGAATAGTGAGAGGAGGTATATGCGTGCCATTGCCTCAAGCGTAACAGCTCCAAACTGTGCCGGAGTTCAGGTTGCTGTTTGCTTTCTTATAGCGCAGGCAAGCAAAAACAGATTCGGTTCTTTCGAGTGGATCACAAATATAGGTCTCGGACCGGTGTTTATGTTTCGCGAGCAGGAATTATCGTGGCGCTCTCTACGCACTCCCCCGAGGCACATTTCTTCTCCTTAAGTTTCCTTACTGCTTGTAATTCGTGCCAGTGCTAATGCAAGGTTAATTAATGAGTTTCCCAAGATGTTTACGGAAGTCACGGGCATCAAAGTACTTCAGCGTTAATGAAGAGAACTAAAAGCAACACGAGAATTCCAAAAAGAGACGGAGTGGTTGGGCCAACAAGGCCAACGCCCGGTTCGCTACCCTGCGCTGGAGTAGAAGAAATGGGGCATGTTAACACAACACCGACGTCAAGCAACAGCGATGGGGAAGAAGCTGACGAGCTCGATTTGCATAAGGGGGACCGAGACTACGGGCGATAGCAGTGCAGTGATTTGGGCACAGTTTTGATCAGCTGCCCTGCGGGAACGGCACGGAATAAATTATACAAGGCTCGCAAACAGCCGTCGTTAGACCATTTCTATGAACATTTGCTCGCAGCTTCACCTGGGCGCAGATATTGATGCAAGCGTGCTCAGAAGTTTATACAAGCAAGTTGACGCGAGACATAACCACGGGTCCCCTCCGCGCTAACGTGATTAAGGTAGGAATAAAGAAAGCAAACAAACATCAGGCATTTACCGCCCGCCTGTAGATTCAACTGCATCTAGTCACGAGTGACTCTACGCGGTACTTACGGAAGAAATCGAAACATTTATAACTCTCACAGTATTTTTTTTCTTATCTCCTGATTGATTATTACGTTTGTCAGTTGTATGGCGGTACGCTACACGTAGCATGGTCAGGTTTCATACACGTAGGTATTGTCACTTTCTCCTGCTGTTTTTTTTTTACTCTTATAAGATGGACCAATCTCTAGATACTTGGCAAGGTGGGACACCGGCTTGTACCAGTAGAACGAACACTAAACCTCCGTTAAACCCGCATCTACGGGGGGTGTCTCTCGTTCTTTCAGAATTTGCTTGCGAACGACTAATTTTTACCATCAAGACTTTAATGGTAGACGCATAAGTCTGACGTGTTTCGTGCCATGTTACGGAACCGTACTGGTTTCCTCGAAAGTGGCGCGTACTAACGTAGCGTTAAGCAGCCTTTAACTCGCAGCTTGTAAATGTGCTTGCGCTGAACACAACGCAGAAATTATCCGTGCATACGTACAAATATTTTCCTTTCTTTTTTTTTGAAATCCGACTTTAGGCGAAACACGGCGTCGTCTTTTCTGAAGGCGCCAGATTAAGCGACGACAAACGAATTGGACAGCACGTCTTTTATGCATCGAGGGGCAGCTTTCCATACATAGGAAGTAAAGAATGCCGTTTAGGGAAGAAAATGACATTTTTCAAAGCTGCAAAAAAAAAATTGGAACTAGCAAAAGTTCCCCGCGGAGGCTTAATGGCACCACCCAGCCGCGCACGCGCGTTGGCGCATAAGCGCTCCCAAATTTATTGCCGTATTGTTGCCCATGTTTTTCGCGGTTATGCTATGCCCGCAGCGTCGCATCTTGCGGGGAGGTCGACCTTGGTGAAACGATTATGCGGCGCTGCAGCGCTTTCATCTCTGTAAAATACACAAAAGTAAAAAGAACGGGCGACGCTTTATTTTTTTTTTTTTTACAGGCTACAATGCCACGCAAGGGTTTTCGTTCGCGCCAGAGCAGAGGCCGTTGCCGAAATGGAGGCAATATTTATCTCGCGATTTGCGCTCATCGTCGCTTCGCTGCGGGTGTGTTGTGTGTTTGTCCGGCGCATAAGCGGAGCACAATCCAGGCGCCGCTGAGTCTTGACCGTAAATGATCACACACTGAGGACGTGTGTGCTGTGGCAAGAAGCGATCGCAAGGCTCGTGTTTTCCCGGGCGGAAGACGCAAAGTTTTCGGCTCTTAAGGAGTTGGCCGTGCTTTTGTCGTTAATGTACCGTGTGTTTGCAATTGCAATTGACCTCCACTACGTTTATATAGAAAAAAAAAAAACTTCAGCACCCGAGAACCAGCCTCAATCCGTACGTGTTGTCAGCAGACATTGCGAAGTGTTACGGACCTATTAAACCGCAGAATGTGTCACGTTAATGCCTATGTTTAGACGTGTTGCTCCGATACCTAAAGAACTGCGCGAGCGGCTCTAAAAGTTGCAGCGTGTTGAATCGCGTTAGTTTAGGTTGGCAAGAATTATCAGGTAGCGTACCTGTGTGTTTTGCATAGCTTTGCGAGTTTCGCTCTGACGTAGTTCAAACGCGCTGCGGGGTATTCGTGTTAAATAAAATATGGAGCACCGTTCGGCCTGGCTTGCAGCGCGGTCATTGTTTTTGTTGCCTATGAAATGATGTAAACGGGGGAAAATAAACCACATGCAGAACCGCGTGTCTCGTAATTGTGAGAATCAAACCCCAGCGACTAAGAAAAATAAGGACAACGGCGTCAGAGAAAGCGGACAAAAGGAATAAAACTTTCATTATTCCTTAGCCTACCATCTTACCTTAACTCTTTTGTTACAGCGAGAAAATAGTCGTTCTCTATAGGTCTCGGAAAAAAAGATTATTTACCCCTACAAATAATATTCTAGCACGCATATTGCAGCATAGCATATTGTGTTCAATGAAGTGCAAAAACATACGTTGTCAACCAAAAAAAACAAAGAATTTTATTAGGTAAAACATAAAAATGATAGAAAGCGCCATTATTGCTGCCAGTTGATAAAAACAACATAAAAACATGATATCTGACAGCAATGTCAAAGAAAATTAAGAACATACATTTCAAAGATAAATAACCGAGGTATAGCGACTGAAAAAGTCAATGCTCAGTACACTAACGATCTTCTTACACAAAAAAGAAACTAAGACCAGTTCATCACTCATGCCATACGGTGAAACAGTTCCTGGATTTTGTGAAGCATAGGTGCACTCCGCACTTCTCCCGCAAGACGATTGATTTTTGCTCAACTTTGCGGTCCTCGTAACACATCTTGCAGTTTCGTCTTTTCGGCATCTTCTGAGGACGGTCCGATGAGAAGTCCAAGGAACGTACTTCACCAGTTCGTCTAGAGTCGTGCACCTCTTCCAGAACCGATCGCTCTCAGGGTAGCTGGGCAACATCAAGGTTATGCATCCAAGCATATCTGTTTCCATTTCTGCAGATTGTCTTTATCACCTCTGCAGAGAAGGAGAGTAGAAAGAAATCCCACGCCGATGTAAACTCCCTCGCGTAGATACATAGTGCTGGGTCGAGATGGGCTACGGGCGGCCTTCTTTGCTTTCGTTGCTGCCGATGGCAGCACGTCATAACCAAGCGAAGTATGCACCCGGGAGATTAACCAGTAGAGCTCTCAAGTCGTGCAAAGAGATGGACAGATAAGCGCGCACTCGGAAGGAGACCGCCCACGGGCGCAAAGGAAACTCGCCGATGAACAGCTGCGGTTGCGGCGTGCCGACTCAAAACATCGTCGCCGTCAGAGGTTGCCCCTACTTTGCATCTTCGGAATCATGACTCGAGTCCTCATCACTAAATTGAAGTGCACGTGCAGCACAGCTTTGAGCACGACGCTTTTCTCGCGACGCAGCCGCGCGGGACGACGCCATGGGAGCGATTTTCGATAACTGCGCAGTTAAACCGGCAGCGCGCTCCTGCGTGGATTTTACCAGATAAGTGAAACCGAAACTTTTCGAAAGTGGCTGAAAACGCCAGGTCCACATGTTGGACATGCGCCGGACCTTCGGAAGTGCACTTTGGCGGAATAAAACGACTCGGACCCTAAACCAAAGCTCTCCAGTGAACAGCTGGCGTCACATTAGGGCAATTATCACCGCTAATCACTGTCGGACGGCGAAGCCGGCGATATAATTTAATTCTTGACTTGCTGGGAGTCATCTGGTAAAGAAATTTTGATGCTACTGCAGCGTAATCGTGAGCGTCATACTTTTTTATTTCTCGAGCGCGGCAGAAGATGACAGCCACGCCTCTTTTGGCTACAAGCGCGCACTTGTTCGCAAATAGGTCCGTCAATAAATCACAACATCGCCGGAGCGTGAAAATTTAAACAGATTCTGAAAGTCCAGTGCCTGTACTAACTACTGCATGGCCTTAACTGGATAACAAACGGGTCCAACGTTTCGAAATCAGCGATATAAAGCATCGATCACAGGGGATCGATTTGAATAGGCGTGATAACGAAAGAGTTAAAGCGCAGAATGCCAACTTCTAACTACAGGCCATTGTATAGACCACTTCACCTCACTTTATCCTTCTTTTTTTTTTCCTTATAGTTTGACGTTGTGAAGAAGACCTTGAAACACATCTCCAACAATATAAGAAACTAATCAATCAGCAACTGATCGAACAATCATCTGCAATCAATTACAGGACGTGAAACCGAAAATGCGCCCCATGCGGTCTCAGTTTAAAGCTGGAATTTTCGCAAAATCAGTGGTTCTGCTCTCTCTCTCTCTCTCTCTCTCTCTCCTTCCGAAAATGAGATATACGCGGTGAGAGAGGGGCGACAATTTCTGGCATCTGTCCACCGGTTTCCGCCTCCTTCCGCATGGGCGGAGAAAAAGGAGGAATGGCCGCGTCTTCCGGTATCCGCGATCCCGCGGATTGATTACGGTCATTGCGCATCGACCGATTGCAACGCCATTGTTTGGCGCTTTGTTCGCGGTGGCGCGTGGGTTGGGTGTGGTTGGTTGCCGAGTGTGGCCAGCTCCTTTGTAGAGCGTCGTTCACACCTCGATTCTTGCTTCAGTCGTCCCTGCCAGTGCGCGCTGCTCATTCTTTTCTCAGAGTGGGAGCGCTTCTTTCTTTCTTTCTTTCTTTCTTTCTTTCTTTCTTTCTTTCTTTCTTTCTTTCTTTCTTTCTTTCTTTCTTTCTTTCTTTCTTTCTTTCTTTCTTTCTTTCTTTCCCCGTTTACTAGCTACGCGAAGGAACACAGAACAGGCCCGTATGCCGCTGTGGCTTCGATTTCTTCTCTTCTACTTTTTTTTTCGGACAAAATGACTGTCATTAGAAGCAGCTGCGTTGTCTTGATGCCCAAGGCAGCGGCGTCTGGCAGAGATGACGTTCAGCGTTCGGTATGTTACAGGGACGTACCAGCTTAGAGATGGTCCCATTATACTTCCAAATTTCTAAATGTCTTAGAATTGAAGGGAACGTTTGTTTGGACACAAGCAAATTGACACGAGCAATGTGCACTCCGCATAATCCTTATCACTTTTTTGCGCGTTCTAAATTGTTGCTCCTGCAAGTGTAGTTTAACGCCTTCTGGAGTTGGCCTCTTGGGAGGTGGCATACAAGAAGTGTTTTTGCAAGTCACATCGGCAGGAGCGGCCTAGGAAACGCTGGGTTGCGAGATATAGTCAGCCTTATATAACGCGAGCATTACTGTAAGAAGCATGAATAAAATTCCGCAGCTCCGTGCTACCCTACTGCTGTCATATTGCGGTCTGCCTATCTCGAATTTGCTGACTATATTACTTTTCTCCAACAAATAATGTTACAATGGCAATAAAAGTTCTAACACGTGTTTGACGTACCCCAATGATTGTAGGACTGCGGCAGGAGAGGCGCGTTTAGCCAAATAAGTACAAAATATTAATCTAATGAAAACGCGAATTCCGCACCTGTATAGACCTTGTCTTGCTTTAGTGCAACTCAGTTTGAGTATCAAGGAACAGGGACAGGTGACAGAATAAGCGCTGACTTCTAACTGTTTTATTATTCCATGATCCTATTGCACATTATATGGCCGCTCATAGCACACGTGACAAAAAAACAATCTAAACAGCCACCTTACAAGAAACACGCTACTGCAGTCCACCGAACACGTGCCGACCGTATTAGAAAGTCAAGTTCTTCGCCTGATTAAGATAAGGAGGGTGCTCTCACGCACACCTTAACCGCATTTGGCGATGACATCAGCCTCAATAATTTCGAGCGTTAGTTGATTGTGACTGTGTCTTACGATTACGCATTCTTTAAAAACTGGTTTGCATCGATCACAAGTCTTGCAATGCATGGGAAGGAACCCGCTTGATGAAATTTTTTGGTTAACCTTGTAACTGTGCGCGCGCCAGCTAGCGATCGAAATACATCTTCCGGTCTGTCCAATGTAGACACTGTTGCATGGCAAGGGAAACTTGTGAAGCACATCAAGACGGCAAGTTGGGCCAGTTGGTTGGGATTAATGATAAGGTTCGTTACAGCGCAACACAAGACAAGGACAAAAGAAGGTATAAAACGACGACACGGCGCTCGAGTGCAGTCAACATGCCTGTTCATATGTCTTTTTTCGCACACTGGTTGCATTTCCTCCTCAGGGTTCTTAAGTTTGCAAAGCCTGCCAAGCTTATCAAGAGCAGAGAAAACGACTCGGATTTTCGCTTTCTGTACAACAATTCTCAAATGGTGGAAAGCGTTGTGAATATTCGGCATCACACTTGTTTTCCTACCAGTGGCCGTTGCTCCGATCTTCTGCCGTTTGCGCTTCCGAGAATCTTCCAGCAACATTCTGCCACTGACACCTGCTGTGGTATCAGATAGCCTGCTTTGGACAACCGCTTTCTTTGCCCTTCAAAACTAGCGAACATAGTAACATGATGGCACTTCTTTTCCAAAGCATTTTCAGAGAAAAGTTTGACTATCCCTCTCTTTATCAGTTTGGAATGCGCTGAATTGTACGGTAGGAGAGGCTTACTAGACAGCGCTTCATAGCTCCAGCAAGTGTGCCCTACTTAAACAAGCCAGACGAAGGTCGAGAAACCGGATGGTACCTTGTGGGATTTCAGAGGTGATTTCGAGGGGAGTTAGACACTCCTTAATAGATGGCAGAATAATGGCAACCCGACCTTTCACTTCATCTGAAGAGCAATCAATGAGAAACAAAAGATTCTTAACATAACCGAAGGCTTTTAACACATTGGTCAGAAATGAGTCTGTCAGAGAGGTTCTTTTTGGCCCGTTTACCAGCTACGTCACGGCGAACTGGTGCTGGAACTTCCGAGGCGGCCTCACCACCCGTATATTGTTTTTATATTTTTTTTCTGGCCTATCCGGCCTCCTCTTATGATTACGATGGACTTCCTCGCTATTTTAGAAGCCTAACTGACCAGTACGGCTCAACGAATTGTTTCCTATTTGGTGTCCTTTTAATGACTTTCTTAATTTGTATGCTTCAGAAGAGTCACCTGTGTAGTTGAGTGGTTTGTGCCAGTAATGGTTGGAGATATTTATGCGAATGCATTCTTATCTTATTTGTTCCTGGGGTCAAGTGGATACGTTATGGTTTCGTAACACCGAGCAGTGGAAGACTTCAAGGTCCGAGCCCCCACTGTCTGCTCTCCTGACCTAGTCATTTTCCACACCCACCGGATGCAAGCTGCAAAACAGAGTGTTTGCTGACGCTGCTTCATTGGTGATCGACGAGATTCTTTAGCCATCCATATTATCGATGTTGACAGATGGTATGGAAGTCACACTCTGCCCTTTGCTTTCGACTTGAAGAAAAGATAACCTCACTTCCATCGGAAGTCGCAGAAGTCTGAACGAGGTGTCTGAGTTGGAGGTCAACGCTTCTCCTTTGATGTCACTTCCTTGTCCGGTGCAACGTCTTATGTCACGCGTTGCTTCGACTCCGATGCACACAACTACAGAAGTATACCGTGACATCCGCAGACGACTTGCTCCGACAGCGTGCATGTACAATTATGGCATACTTTCCCGGAGTCTAAACTATCGGTACTGCAGCACACCCGCAGATAAAAAAGAAGTGATCACTGCCGAGTGTAAACAATAAAAACAAACAAGAAAGTTTGAAAGGCGCAGGTTAATATATATGCGCGGGAAGAATGGCGTAAAGCGCCGGGGGTGGTTGATGCATAAAAATGAGTGCAGCATGTGCTTCCGCTCCAGCCAGGCCAAGTGTGAATGATAAGCACAAGCACCAGACGTGTTTTCTTTCTGCCGTGATTTCCCGCACTCATGTGTCTGTTTCGTTCTTCTCTCCTTCATTTGGCTGCCAAAGCTCCTTCGCTGTTCGCATGGCGCAAAGACAGAGCAACCTCTTGTCCGGCTCGTCTACCCCTGCACTTGTCTTTCCTTAGAACAATAATTTGGTCGCAATGTCGAGCGCTTGACTGTGTGCCTAGGTCTGCGAACACTGTGTGCGCTCGTGTGTCATCTGTTTGCGGCGTTACGTCGTCGGTTGCCGTGAGCTGCCACTGGTCCAGAGTTTCTGCGTCGCCTAATCTGCGTCCCGTGAAGCCTACGTTTTTCCCGGGCTTTTTGCGTTGCAGATGAAAAGCGCAACACTTTATCGCCATTAAGAGGGAGCCTGGTCGTCGTGACCACGAACACATGTGCTCTTCACGTCTTCTCTTCTCGGCTCCTCACCGTCTCTACCTTTTCCGACAGTGTAGCGCACCCAGCAGGACAGGTATTCTGGTAACCGTTCGTTCTTTCGTCTCATATTTCGCTCTGTATGTCCGATCGACGTGACTGGGAACACGTTCTGCAACTGCGTGGACGACACCAGGCGACAATGAAGACGAAGAGAGGAGAGAGTATCCGTCCCAACTGAAGCTTTAGTATGTACCACGCCTTTGCCGACTGCAGCAGTTGTGCCACATGACTACATCACGTGGTCTTGTGGTCCGTTTACGAACGGTGTGGTCGGAAGAGCGAGTCCACGTGACCTCGGGAACGGGGTGGGGCAGCTCGCGGTGGCTGGTCCGCAACAAACGGCAACTTTGACACACTGTGTTGACAATAATTATTGTGCTTCAGTTAAGTGATTTATTCATTTCAAATTACATATGCGCTGGTATGAGCGCTTCCTCATTCCTGGCTCGTGCCCCCTGCGTCCGCTCTTCGGACTACTTTTCGAAATAATACTTCGTCCACCAAAGACAGCTTACGGGGAAGGAATGCATACACACTGGAGGATTAAGACAAACGATCAAGATTGTGCAAGCCTCTCGAACTGTTTGCGTTAGACCATTGCTGTAATGAAGCGGTCTGAAAATGTTCCTCCCCTTTCTTTGTGGCAGGGAGTGTGTGGCGTTTACACCGCACTGCGGAACTCTTCGAGGAGCAGGACCCGTTTCTCGCGAGCTCGACGTCATGGCGTTCGCCGGTTCTTCCCTACCGATCGCTCGTGCGCTCGCGTCACCGCAGTTCTTTTCGCCTCCGCCTCTCGCTTCCTGTGCGCCTGCTCGCGCCTCGTTCCGTCGACGCGAGCAGCTCGGCGAAGAGAGACCGATGCCGCGTCTCGAATCGCGAATGCAGCGAAAGGCCAGTGGGAGGTGTTCATCTTTGCCCAGGCGACGCGCATCGGCGACCCAGAAGGAACGCTGCAGGGATGAAACGCAGGCGCTACGACTGTCCGCTTCGCATCCCGTTCTCGTCTCCTGCGGGCTACCCCTGCATCTCGGGCGTCAGGACGCTCCCGTCCGATGGTAAGAGCCATTCGGCGACTGTCGATCGGTCAATAGCCCTTCCTTTTCTTCGAGAGATGTCCATGCACATTCGGTCAGCAGCCGTGGTAACTGCCGCCGCTTTTATCAAGTTGCACGCGTGCTGTGCTCGCGGCCCTGGAGATGAATCTTGCGCAGGCGGGAACCAGCCCGCCGTTTGGCTTTGGACAACCTTTGTGTCGTGAACGGGGCCACATTTTTGATGCCCGCCTGACTTGACAGTCAAGCGAAATCCGCGTTGGCAGTAGCGATCGATTCGCCTCCGTGTGCTCTCGGTTCTGCAACTGACGGCGCGGATTGAAAGCACTCGCATCCAGCCAGGCAGGAACTGTGGAGCGAAGGAAATGGGCTTTCGATCACATTGCATCCAATCCTGCACTCTCGGCATCTGCGTACGTACTTACTTTCTGTTTATTTACTTATTTATTCAATTCGATATCACGCCGCCTCGGCATTCGTCAATTTCGATTATTTCACTCCCAATCGCATTGCCGTGGCATCTTTGGGCGATAGGTGCATTACTCGTATGCGATTCTTGCAGGACGAGCTTTTGGAAAAGGTACAGTTTTCCCAGGATTACTTTCTCGACGAATAAAAAAAAAGAGTATTGGGTGAGCGAGAAGCAGGCAGCGAGGCCAACCATTTGCCGCAGTTTCGCATTGGCCTAGCATGCCCTTGTGACGAAACGATAAAGCTAGACAACACCTGTGAGGTTCGCTCTGTCCTCATCCGTCCCGCCGGGAATTCCGTCAATTCGATTGGAGTGAACTCGCACTGCCATCACGCACATGCACAAATCTTCCAGCCGTGACGCAAACAGTTACGTATATCACCGTATGAAATTTGTCGGGTTGATCGAGGCAGCATTCTCGGTCTACCGATTTCGTGTGTTGCTAGCCGTGGCATCGTGGCGGGTCGCTCGAAGGCGAAACCATTTTAGGAAATGGTCGATCGAGGCTTTCGAGCTTTGGGAAAAATCAGGGCGCTGCGGTCGAAGCAGTCAATTGAAATTCGCTTTATTGGAGGTTTCGCTTCATTTCATAAGGTGCGTCATCAGAGGACGCTCCTTTTTTTCTTCTTCCGCGTCCGCTACCTTAGAGAAGCATACCAACTGCAACCTCCTCACTATCACTGGCTTTCCTTCTCTGTGGTGGTGGTTTGTAGCGAGAAGCTCCATGCGCGTACGTGCCTGCAACACCCTGTGTTTCCAAGAGGAGCCAGTTATTGCCTTCGAGCAAGTTTCGTTTATTTTTGCGTTTTCATTCATAAATGAGAGCGGTTGATAACGTGTCATAATATACCCGTGTGAGAATGCAATAAATGGAGATTCAGGTGAGTTGATGTTGGTTCGTGGTAACGGGCAGCGCGAACGACGAGGACAAAGAGAGAACCACACAGAACGAGCGCTCAGCACATCCTACACCTAAGTTCTCTCTCTCTCTCTCTCTTTCACTCCTCATTCCCCTCCACACGTGTAGGGTAGCAAACTAGACTCAGTCTGGTTAACCTCCCTGCCTTTCCTTCTTCCCTTCCCTCTCTCTCTCTGTGACTACATGTTATTCGAGGAAAACGAGTATTTGAATGTATAGCTGGGCTGTTGTATTGTTCGTATTTAAATAAGTATTCTGTGCGAATAAAGTGCACTTGAAGTTCAGCGCTCTTGCTGTGTAGCTCTTTCTTTGTCCTCCTCGTTCGCGCTACCCGTTAACATGAATGCGATGAACGTTCAAGCGCAGCAGTCGCCAGGCTAGACTACTTTTCCTCCTCTCTGTTTTACGTCACGTAGTCAAAAGCCCTCAACTACGGCTAAATGAATGTTTGGCCTCGGGGACGCGCTTGCTTTTATACTCTTACGATTATAGTTCTGGGGCCCTGTTATACGTACTGGCCACGAAATGTGATTACCACGATTTTTGCTCCAGCTCTATCAGGAGGCGGAAATAGAGGAATCATAAAGATAAGTGTACAGAATAAATATGATATATGTTAGGATGGTCTTCTCCTGCGGCCTCTTCGTTTTCTGTTATTCTCGTGCTTTTTTTGAGTATCTCTGTTACATTTATAACTGGTAGTTTCCGAACTCCTCAGATAGGACACGTCTAGACAGATCTTCCGGACGAAGGAAGCGCTCGCAAGATTAAAGCGTACAACCTTGAAAGCAGGATTTCCTGTTTACATTGAGTTGCAAGATGGCGGAGAAACCTTCTCAGGCGCGAAATTGACCAGTAAGCTATTTCCACATAGCTTTCCACTTCAAAAAAAAAAAAAAGAAAGGAGATACTAAAGTAACACTAATATCGATTGAGGAGGCGAGAACATGAAGGTGATTTTTCCTGCGCCCGGCTTCTTGAGGCGTACCTGGATCCTAGGCTCTAATTTACGTTCACTTGCCTCCAGTCAATTTTCGTGATGGCCACTTGTGCGGCCGTGAAACCGTCATCGATTTTCGAGTAGGACGTGTATTTTCACAGGTACGCTTGTAAGTTTTCCCTGCACTTTTTTTGTAGTTCTCGTACTTTTCACTCCACGTCGCCGCGCTCGAGGGGCGTGCGCGCATGAACGTGACGCCCGCGTAGAGCGTGCCATGGATACGACCCGTTTGTCAAACTGGCTTGACGTGTTCATTAGGGACCGGCCGCTACCGACGTGTGACGGTGATGTGCGGTAGCTGGTTCTGCAGCAACCGCACGGGCAAGTTTCCGTCGATACGGCAGCGGTGGCTTCCGCATGGTTGGGCACTGGCCTTGTCACGGCGGACAGCTGATTTGCAGTTCGCCTGGAAGGAACTACTCTAGATTCTAAATCGTGTTCGCGGGGGAGATGGGTGTAAGGGGGAAAAAAGAAAAACTACAGGCTTCAGCGATTCCTGTGGCTCTGAACTCGTTTACCGTACAGCAGGCCCTCACCACAGAGGCCTTCTTCTTCTCAAGAGCAACTTCACTGCGCTGCGCGCAATGTCGTCTTCGACCGCTACAGTGGTGCCAGAGGTGGCCTCAGGATTACTGGCGCAGACGCCACTGCTGTCAGAGTGTACGTGGCATACAAACCTCTCACGAGTGGCCGAACTCTAAATCTTCGTTATAGCACAGGAGAATGAATGAGCCTTGGCTTACCAGCTGCACCGTTGGCCAAGAGGCATGCGTTCAATGTCGAGTGCAGTGGGTGGCAAAGCTTTCTCTTTCTTCGTCGTGTGATGACGATGACGCTGAGGAGACGGTGGCTTCACGATTATGACACGACGACGACAATCTGACGGAAACGAAGGTGAAAAAAAAGAAAGAAACAGACGGGTGGACACACGCAACAAACCGCTCCGAGATTTACACTGTTGTAAACAAATACATAGCGGGCTCGTATGGGAATACATATTCTTAGAAGGTCCAGGAAATGGGGGATCGTCAAGTTGTGGTCTCACGTTTGTCAAAACTGGGGGAGGCTGTTTAAGACTCAGAGCTCTGCGGGCTCTTATTAATCTCAAATCGGTAACTCGAATTATGAACAGTGTCAGAGCCACTGTAAAACGTGATGTTGAGGGTGAGCGAGTTATTTGCTAGAGCAAATTCACCCGCCGTGGTTGCTTAGTGGCTATGGCGTTGGGCTGCTAAGCACGCGATCGCGGCGGCCGCATTTCAGATGGGGGCGGCACGCGAAAACGCTCGTGGTTCCTAGATTGAGGTGCACGTTAAAGAACCCCAGGTCGTCCAAATTTCCGGAGTCTCCCACTACGGCGTGCCTCATAATCTGATTGGGGTTTTGGAACGTAAAACCCCATAATTTTTACCAGGGCAAATTAAGGAGCATGATAGCGAGCTGCTGCAGTAAAATTCGATGTGCAAAAAAACAAGCGCCTAGTTCATTGAGTGTAACGAACACTTGTGTGCACTTGCGCAGTTGACAAAAATAAGAAGGTGCACATTTGTGTACGTGCTAATTTTTTTTTTTGCGGTTTCCTTAATGCGATAACAGAAAGAAAGCTCACAGTTCTGCAAACTTAGCTGCACTTTGCAACTTGGCGGCGCTTTGAGCACTTGAGGACTGGTCTTTACACGCAGCTCCCATCCCAACTATATTGACTATAGTATATAAGCAGATATTTCGGCTTACTTTATGGACAATGTCCACTTTTTTGCAGGGAATGCGAAAAAGTTGACGAGCTCTACAAACTGAGTGGCACTTTGCAAGTGAACGGCACATTCAGAGCCTGAGTGTCGGTCTTTACGAAACTCAAATTCTAGCTTCGTTGTCTACGCAGCTAAAGATATTCCAGATTCCTGAAATTTTTCAGCAGTCTACGCATTACTAAAGCTATAGTTTCCCCCGGTGTACCTGTGTGGTAGAGTGTACTCCCTTGCCACCCCGACTTCGTGACGCCTTTGCAACACCGCTTCGACGCATACATTATGGGCACCGCTCTTTGCCTCGCCTTGCTGGCGTGCCTCATGCTAGTGTGCATGGCTTGGCGTGTTCGCGTACATGCCGCCGCCCACGCTTGCAACCCTCCCCCCCTCCCCCCCCCCCGTCAGGTTGCCCCTTGCTCACTGATGGGAATAGTAATGCGTATGCGCTCCGAACGAACGAAACAGGTGGTGATGCAAGGTGCGTACCGTAATTCCGCGTTCATATCATGCTCCTGCATGTCATCTGTGCAGGTACAAAAAAAATTATAAACAGATAAATAAGGCGTTGGAAAAAAGTAAGTACAAATCATACTTGTAATAAATGCTCTGCAAACGGGTGCGCACTCAAGCTAAGCTGCACGGTACCAAGTGGCGAAGTACTTCAGTATAGCACGGAATACTGAAGTTTAGTTTACTTTCAAAATAATTACGAAAATAACTTTCGTTCTCAAGTTCAAAACCAAGCAAACAAAAGCAATGCACTACCAAGAAGGCTTTATTGGCAACTGCCAACATATTCAGTGGCTATGGCGTTGCGCTGCTGAACTCGAAGTCACGGGTGTGATACCGGCCCTGGCGGCCGCATTCGGACGCAATGCGAAATGCAAGAAACGCTCGTCCATTTTTTTTAGGTAGACGTTAAAGAGCTCAGGTTTTCAAAATTAAAACGAAGCATCCCAGTAAGACGTGCCTTATAATCGTATCGTGAGTTGGACATGTAAAAGCCTTGAATTAAACTTTTTTTAGTGGCTAGCTGGAGGAACTGTTTCAAAAATTCGCTCTCCGACAGCTTGCCTGCCTTTCTCTTTTCTTTACTTTACCCATCACTACAGATTTCTCGTCAAGAGAGAGAGAAAATGATAAATGAAAGACAGGGAGGTTAACCAGGACCGAACCCCACGCTGGGAGAAAGGAAAAGGGGGCGGAAAGGTTAAGAGAAGAAGAGAAAGTCCATTTACGTGGTAACAGTTTTCTGATCTATATGACTGACGGTCACTCAATCTGGTAACTTCCAAAAATGGCAGCAGCGCTTTTGTGTCATTTTGTAACTGCCATATACGAGCCTATGTTCCCAAGATATTCTTCAAGGTGAATAGTTTTCTATCCAACTGAATTAGAGCTATGCAAAGGTCAGGTCTGCGGCTTTAAAAAAAAAAAAAGTTGGACAGTAAATAGCACAGTGTGGGTTCTACAGTCTCCTCGGCACCGCAGGCATCGCACTCGACGCTATCTGTCATTCCAATCAAACACGTGCATGGGTGAACGCAATGCCCAAGCGTTAACCTGGTCTTACGCGAAGTTAGGAATAGATGCTGGGCAGATTTCTCGTCAAAATAAGCAATGTGGCCGTTACCATCGCGTCTTGTCAGTTACCGCTTGTATTTTGGCTTGTTTTATCTATAGCGTACAGCTAATTTGCCTCTTGCTTCACACGGTAACGCCATTAAGAGTTTACCACGGGGGTGTCCTTCGGAAGGAGGAACTTCCACGAACGATAATATTCAACGGGTGAATATCGCGATTTCGCCTCTCCAAGCTTGTGATGCACGAGTGCGCGTATTTTGTACGATAAATTTCATCAGTAGCCCGTAGTGGCTGATCGGTGCCGGCGATAATGATAGTTGGTCTGTGTCCAAGCTAGTGACGAAGGGCGAAAAGGTTAAAAAAAATAAATTCGATTGTTGCAACGCACGGTTGGGCACGCCTTCGATCGTTGCAACGCATGCCTTCGCTTCGCCGGCTGGTTCGTCTGTTGAAGGCAAACTGATGTCTCCTTCAAAGTGTTTATGTTTAATTTATAGCTATTTCAGCTAGACACTCCCCAATGGACCTCATTTCCAACGCCTCGTTCTCAACGACGCGACAGTACAGTTTTCTCGAGCTCTTAGTGATTATATCCTGCCCGAGCGACGCGACAGGCTCACGCGGGACTCTGATTCTGCTGGTGAATTGCGTTAACAAATTATGTCCCAGTGCTTGAACGTGACAAAACCACGATCTGTTTATGAGGTTCATCATGTCGGGAAACTCCGGTGAAACTCTGACCACCTGGGCTTCTTCAACAAGCACTCGATGCGCTTTACGCAGGCGTTCTCGTGTCCCGTCGAAATGCTGCCGCTGCGGCCTATAGAATCGCACTCGCGACCTCGTGGTTAGCAGCGCAACGCCATAACGACTATAGGGCGCGAATTACGTTAGCCGGCGCAGACAGTGTATACTGCGGCTACGTAACATAGCTTTAGTACACCCTGTTATTGTCACTCCTTGTACGGTTGCGTCGTTGTGACCGTGGCATACAACTCCGAATAGCCAGGTTCAATTTACTCACGTCTACACGCGTTCAGCGCTACTGAGAGGAGCGAGAGAGAGAGAGAGAGAGCTTAATGAAAGCTGGAGACGACAGCCCTTTAGGGCTTGCTAATTCAGATGGGGTGTTCGAAATGGCAAGAAGCGTACCCAAAGGTAAACGAAATCAAGAAAAATAATATAAAATAGTGGCAGTACGGTCTTCGTGCCTCTGAAAACGTTCGAATTTCTGTGCCAGTTCTCTAGAAAATAACTAACCTGTCTTTTTTCGTATACCAATATAAGTCACTGCTGCTAACCGCGCGCGGTGGTATATGTATAGCGGCGACAGGGACCGAAGACGTGCTCAGTATAATCAGTTAGCTTACACTCGGCGCCCAGCGTCGAACTGAATTTTCCCATCTTAACGTAAAAAAGAAAAAAAAAAGAAAGAAAACCTAGTACTGCGGGCTGCACGAAATCTCAGTCGATGAATGACGCCCAGAACGTGCTTGCCCATAGTCTCCGGGAGGGAGACACTACATACGTGCACTGGGGGTCAATGATGAAAAGAGAGGCGTACTGAGGACCAGTGTTGGTCCCAGGTGTCTGCGTTGAAGTCGAGCAGACAAATGAAATGGCGCCGTCCAAGCAGGGTCTGATGAAAAAAAAAAAGCTGAAACAGTCCTCGACGTGTTTGCGTGTGGATGAGAAACTGGGTCACATGCTGCGTTGATTTGTTTCTCGCAGCGAGAACGGCAAATCGACGCTTTTAGCGTCAACGGCGCCAGCGAGGTGTGCAATCAGATTGATGCGAGCGATGCTAGATAAAAGTTTTGACTTTGTGGAAGTGGATTAATACAAAGGGTTCGTGTCGGAAACGTTTGCGAACGCTTGCGAAGCGCGGAACTCCGTCCCTGGTCTCGCAATGACATTTCGAACGTCGAGGTGACCTTTTCTATTGCGAAAACACGGGGCGCGCGCGACACTAGTGGAAGTCTCACGCAAACGCCGTGGCGAACGCGGTTGTGCTGCTGCAAGGCGAATCCTCTTTGAAATCTCGATACAACACGCAGCGCGTTCAATGAAAAGCACATTTTAGCTCGCTGACATCGATTCGGCAATGCTGTCTTTTTAATGCGTCGGCATTCATTGACGGGCTCCCCAGCTCTGTCACGCGAAAGGCGTAATGCCGTGTATTTGCACAAAAATGCGTAGTTTTCAAAGGCATTTAATCGGGATGATGGTCCATTTAAAGCCAGGAAATAAGAGAATACCCATAGAGATACACAGGGCTTCTTAAAAATGCATGGGGAAGCCTATAGTACGGGTGGGCCAACTGAAGTTTAGGGGTGGGTAAACTTGAAAATGGGGGTTGGATCAATTTGCACTTTGGATGTGGGCCAAATTAAATTTGTGGTTGGGCCAAGTTGGAATTAATTGTTGGGCCAACTTGAAATGTGAGGTGGGCCGACTCAAATTAGAGGGTGGGCCAACTTAAAATTTTGGAGTGGGCAGCTTAAAGTTTGGACGTGGGTCAAGCTAAATTGGGGGTAGGCCAACTTGAAATTTGAACGCGAGCCAACTGAAATTTCGGGACAGGCCAATGTCGAAATCTGAGGGTAGGCCAACTGAAATTTTGGGTGCGCCAACTTAAATTTGCGGATAGGCCAAGTTAAAATCTGCTGCAGGGCCAACCTAAAATTTGGGGTGCGCCAACTTAAATTTTGCAATGGGTCAACTTGAAGTCTGGGAGGAGGGGGGGGAGATGACCAACTGAAGTTTGGTGCTAGGCCAACTTGAAATTTTGCGGTGGCCCAATGTCCAATTAAATGCTGCTGAGCGTCCTTCGAGTTATGAACATATCGCGGGAAAGCCAACGCGCTGAGCCGCTTGACGCGTTTTCATTGGACCCTAATGAGGTACAGTCAGAACACAAGCGAGAGCCTGTGTGGACGAGGAACGCGCGCATATCACAGGCTTGCGAGGCCGACGGCGTGGGGGACGTGGCTTCAGCGTGGGGGATGATGCACCCTCTCCTCACGAAACACCACACGCGCTACTGCAGCTGGTTTTCCTTTTCGGCCGATCTGCTATGATAGCAGCTCCGTCGAGCCGCGCTCGTGCCGGCGTTTCGGCTCAACGGGTACGATTGCATTGAAGAGGCCGCATGCGGCGAGAAAATATTACAGTTGCCTACTAAAGCCTGAGCATTCTTTGCCACCGGAAAAGCCATGGGTAGACGCGCATAAGCTGAGAAAAGCAAGCAGGCAAAACTAAGCAGAAACGAAGACACAGCCGAGCCAAATAATGCTTACGCATTAGTAGACAGTTCTCAGAATTTTTGTAGCTTTTTATTGCGAAAGCAATACTGCTCGCACTTTCGGCCCATCGGTGGTCGTGGCGCCTCCTTACACAGCTGCGTGTCACGTGACCGTGTGACGTCACGCCAGACCGAGAGACAGGGCCCCAGCCAAAAGGTGGCTTTGCCCCAGCTCGCGGCATCGATGGTGGAGGCGAAGCCTTGCGCGTCGCTGCTGCGGCGCTACCGAGAGAGGGCGCTCGCTGGTGTGACGTCACGCTAGGAGGATAAATGGGGCTACAGCTCGGCTCCTCACAGTGGTCGGCGCGCTGCCTTGTGCTATGTCGGATGATGTATAGCCACAAGTTTAACAAAGGGCAACCATGTCCACACCACCAGCCGAACAAAGGCGCAGCCAAGGGTTTTGCTTTCGCAATCTTCCAGGCTTAACCGAGCTAAGCCTTCAGCCAATTTTTTGTTCTTGTTATTGTTGTTGTTGCTCTGGCCAGTTGTATGCTGAAATCTACGAATGAATAAAAATGCGACGGAAGTTTTAATGCTAGCGACTACCTATATTTGGAACTTGCACGTGCGTAATTTTTCTTACCTCTACGGCCATTTCAATGTACTGGAGGCTCGTGCTTCTCTTAATTATATAACGAAAATTGGTGCGTTACGACAATCGCTCACCTCAGAAGCGGCCATCCCACAATCCCGAATATATCCCGGCTAAGAGAAACAAAAGGAAGGTAGAGCAAGATGATAATAGCCAGCACTACACCGACTAACACAATTTCCACGCAGTCAATAGCGTCACTGCGGGCATCATAACTGGTAGCACGGTCTAGTGTTATTGTGATTGTTAGTCATGCTTTAGCTGCCTAATTTTTGCTACAACCTTCATTTTTTTTCTGTCTTTTCAGGTGAGTGAGCGAGCTGTGGTTTGTACCGGCCTGCCGCATTCAAATGGTAGGTCGTCGTCCGTTCATGCTGGCGGTGGCCCTTCCATATAGGGCTGAAATACGACTCCTGAAGTATGATCTTGGCCATCAGGCTTCCGCTTACGATTCATTTCTTTCTTGCTGTTCATTCGCAAAAAAAAGTGGTAGTTTTGCTCGAAGGACGAAGCGCAGACACTGATAGCAAGGTATAGCGTTGCGTTTAGGTCCCCTCGGACCGTGTTCTCTCAATACGCGGGTGCGACTCGTCCGCTCGACGCGCCACGTGCATAGGTAACTGCTGCTGCAGAGCAGGAAGGTTGCTTTTGGCATCTACTCCATTTCATACATCAGGTGAAACGCCGCGGAGGCTAGAGATACTTTTTGTACTGGCTACGTTCGCACTTAGAAAGAGTCCGGTGTCTCTTGACGTATTTTTGTGAAAATGCTCTTTATATAAGGTCAGTTCTGGATGAAAATAAGAATTTAGCCTTAGAAGCAGGCGAACTATGCGTTCATTCGGCTGCTAACGCGTTGTTTTATATCAAGTTCATTTTTCTTTTTTTATTTTTATTTGCATCCCGTCGCGGCAGCCTCACGTGGCTGCTCGCGCCAGCAAACGCCGCTGGCGCCCAGTGAAGCATATCCGGAGCGCACGGAGTGATAAAATTTGGAGACCGCACTTCTTGCGTAGCTTGCCCAGCGTTGCACCCTGACGTATGAAACGTAGTAGCTGCCCAGACGCTGTTTCATCACCGCTGTGAGACGCCTGGCAGCTGCCAGTCGCCAGGGTGTCTCGCAGGGCTTTCCTGATGAGGAGAGCTGCCAGCCGCGTTGCAGGCGACGCGCACCGCCGGTGCACGAGATGAGACCAGCGGGAAACCGTCGGTGTTTGCAAGCACCCACGTGGCTCGTCAATAGCCTGACGTAACGTCGAGGCTCGCGTATACGTGCCCGGATGTTACGTTACACCTGTTGGAGGTGACTGTATCATAGTCCGGCGCATCACCGTGGCCATTGTAAATGATGTGCGTTAACGCGTGCTACGCTTTAAAATGGTTTACACCTTTGACAGTGAATAAAGGTATAAGGTTGTCTATACCTTACACCCGTGCAGGTTCAGAGTTATAGAGCGACTTACACCCTTTTATTTTGAAGGGTGTAAATTATTTTAGAGTGTCTAGGGGCGCCGGCGTCGAGATGCGACATGCTCTATATGACGCCGGATTTCGACGCTTGCGTCACGAGGAATGCTCGACGTGCATGACGGGAAACATTTGCGTGCCGCAGAGCGCGAACGAAGCTGCGGCGGCTGAAGCAGCAAGTGCGCTCGAGCACAGTGTGATGGTACGTAAAATGCAGTAGATAGGCGGGCGAGCGCGCAAGCAAACGCACACGCACGTATATTCATTGTCATATATATATAGCCAACAGACGTCAAGTTAACCAGACAGAAAGAAAGCGAAAAGAAAACGTGAGGCAGCATGCGACAAGAACCAATATCAAGATCGCCAGCCTTCTCGCGACCTTGGCACGAATGCCGTCTGTTTGTCTGTCAGTTGTATCAACACCGTATTCTTGAACATCTATCGCCTGTATGCACAATCTCTGCTGCTTGCAAGGTCTCCCGAGCAGTTTGGTCGCCATTTGTTTTTTAAAATGGGCGCCGTCGACAAGCCCAGGCTGCCGCCCGCAAACGAACAACCGGTACGAGACGGGGGCAGCACACGGGAGTGCCCATAGTGACTCATATCTGGTCAGATTTTTGTAGAAGCTGCACCCACGTTCGAGTAGCGATGCCGCCCGCCATAAACATTTTTGTGTACGTGCGTAAAAATATCTGCACGTAAGGCGCTCGATAGAATAGATGTAGAACTCGTAACAGCCGTAAAATGTTTACGACAGCACTCAACCAGCAAAGGCGCTCATGCAACTGTTGAATCAATGCAGAGACGCTGGCAGGCCATATTTTCAATACCATAATTATTCATTCGAACTGCGTTTTTTGTATCGAGAGGGATGATTCCTTTGTTTAAAATAGTGTGTTTTGGAACGCTTTCTATACCGGCAATTTCTTATGCCCTGGGCCACGTATAGTTTGCCTTTGTTACATGGATGCTACCTACTACTACAATGTGGGAGGCACGTCAGTGTAAGATTAATGTAGCGTACAAAATAAATGGTCTACCGTGCTTCTAACTCACATTGTAGCACTTTGCAAGGCGTTGCCGTGGGCATTTGTTCAAAGAGTCATCCATTATTGCCAGGCACAACGGCTTAGCGTGATATATTCGAGAAGCTTGCCTCCATAAGCATCAAACAAAAAAAAATTGTCTGAGGCATGCTTTTTGACTTCGTAAGCAAAAAGACATTCTCCTCTTGAATTAATAGACGATAAACGGTTCGTTCATTCATTATATATTTCTAGACTATCTTTCTGATAAAGGGAGAACCAGACATCCACCCGTATGTAGCAGTTGCTACAAAGGAAACCCATACGGGTTCCTCGAAAGAAAAGCCTCAGAGTTGAAGAAAAATTAGTCTTGGTCCGAGACTCGAACCCGGGACCACTGCCTTACCGGGACAGCCGCTCTACCATCTGAGCTAACCAGGCGGCTAGCAGATGGCAGGGCGAAGTCGAATTTGTCGACAGCAATTATTACTTTATTATTATTATTATTATTATTAATTATTACTTTATTACTTTATTAGTTTATCAATTACTTCTCTCCACCTTGCGGGTTTCCGCAGAACTACTACGCCAGAGTATCTCTCTATGAGTTCATATGCATTCGTTGTGTCTGTACATTTAACTACATTTCAGTACGCACTCGCCGTTGTTTCGTGTTTTGTCTGATTTTAATTCGTGCTGCATTTTTCATCACTTAGAATCGCATACTGACAGCCCTTGCTGATGAAGGAGGACATTCAGCAGCGTACTATGGTGCATGGTTGCGCGTGATGGAAGTGGTCCAAGCCGATTGCTCGCGTTCGAAAGGCGCGGCGTGTAGCGTCCCTGGATGTCTCGCTAGTTTTATCTTTCGCCGTTCCATCCCTTTCTGCTAAAGCCGTCAGTCAACATCCCGACGAACAACGTCCACGTCACAGAGCTGCTCAGAGTGAATATGTGGGCGTTTACACTCTTTAATGTGGACCCCACGGCGGATATCATTATGTGCACGATAGCAAGCTGCTCAGCGATGAACACTCTCTCCCCCGTGCCACAGCCCAGAGAGTTTGCAGCCTGAGGCACGCTGCGAGCACTTCAGCCACCTGTCTCGATGTATGTCTCTGTTTAAGCGTACGTTGCCTAAGTTAAACTGCTAGAGAATCTATGCGTGTACGGGATAGCCACAAAAATAATACCTTTAATGAATACATGTTCTATTTCTCTAGATCAGGAGTAGACATTCCGCAGTATTTTTTTTTAATTGAGGTGAATATGGTTTCCTTGTTATGAGCAATCACTCACTCTATGATATACCCACATCCACATACCACATACCACATCCAACGACCTCGTGGTTACTGCGGAATTGAAAATTAGGTGCGCGAGAGGATACTGTAAACGAATTCCAATATGTCTGCATTCATTCGCCTCGCTTTAAGTGGTAGCTTTTTACTGAAGTTTCAGAAAATAGCTTTTACAGTCGGTAGAGAATCGATTATGAAAATTCAAGGGATTTAATATTTTTATTCCATCGCAACCCACAAAAGTATTTTTTTTTCGTCTTCTTTTTCTTCTTCCTCGCCACTCACTTTAAGCGCACGACCATAGTTTCTCTAAGGCAAGGTGCAATGGTGGGGCGGTGCGAGGAGAAAGGCCTTAAGGGGATTTACTCTTCATTTATTTCCCAGGCGTTGTAATTCACCTCGACAGCGCCAGCTCATATATCGTCGTCAATGCGCAGTGATCTGAGCGTGGCGAAGTGTTCGCTCCAATAAGTCGAACAGGTAATGGATAAGATCATTAAGAGAACCGACAGTGGGCGTCTTGGTGTAACTTCATCTTGAGTAATACAGCCCGAACAGAGACGGGACAACATGGTGCGGCGAGATAAACTAAGAACATACAAACGAAACGAAATTCCAAATACTTTGCACTCTGAATCATCGCTGCTTAGTCAGAGCTACCAAATACATTTACTGTAGGCGTGAGCTGCTAACGAACATAAAAAAAAGATGGCTTCTCGAAGTTGACCGGTGACCATCTTTTTCCTCTCTTGCCAATTCTTAAGCGGAGGTGTTGCTTAACTGCCAAACGGTGCATACGTAACTATAGCTCATTTTCCGCCCCCAAACGCACGTACGCGCAGACACACACCTTTTTTTTTCCTGTCCGGAAGATAGCAGCGGACGTACGTACCGCACCATTAATCGCATGTTCAATCAGGTGTCGTATGGGCGCATACAGGCACTACGCGGTGCTCGCCCATGGTGCTACCGATTCCTTCCTAACTAAACGTGCATTAGAAGTCGCGCCAGCTGTTTAGTTTTGACGCCGAGGCATATGTATACAGTGTGCGCAGCTGTGTTTGAATAGGCGTGCATGTGCAAGGCAGCCGTTATTCTTTGGTTCGCTTTTCAGACGCACACGCAGTCGACCGCCCGCGATTGTGGCGTTATAACACCACTCCCTTTGTCCTCACACACTACTCGGCACCTTCTTAAACGCATGCAGATGCTCGCAATGGGTGAGAACACAGCGGTCAATTGGCGCTGCGATAAGGTTTTGCCAGACGTATCACCGATGAGCCCGGTCCTACGATGAGGTTCGGGGAGCAGGCTTAATTGTGAGGTTCAGAGACGCCTGCGACAGCAGGAAGAAAGGAACGGCAACAATGACAGCACACCAACATATATTGAAACATAAAAGTTTCAAATACACGGACACAAGGCACGAAGGCGGGCGACTCCAAGCGTCTCTACAAAGCGTTCGGACCGACTGGTACAGCGCACTCGCAGTTTATCTGGTGTCCCACGAAGCTGGCGCGGTGCGTCGGTCGATGAACTGCACGAGCGGAGACGGCAGCCGAGCTCTCGCAGGCTCTTGTTCCTCGGCAGGTTGACGGGAGCGAAAGACGGAGACGCGTCCTTAAGAGGCCTCCTCGTCCGTTGGCGCTCGACCGGGGCCCCAAAGATGGGGTCCCTCCGACAGCTGTTGGCCTCCCGAACGTTGACGTCCAACTCAAGCCAACGCGCCTTCCTTGCTCCGCTTCTCAGCTCCGCCTGTCTTGCCGACGTGGACTCTTCTCCGTCTGTAGGCTGCTTCAGCCACGTGTTATTTTCCGATTCGCGGAGCGCTCTTTTGTGGCACTTGCTTCTTCGTGGGTGCTTGCCTTCTTTATTTTTCTTCACTGCACGAGCGCACGTGCAGAGAGGCGTAGTCCTGTAGTGAGCGGTGCACGCAGCCCGGTGCACGTGCTTGCACATTTTCAACGTGCTTCGTCGTCGTTTTCAATGCGTTGCTAGGCACTATACCACACCCGGTGTACATTTTGTCGTCGTTCGGGTTTACATCAACTCCGTTCTTCAACTTTATCCCACTTGCACCACCTAGAGACTTGAAGGTCGACTGCAGCCCCGCCACGCGACTGAAACGATCGTTTCACATTAGCAACTCTCCTAGGTGATTATACTATCAGGCTAAATGAGGCGCCTCAGCGATATGCGTGCTCAAATTCTGTAACAAAATTTCCCAGACTCTGCTGGGCAGGCACTTCAACCGAGACGCACTTCACGAGCGTGGTGATTTTTTTCGGGAAATATGAAATAAAGCCACGGGACTCTGCTCATACGCTATCGCCACGCAGCGTGTACGTCGCCACAAAAAATTGGATCGGTCGTTTCTCAACCCCCTCTACAAAGCGACGACGCGCACTTGGCCCTAAAGTGAATAATAACTATTTTGCACAATTCATCTTCGTTAATTAACTAATTAAGCGGAATGTGAAAAGAATGCTCTAAGCACTGCCACATGACTGCAAACGATATGCCCTTGGTTTCATTTTGCTGCGGTGAACCGTTTTTTTTTTTAATCCTTGGCGCAAGTTATGTAAAACACCCTGTATACTAGCGTATACTAGCGTGCGAGGCGACGGTGGAAGGAGGGACGGGAACACCGCATTGTGCTATTCCGGAAGTTGCATTGAGCAAACTGCTATGAAGTTCCGGTTCTTCGCGGATCCTGCGCATTCTGTTTATTTGCGCGGACAGTACTTGTAAATGGCCGGAAAAACTGCAAATGAGCTTTGCGAAAGCACGCTCGTGTCAGTGTTCGCGCAGTGAATATGTGTTGATGGTTTTGAACATTAGGATTCCCTGACAACAGCTAGCGCCATCGTACCTGACCTTTACACGTAGTTCATTCTCTGCCTCCTCATCTTGATCATCACTGTATGGAAGGTAGTGAAACCGTTTTCATGCTTTTTGAAACGGACTTCCTTATGCAAGCGCCTCAGACTGCATAGTGCTGTCCGCGCGCGTTTACATATATACCGCATTCATCCCCCTCTCTTCGCTACATTCCGCCTGTTTCTTTTCCCCAGGGTAGGCTAGCCAACCAGACGCTTTTCTGGTTAGCATGTCTATCTTTTCTCCTTCTTTTCTCTCTTTCCTTCCATCATTCCTCTTCCAGACTGCAGAGTAGCAGCCTGAAGAAACGTAGCCCAGTTCGATCTCTCCTGTAAATAATTTTTGCCTCAAGCTGTATATATCGTCATTACGATTTAGAAATGGCAGCGCTGAGCGAACTCAACTTCTTCGATGAGTAAGAATGTGGAAATAGCTTTAATTCTTGGAAGCATGCTTGTTGAGACAAACAGCTGTCACTTTATTAGTTTCGTCAGTTATGCGCTGATTTGGATAATGGTGATGGTGGTGTTGCAGGAGGCGGGGTTTGCGTGACGTCCTTGGCCGGCAGTTCTTTCTCCTGAGCATCTCTTACGCTATTAGTAAGGGTGTTTCGCCGAACGTCCATCAATTCGGTGTTTTAAAAGAATGCAATCATCAGGCGTTTAATTCTTTTGTCTATTACTGCGGAGCTTTCAGGGAACACTACCTGTAGGTCGAGAGGTAACGTCTCTCTTTTCTCTTCTAGCCGGGGGCACAACTAGATAAATTCTCCAACATGACAGAACTCACCTCATGAGAGACAAAGCGGGGAGCTGGACCGTGCACTCTTAAATAACGATGACTGTGCGTGGATGGATGAAGTTCTGATGCGATACAAGAGGCTATTCTCATCGCGAATAAGTACTTTGACCACACTATGTTGATGAGAATTTTGTGCAGCGTCGAATAATGATCGCGGATATTGCGTTTTGTGTGCGGTAGGTATTTCGGGGCTTTCAACTTTTGGGCCATATAATGGCGCTTCGCGCGCAACACCGTACATTTCCTTATTGCCTGAAACGCACTGAATTTTCTATTAAAGCCATTAGTTCAAGTCCCGGCCAATGATAACTCTGAAATAATCCCCTGGCACGTGCGGTGAACACATTTCCCATTAGTTCGAGAACCTACATACGCAGTGTCTTGCACTGAATGTCAAAATGATGCGGGAGACTCCGAACAAGAGTTTAATAAACAAATCCGTTTCCAGGAGTATTGTTGTTTTGTTTCCAAGAAAAAAAGGAGATTCTTTCGCAATGTTCCACTTTGATTTCACAAAATTATTCCGGCACAGTGGTTACATATTCCAACCACCTTCGTGTCTCCTCAGTTTGTTTCTTTAGCTGCGATAAGCGGAAGTTGGATCACGGACAGGATCGGTTATTGCAAACTGTCAGCGACTGTCAGCAAAGAAATGCAGCAAAGTAGCCCGGCAGTATTGAATAAAGCCTGCCGCCAGTTCCCCAGTTGAGACGAAAGCCGCACTAGCAAAATACAAAGCACAGGTGTGTGGCAAAATAAGTGAGGTTAATCACTACGTACCGACGTCAAAGCAGATAAGAAGACATTCATTTTTTAAAAAAATGTGATTCCTTGCGTGCTGTGGTAAAGCAGAGAAGTACAATTTTCTAGAAAAGCGAGGTTTCTGCAGACATCCCGCATGTTATGAATGTGCTCCGAGAACTCAAAGGACGGTCACATGATCAGCGACACCGTAATTTATCAGAGTATCCGCCCTTGCAGCACAGTGGTCAATCCTTGGTGTTTCTCGTCGTGGACTTGCGAGAAAACTCGGCTTGGCAAATCGAGCTGCCTGAATGTGCAGCAACTGTAATCAGTGGTCCTGAACAGAGAGAGAGAGAGAGAAAACGAACGCACAAATAAAGACAGGAACGTCAACGAGATGCGCGTCCGGTTTGCTACCCTACTCAAGAAAGGAAATCAGGAGTGGAAACACAGAAAAGACAGGGAACATGAAGGCCCCGAAGAAGGAACGAACCAAGTTTGCCTCGCGTTTTCCTATAGTGTTTTCTTTTGTTTGCTCGTTTTTCCTCGCTTTCTTTTTTAAGACTCGGAAAAGCAGACGAAGTTCTGCCAGAGAGGAACACGAACACAAATCTGTCCTGTGCGCCATCCTTCATGTGCTCCTTGGCATTGCGAAGCCGCAACTGAATCAGCACCACCTACCCAAAGCCTTCGGGTTCAGAGCATTTGCCTCGGGGCAAAGGCAGGAACAGCACCTTGCCTTGGTCACCCCAACGGGGTGTCCCGCAACCGTGACTCAATTTACTCTACCAGCTAATCTGCTTTCCAGCTTCCAATTACGGTGCGGGAGCAAGGCCGCCTTCTCTGCACCCAACGTGCGCATGCCCGCGTAGTTGCAGAAACAAAGCGAAAGCTCGAGATCTGCAGAAGAACCTCGCGTAGCTAGGCCAGCGTACTGGGCCAGGAGATGAGGGTGGCGGAGAAGTTCGAGATTTGTCTCGTCGCCTGGGGCACCTTTTGAGGTTTCTACGTGCTTCTTTTCTCAGTGCTCGACCTCGAGGCATGCGTGGCTTACCTCAATATTCTAGAAAGTTCCTCCTCTCAAGACTCTCCCTCGACCTAAGAAAATAGATGGCAAGGCCGCGCCTCGACAGAAGTGGTCAGTGCCGTTTAAAGGACACTTTACGGCGATTCTTGAGTAGCGTAGCGTCGAGAGGCGCTGCAGTGCTCAACTCACTGAAGTGGAGGAGAGCCTTCGAGTCGAGCATGGTTTGAGAATGCGGGGTTAACTCTGGACCAAGGCACTCGAAAAACTGCGCATGCGGGGATGGTGGCGGAGCCAAGCAGCCAGTAAAACGGAAGCCAAGCGATGAGGAGAGGCGGCAGCCCTGCGCTTTGTAACAAACGGCGTTTCTTTGTCGCTCTCGCCTGTTGCATCAGCTTGTGCTTATGATGATTTCACAATTAACACAGAAAGTAGCACGTCCTTTGGTGTTATCACCTGGCACCCTTGGCTAAGTACCTCTAGTAGTCGGCTGCTTAATACGTTTTGGAGTCTGTACTGTAATCTTCGCTCAGCCAAGTAGTCATGCAGGGTGAAACATCGTTGACAACGTGCTCAGTATGACGGACAAGTATGGAGCAGAAAAAGCGTATTTGACTGATACCCTTTAACTGAACCTTCAACGCCGCTTTTGAACGAGTCCTGTTTCAGACAAGTCACGGTTCTTGTTTCTTTGACTTGCCATCAGCAGTATCGACTGAGCCAAGCTAACGTTAGTGTTCGCGCCGTTTGTTTTAAAGTTTATTTTTCTGAGCGCTGTCTGTCCATTCCCTCTCTCTCTCTCTGCACACACACATGGACACATATATAGATATATAATCAGCCTATTTTACGTTCACTGCAGGATGAAGGCCTCTCCCTGCGATATATATATACATATATATATATATATATATATATATATATATATATATATATATATATATATATATATATATATATATATATATATATATATATATATATATATATATATATATATATATATATATATATATATATATATGTATACACATGCGTTCATACTTCCAGTTGCGCATGAAACACACGGATCCGCGGCATATATGTGTACATCGCTACCTGGCAAGCACATAAGCCACGGCGTTCACCATTCCCAGCTGAACGGTCGTGTAATAACGTGTACGTGTCTTGTCTCCTCATGTTGTTTTTGATGTTTCGCGATGCATGTACTAGTTGGTGTCGTACGCTTCCTTGCTTGAGTTGAAATGTTCGTGATTGCTAGCCGCTCCCCCCGACATCGTAGGAACCCGATGATAAACCTGCGCTTGAACGTTCATTTAGTGCGTATCGTTCGAACATCGCAGCCGTTTGCATATGGCCGTGCTTATGTTCATCCATCGCAGTCGTTTGCACTTATCCGTGGTTACGTTCGCCCATTCCTCGGCTGCGCCTTTTTGCTGCCCCGAGGGAGAAGGCACTGACACGAATTAAGGAAAGCCCGGTCCTCAATGCTGCAGTATGCGAAATTACCAAAAAAGTATGTGCTATTAGATACGCTACGTTCTTTGGACGTAGTGTGCTTGTCGGAATGTGTTTCCGTCACTGGACGAGGGTAGCGCTCAACCGCTTCGTTCCTCTGTTCAGACATACAGGAAAGCGGTTGAATCTCGTCGGAGGGTGGCAGATTTCAGACCACTTTCTGTATCGCCGTTAGAGTATAAAATGCAGCCATCTTGCTTGTCTGGTTAGTTACATTATTGGCCTTCCTAACAGATATTTGGAAGTGGGTTCTCAAGCGTACTATTCCTCCAGACTGTTCCTCCCCTATTATTCACGTGCCTGATGGTGGTATCACAAGTACGTGCGGTTAGGTCGGGTTTTGGTGCAAAGTCTGTGGCAATACTGCGCAGACCACGACTCTATGACGCTTAACAAGCTATTCGGTGCTCAGGCAAGCCCAAACCCCGAGCTAGTAAAAGGATTGAATAAAAAAATAAAAAGAAAAGGAGGAATGAGGTGTAGATGTAGAGAGCCCTGTTAGTTTCATGCGCATGCTTAGAGAAACTTAGGAATCATGGAAGCAGCAGTTTGGAACGTTAATAATTTGCGTAGCCTTCAGAAAAAGAAAAAAAAAGGGGGGGGGGGGCGGCAACGCCACTTGCAGCATGTTCGCAGCAAATTGTACGTAGTTCTACCGTGGACGAAATTGGCTGTGCCACGTTCGAAAACAGCTGGCAATGATCGTTGTGGTGAGCTACAATTCCCGGAGGCACTGCTGCTTTGTCCAGACGTCGTGGTTTGCTTCATTTGTGGGGCGGCACTGCCTGTGGCGGAAAAAGTTTTCTATGGACTTTCAGGTCGGCCTTCGACCCATCAAAAGTGGTATGCTTGGTTGAGAATTGATGCAAAGCTCTTCTTCTTTTTATTATTATTAGAGGCCCTTCGCTGCTCCAGGGCATTATGTGCTCTTTTAGTAAGTGAGGTGTTTATGACTCGGTGTTTATGGTCGTTTCCTGACGCTTTCAGCACGCACGTACGCACGCCCGCTCTCCTACAGCAGCGCCTTTGCAGCCGTCGGCGTTGGCGTCCGCCGGGACTGTCTGTCCTAGCGTCGTCTTAATTGCGCAGCGGACGGCTGTCCAGCTTTCATTTAGCAGTCCCAAGGGCGCCAATCTTTAGTGTTTAACATTATGGCTCATGACTGAAGGATTTGTATTCTTCTGAAAATTGTAGGATGTAGCCGCAACTCAGGCGATAATTCTTGCTTCCAGCAGTGTGCTACGAGGAAGCTGATGAGCGCTGCGACAACTTTCCCGCTTCCATAGCTATAAATAAATAAATAAATAAATAAATAAATAAATAAATAAATAAATAAATAAATAAATAAATAATGATCCTAACTTTGTTGCAGAATTCCAGGAAACGTTGCGTTGGGGAAACTGAATTATATCACCACTCTCCTATGCTAATGTTCGGTGATTTTAACTTTTGGGCAATAAACTGGACTAACTTGACATAAGCAACTTCACAACACAGTACCGAAAGTGATCTTGTTAACTCATGCCTAACCTTTGCATTAACGCAACTTATCGCTGAACCCACATGCTAAAGTTTTCATTCTTCTAACATGCTCGACCTCATTTTCGCGTCGGATCTTGACAAAGCACCTACATGCAATGACGCATTTGCCTGGTCTTAGTGACCATTCCATAATCCATACATTATACTACTGTCAGCTTGCGCAATCTACAAAGACAACCAAACTGCTCAGACTGTATGATAAACGCAATCACTCGGCTATTAACTTGGAACTCGCAGATTTTGCTGCTTCATTTCATACCAAATTTCGGTGCCTCCTGTTGACACTAACTGGCTGCTTTTAAAAAACAAAACGCTCGATGTGTTCCGAAGATACGTACCCGTCATCACTCTAACGCAGAAACATTCATCTGCGTCGTTTAATGTCATGCTAGGGTGTCTAAACTGCGGAACAACTTAACCGTCATTTTTTTTCCGTCCTCACAATTGAACATGATAACGTATTAGCTCCCTTCCCTTATTTCGATCATGCAGTCATCCCCGATGTTACCTTTTGTCTTTACGGCATTAAGAAGCTAACTGATTCATTACAACTTACGTCATTGTCTAATGTCGACGAAATAAATACAAATGCAAAATGCTGGAAAACACCAAAAGAACTCTAAGCTCGATTTAGCTTGCTAATTTTCAGCTATCATTGTCATCAGGACTGGTTCCGGAAGTCTGGAGAGTAGGCAGGACTGTTCCAGTCCCCAAAAGAAGCCCTGTATCGTTGTGCAGTAATTATCGTCCTATTTCACTCACGAGTGTTTTTTGGAAACTAATGGCACATTTGGAAAGTTCTGCGCACACTAAACGACGACAACAAGAAAAGGACACAAAGACACAAAGGTGATAATACACAATTTCACTACGCCGCTACATATGTTTCAGATATAGACGCACACAAATGTAAAACGCGAATCGAACGTTTCGTTGTCATCCGCCCGAGTTGTAGCGCGAAAGTATATACAAGACTACATTTACCCCCCTTATGTTATATTTCTTCCACCTTGCGGCCTTCCGCAGGAATGATTTACCATAAACGTTTCATTACAGAGAACAAAGGCTAATGCATGCATTCCATGCTTTCCGTTCGGTTATACATGTGTTCCCGTGGAGACATTGATGTGGAAAGTTCTTCGCATAGTCTATTTCTCTTTGTTTTAGAGCAAAAAAAAAGAAACATAATAGCAATGCTCTTGATCGCTTCAAGTTTTCATCCGCTCTAAATTTACAGTCGCAAAGCGTCCGGACTAACGATTAGGCTTAGGGGTGCATATGGCACTGCGCAGGCGATAACCTTGAGGTGGCGTGTACGACCGCAGGTTCCGTCTATTTTTTTTTTTGTCACAACTTGTCGTATCCGAGAGTTCTTTCCGCTATGCTGAGTTGCATGATCCTTGTGGGCTCTTGTTTCGGCCGAGTTTTCCTAACCTCACTGCCTCTTAACACCACGCGTGAATGGGTTGCTAAGGGGCGGTACCTATGGGCTGCCTTCTGCACACCATGCCTTCCGGGTGGACGTCGCAAGCACGATCGCAGAGTGAGACTGTGTGGCAAGCGAGTAGGGCAGGGGCTCCCAGGAGGGCCGAGCACACGCTGGGAGTCCCATCTGCTTAGACGAGAAGCCGTTCTCGGACGCTAAGATCCTGGGACCACGCCCGAAGTAGACGCGTTCGCACGGGGCCACCGAAGCACTAATGCGCTTCTTGAAGATGACGGGGCTATGGGGAACCAGCGCTGGATAGGCGGCGCGTCGAAAAGAGTGCGTTGCACGCCGCCCTGGCGACGAAACGCGGCATATTCCAGCCGCTCGACCAGACGACACGTCCGCGGCCGTTTTATAGTTCGTATGTTTCCGTTTTCGCGCCGCTTCAAGTGGACAGTTTTCGTAAAGAAGCTAGCGCCATCAAGTGAAGAAATGACGAAAGAAGCTTTTTAAGCTTTGTATATTTTTCACAGTGTGTCGCGGCGAGCACGTGTGTTTAACGGTTGCGCCGTGTGCCGTTGCCATGCTTGTGTGGCAGCCTACCTCGCAAATCTAGCAGCTATGGCGCCGGTCGTGCTGCGCTATGGTTTCGGAAGTATTACTTGGCCTGAAGACATTCCATATTTCTCTCGCTAGACATAAATTCTGATGTTACTTCGCCACAGCAGTCAATGGAGAAGAAAGCTTTATCGCATCAGCTGACTCGCGCAAGCAAAGGTTTGAGTGCTCCGCTGCTTGATCCGCAACAACCCTGGCTACATTTAGCGCTAATTACATAAATTTACCGGATGCATCTCAGCGCCGAGTCCTCATCCGCATGCGCATTTTTAAAAACACATAGGCGGCTTAGTTGCGCGTGCGCCGGCAGTATTCGCACACAACTCGTATTACAAGGCAGCTTCCCTGCCACATAATTCTTGGCAATGAATGGATAATATTTACCTTTCGTATCGTTCGCTTGGTGCGGTGGCATCGGAAGGGGCTTGACGGTGGTATTGCGAAGGAAAAATGGTTGGTACATATGCCGGATGGTGCATGCTATTGCTCATTTTGTTTCCGATGAAATGCCGACTGCAGATTCTGCTGTTTGGTACTGGCTGCCTGGCTGACCGTCTTCACTATCGAATAAACCAAGCACACACGCGAAATTCGATTTAGAAACCCGCCCGACACCGCTTGACAGGGCGACAAGACGGGAACTTACTCCTCTCGCCTGACTGCTTGGATCCAGCGCCGCCTCCGTTCTTGTTCGTAGGGTTTAGATGGAAAGACGCACAAGGATACATCCTCCCTCATCCCGGCGTAGTTGTGGCACTTGTATACGCAACAGTATCGTCGGCGTCCTTTTGTTTTCCTTCGACTTTCAGGGCACGCAACGCCACTACCAGTAGCAATTTTCGTCCGCAAGAGCGGCTGCATTGTGCATGTTCTGACCGCCAGGGCGGCGCTGCAGGCGTCGGGAAAACTCCAGCGCTGGTTCCCCATAGGTGCCGGGCATTGGCTAGACGCTGTTCCAACCAAGTCAGGTTCGTTACAAGATCGGCTGATGCTGGCCGCTTGGGCTTGGATACAAATGAGACGTCATTCTGGGGCGGAATCTTGTAACAGATCAGAAAGCGAACAGTTCATTTTGCCGATTGCGTCACTACATGTGCCGCTCCCAAGCCGGAGATGGAAGAAGGGGAGGACGCGGCCAATAGACGAAAGCGTGACACCTCTGAGGTGCGCGTCATCATATTGCGTGCTAATCGAAGAAATGGGCAATGTTTCTGCTTGCCCATTAAATATAAAATATAAATTAAATATTATCTGCCAAGTTTTAAAGCTCGAAGCTTAAAGCTTGAAGTAACCTATTAATGTCACTCTTTTTCATTCTCAGTCGACAGGTGGTATCGCAAGCGAAAATGAGTTGGCAGAGCGCAGCGATATATGTCGTCTGCTACCAGAACTTGTACGGCACGCGCGCAAGAAATACTGCCAGCACTACCTAAGTAGCGAATGCAACGGCACTGCGAACTGATTCTTAAAGCCGCATTTACTATAGGTCTATATAAATTTTCCTTCTTTGTTCGACCTTCGTCATTGGCTCGGACATGACCTGCACGCCGCCGCGCTGCCGTTATCGCTGCGACCTGCTTCACCGCTCGTCGCGTGATAGAAGGAATGGGACATGAAATCGATCATTACGATGTACGGGCGCTACACTCTCTGCGCGAAGTTAAATCGAAGAGCGTAGTGTTGACGGCGCGCGCTGTACCGTGAAATTGTGGGCGAAAGTGCCGCGCGCACTCCATAGCTGGAGCAAAAGGGGCAGCCAAATAAGAGATCTCCACAATCTTCCCGTCCTGGCTCGGCAGTTTTATCAGTCGAACAAAGGACACAATGGAGCTTCCTGGCCCTTCTGACTGCTGAATGGCGATCTGCGAGCTACGGGCGTTGGCGATAGCACGGAGAATTTGATCTCGCCATGGAATTATCTCCTCGGCATTGGCTTTGACAGCAGGCATCACAAGAAAGCTGACCCAGCCTTTCTACCGGTCCACACAGTAATTGTGAGAGCAACTTCGTCGACAGTGTAGGCAACATAAATCTAGGCGATTCCGATTAATGCCTCGCTTCCGACAGACTTGCAGGCCGGTGGCGATGAGCCGCAGAGCAAAAGTCCTTCCTGTCCATGGAATGGCCACTGGTATGCTTGCACCCAAGTCTCCTCCAGTTAGTAGCGTAGCGTGCAAAAGGTCCGCTTAGAAGGCCGAGAGGGCTGGTGCAAATAATCTTCCGTCATCGTTTCAGACGCGTATTGCACTTCCAGCTGTCGTCCACACCGAAGGAGCAACGCCAAGGAGGCGACAATTACAAGTGGCCACAGTAACAGGAAAGCCTCCGAAGTAAACAACGCACGCGCGACGCCCGCCTGTCTCCCGGGTCGCACGGCCGAGGTTACAGTTCGAGGTCGCAGGCCGACAGCCATGTCGCAGCAACCGAACCGAAGGCCAACCTGTTCCACACTTAGCCGGCAACGGGCTCGCTTTGAAAATGATTTACAGATGCGTGACGTGTCCATAATTTGCGGTGCCGCCCTGCGGTCTCTGACAGCCTCTGACGCAAGCACAATTTTGACCAATCACATCAGGCGAAGTGAACGGATCGCTTTCCGAGCCGCTATAAGATTCAGCCCCTGAATAGCAACAGACGCGTGCTTGTTTCAGTGCTTGTTTCAGTGCTTGCTTAAGACTGATAAGCGAGCTTGCTTATCATGGCAGCGATCCTCAGCAGCATTCGAGCTCATACGACATGCACAGTGTACGTATACGCATATGATTTCATACAGTTACTAGATGGAACTACAGGTGGCGCTCGTGTCCACGGGAGCTGCAAGCAGCACAGTTCAGCCAGGAAGGGAACGATGGGTTGTACATGAATTTGCCTAAACTTCGTCCTTATGGCTTTAAATGGCTTCGTGACCTCGCGAAGTGATTATCTTTAATAAATCACTGTGTTACAGATATTTAAGTAAACATTATTAAAATTGTCCGACGGCAAGATTTGAACACAGGACATCTAACAGAGAAACCCAATATTGAAACCATTACGCCACGGACGCATGGACAAGCGCAACCACTGCAATTAGCGGCGATTATGCGTGCTTGCCCAGTCTTATTACCGTCTGCATTAACAGGTATAAGTTGTTAGGAAATTTAGGCCGATTTCAGCCCTGACAGAACGTAATAAAATAAGCCACAAGAATGTTCTTAAACCCGAAGCACGAAGATCAGACACACTTGTGTACTGCCCATCATTCGCAAGGTGACTGAAGGATCGCAGCGCCAGAGTTCCCTTTAGTAATTGTAGGAAACTCTGCATGTATGCATATAGTATGCAGAACGAGGCAGACGCTTTCCGCAATATCAACACTGGTTGGAGAGCATCATAAACGCGTAATGTTTAGTGCAAGATATGATTCCTTATCTCGCTAGGCTATAGGATCTGGGGCCGCTTTCTGCATGGAAAGCTTTTGCGTCCGGTGCCCATGGAGGAGTGCTTGCGACTATATAAGCTTGAGGCAACATTCATCTGCGGGTGGGCGCACAAAGGCTTTGGTTAACCCCCTTGCCTTTACATCGTTATAAATATATCTGTCTCTCTGCGAGTTTCCGTGCAAGGAAATGCAAAGCAAGGCCTATCGGTTCGATATACAGCACAACCAAAGACAACAAATACAGACGGGAACACGGAACAGCGGCAGCTAAAATAACATGTTTGACGACGCTTCAACAAAACGCGAAGCTGCGCTATGCCTCTGAAAACGTTGGCCGCACACCAATTCGAGTGTTGGTGGAAGTTCTTCCGTCAATCCCACATAAAAGCAGGCGAGAGGTTTCGCATATATTGTAGTGCACCATGGAAACATCGCGCATGCGTTTTCGCTAAATTCTGTATTTTCTGACAACGTCTACGGCGAGATTTGTGTCGGAGGGGCTGGAAGCTTCCTCTTCTTGCATGATCGGTTACCCCGCGCGCTAACGACATTCATTCGTTGCCTCACTGCCAGGACGTGCTGCTCGCTCCCGAACGACGAATTCCTTTAGTTCAGTCTCTTCGCGCAAAGCTTCATTCTTCATCTTGCGGCTGACGATCCTTCACCGAGACATGCCGCCGTTCTTTCTTGTCAAGGCGGCGGCGCTGAACAAAGAAAACCCGGAACAATTGGGTACGCGTACTGCACAGTTTTTTTAAAGTTATTGCATACAACTCTCTATGTAATTCTCGCGCCCCGTGTTCCGCGAACCTTTCCGTTCTGAGACTATATGTATGGTAAACAATGACGCTGCGCGGCCTAGTGCGTGCTTATTGTGTTGGGGCACTGATTTATGCGTCTTGCTCTGTGGTCTCGCATGGAGACCGCAGAGCAATCCTTTCTCTGCATATAAATTGCGGACGTTGAGGTGAGAGGATGTTTGGAACTACGTATGAACCCCAATTCCGCATCTGTAAAAAAAAAAAGTATGCGCGCCCTTGCGTATACAGCTCCTAAACACGAATAGTTGCGCACATCGTGTCTCTGGCTCAGACAGCTACTGTGAAGGAGAAGGGGGAGCAAGAGAATGACAAAATGCGAAGAAGGAACCGTGGCATTTCGTAAGCAGCGCAGAATAAACAAGGTGTAAGGTGGGAAGCGATGCAAATTGGTTGCGTAGCTTGCACCAGTGCGCACAACTTGCCCCGACGTTTTCATTTTTCTATTTGGTTAATTTTTTTGCTTACCTACTCGTACACTGTATGCAGGGATGCATCCAACACTCTGCGTGTGGTTCGTATGTGTACCACACCAAGTTGCCCACAACTGGGCAACACAACTGGCGAAGAAATATATGGTACGACACCTCATGATGTATACGCTATTCACGCGGCTCACATATCTCATGGTTGGTGCACGGTTCCATTGAAATCGTGCGTAGCTGGGCGCGTAGCACCTTAGTTTCATACTGTAGCCTCCTTGGCCCTTTATCTCCGGCCGTTGTCCCAGGTACGTTTGTAACCGCCATACCTTTAATGGAACTGCATCGCTCTAGAAAATTTTGTCAACGGTAACGGCGACGCATGCGTAACAGACGCGGGAATAGTTTAAGCGGGAAGCACCATGCCTTTTTTTGTACTTTGAAAGACATCTAACGGGCCGTGCTGAAATCCCTGCTAGCGCAGTATGCATTGTTACGTTCGACCTTCGGGGGCTGGCAATCTTCGGGGAAGCAACCATCGAACTCTGCCCAGCCCGCTGAGATGACTCGCTTTGTGAAAACAGGAATGCGCCTCGTCAACAACCCGTTGGTGCCGGCATGTCTGCTGCGGCGACTCGCTTTGTAAGGGCGACAATACGCCGAGTCCCCAAGCGAGCGGCGCCGGGATGTGTAGACGTAGTCGGCGGACCAAGTATTACTAGTGGATTCGCCGTCACCGTCACTGTTTGTTTGGAGCGGGAGAACTCCTGGAAGGAGGCGTTTTGCGGCGCCGTCTCACGGGTCTTAGAAGTAGTCAGTCAATGGACAGACGCGGCAGCCACTGCCTGCGGGGTCAACTCTTGGACCAAGAGGCGCCTGCTCATGGCAAGACTTGTGTCTGCGAAAACCCTCTCACCTCGGTGTGGTCAGTGAAACCTGTGCGGAAGTGGTTGTGTAAACCGTCCTCCTCAAGGGCGGGTCGGCTACGATGACTTTGGACGCTCCGAATTGGTCGACGTTTGACGGTTTCCCTCACCTAGGTATCTAAGGAGGACAGAGTATTTATAAGCAGCCGCGGCGCGGCTGCTGAGTGTGCATTCTCTTTCAGTCATGCTAGACTGATGAACTGTAACGTTCTCGTGTCGATACTGTAAATAAATCCCATATTCTTCGTTCTCGATGAAAACAAGTCTCTCCCTTCAACAACGTCCTCGGCGTAGATGAGTTGGACGACGGCATGGCCAGCTACCATCTATTTCATGCCCGACCTCAACCATTACAGCATGCAACGAGGCTATGTGCGTACTGTGCATGCTATCTGACAGTGTATTGAAAGTCACGCGCCCCTGGTTCACGCTAATGCTGATAAGATGCTGTGTGTTTGAATCCATGAATGTACGATTGGGCTCGTCAAGCTCCGTACAGGGACGGCTAGAGCGGGAAATATCACTTTTCCGTCCTCCCTTGTATATAGGCGAAACGCGCGTATTCTTGTATTATCATCACATCATTTCCATTATGTGGTTGACTCTTCTTTATTTTGCATTTTATGGTGTAGAACCTCGAACACTGTAGGCGTACTGATGCGCGCCATTTTTTGTATATCGAATTCGACAGAAGGAGATACCTTCAGCACAACATGTCCGTCTAGTTCATAGCTCCAGGGCATTTTTTGCTTGCAGCTCCATATGGTACAATAATTAGGCTCAAACATCTGTGGGAGATAACATGAGGTATAACTATCGGAGATATCGAGGTTACTTCAACGAATTATACATTAAAAAGAATTATAGGGTTTTACGTGCCAAAACAACGATCTGATTATGAGGCACGCCGTAATGGAGGACTGGAAATTTGGAACACCTGGGGTTCTTCAACGTGCACCTAAATCTAAGTATAAGGGTGTTTTCGCATTTCGCCCCCATTGAAATGTGGTCGCCGTGGCCGGGATTCCATGCCGCGACCTCGTGCGTAGTAGCCCAACACCATAACCATTAATCAACCACGGCGGCTGGTATTCATTTAAGTTATGAGGGCTAACACAAGAGCGGAAGCAGAGTATTGATGCAGTGTATACAACGAATGCAGCGGGGATATTTATTTATTTATTTATTTATTTATTTATTTATTTATTTATTTATTTATTTATTTATTTATTAATAACCGAGATAATAAAATAATTCATTTTTGCTAAACAAGGAAATGCTACCAACTCTCAAAGCTATAGGTAATGTATCTGTGTTTCCGTCATTGTCGTCATCGTAAGGCTAACTGATCTCTCGTTTTTCTTGTGCTCGTGCCACCCGCTTAAATAGGCCATCTTTCTTTTTAACGTCACTGCATCTGCCATCGCTTTTATTTCTACCTTCCGTTTGTTTTGCTGTACTGCACCATTGCTCATAAAACGTGATTTTTCTTTCCTGAACTGTATGCTAGCTTTGGTGGTATAGGTTTGCGAAGTGAATGGCATAGGTCTCCCTTCTGGCTTAACATGATGGGACGCGTCTGAAGAGTCATTGCAGTTTGTGATACTATGTATGGCGTTGTCGCATAGTTCGTCCTATGATCAGAGCCCCAATACAGTCCTGATGCCACTGAACGCGCGCACAAGTCCACAGGATGCGGCTGAACGCGCGGGCGCTACCGGATTGCTGCGAGACTCGCAGCAGCGGACGCTGGGACCACTGCAGATGGGGGCGCCACCGAAGTGTCGTTCGGTTGCCCGCATCGGACTAGGTATCGGTGGCACCCACGCGGGAAACTCGAATTGATCGACAATAACTCTTTTGTGGTCCTTTTTGGTTATACTCGAAGTCAATTTACGATTTAGTGCCTTCAAGCGCTATTTTCTCCGATGCACATGTGTTCGGAGTACTGGGGAACGTTAGGCCGCCTGTGTGCGCGCATGTCTGTGGTGTGCGTGTGTGTGGTGTGTGTGTTTGGTATGTCCGTGTGTGGTGTACGTGTATGCGTGTGGTATGTGTGTGGTGTGTGTGTGTGTGTGTGTGTGTGCGTGTGCGTGTGCGTGTGCGCGTGCGCGCCCACACACACACCCCAATATATATGCATTCCAATAAATCACCCGAAAATCACAATATTGAAAATAAGCCTGGCATTTAAAGTGCAGTGCATGCACCTAAAGGCAATCGCGCTTAGATATGCGCTGTCAGGGTGATGGTTCATGTGCGCTAATCATGCCACGGCAAAGCGCACGGCTCTATAGCTATTGTGCTCGGTAATCTGGGGCATAGCACACGCCCACTGTATCGTGTGTCGCAGAGGGGCGTCCTGTGAGCGCACGGGGCGATCGTTATAAATACGTTTTTCTAATAAGTTAAGGAAGAAAAGCAGCAGTAATAAATGACCGCATTTTTCTCCCACAGCACCCACCCCCCCGCACAACCCTCCACCCTCTCTTATGTTTTTTTTTTCAATATCCCTGCATATCAAACCTTTCGTTTTCTTTCTTTTTCCGAATAGAGGTCGCCCAGACAGCCATACAAAATTCAACAAGTTCACTATCAGTGTCTAGCTAAGTTAATTCTACGCACGCAACGGGCATTGTTTTGCCCTCCCCGGCAAGCATATGCTATTATTCTCCTTTCAGTTCCCTCAGGTTCTTTCTTCTCGGCTCCTTGCGTGCGCAGTGTTCGCGTTATCTCTGCCATCCACACTTGCGAGGTGCGCATTCATGGTCTCCTTTGTGTCCGGCATATTGCGGGACAGAAGCCGCCGTGAAAATATGTGACCCGGGGACGGGTAATATCTGAAGTCACTGAACTCCAGGCCTCGCTGCTTATGTTGTGCTTTCATTTTCAAAACTTGCTCGCGTTTCGTTTTCAAACTTTCTTTTCGCTCACGTAAAATAAACACTGCGGCTTCTTCATGAAGTATAGTGAATATAGGTACACAGCATAGCTAGCACTCCCCATAGCTTCTTTTTCCCGCCTTCTCTTCTACCCTCGCAATTTGTGCCTTGGCGTTCACCGCGATACAGCACTAATTTTGAACGCTTCGCGTTGCTGCGTCGCTGCTATTGCATCTAACGTATCATGTGTGGCCTGACCTCATTTCAGGACGCTGACCTCCTTAAATTACGATGTTTTTTTTTCTTATTCTTCTGCTTTTCCTTCGAGGTTTCAAAAACTCCAGCGCTAGTATACACGACCTTTTGGTTGCCTTCTAGCCTGTTCTGTATGCTAGGCCCTCGCTTGAGGTAAGATAGCTATGCGCAATTTTCGTGGATATACCGGGTCTTTTGTGCGCTTTTACGTCAGCAATAAAACAAACTAGCTAAGCAAGAATGTCGGGTAACTGCTGTTTGTAGAGGCTTGCGTGTTGCCGGCGGTTATACAGCGGAAGTGAAAGCGATGAATGGAGGAAGAACCTACAAGGTTTGTTGCGTTGTATGCGCCGACATATTTATGAGCTTCCGCGTTTCTTGCGTCGCGGTTGAGCCAGGTTAAAATATCCCGGTAAAGGTTCGAAGAAAAAATTTTACTAAGACTCCCGATATTTTTTTTTTATTTTCTTTGTTATCTTCTCTGTGTTGTTTCTATAGCGTATGTTTCACGTTAATTTGCAACCAAGGTTCAGATGTAGTTTTGCGCTTTGTTTTCTTTGTATCTTGTTTATTGCGGGCTCCTTCAGTTTAAAACTCCCGTGTGATAAGCAGATTTTGAAGGCGTTAATGAGGCAGTTAACGAGGTTGATGTTGAGTGATCTTTCTTTTCCTTCTTTTTAAGAGTGTATTAATGTAATGCGGGGCAGAAACCGCTACCGTGCCGTGCTTAATTGCTTCCAATTGTCCGGTGACCTGGTTTGTCGACGCTGAAGCCATTGCTTCTTTGCTGCCAGCGTGACCGGAACAACCATCGTCGTGGCTGTCGAGAAATCTGCACCGACATCGCCACCGGACGCTCTCTTTACGCTTCGTTACTTTTTTTTTTTTTTGCGCGTGGTCATCGGTGCGTGCCATGCGTAAGACATTTGTACAACAGGGTTCTAACGAGCGTAATCACTAAAAATAGGTTTACTAATTCCCGGTGCCACTCGGATTTTCCTTTCTTTGTGACTTCCCCACACTGTCAAAGTTTTTTGTTTTCTGCATTGTCAGCTCTTTTATTTCTCGCGCTGATAGGAGTTCGTCGTCTTCATTAGATGCGACGGTCGCGGGATCGAATCCCGGCCACGACGGCCGCATTTCGATGGGGGCGAAATGCGAAAACACCCGTGTACTTAGATTTAGGTGCACGTTAAAGAACCCCAGGTGGTCGAAATTTCCGGAGTCCTCCACTATGGCGTGCCTCATAATCAGAAAGTGGTTTTGGCACGTAAAACCCTATAATTTATATTTTTTCTTTAGATGCGATTTAATCTCGCTTCTTAAAGGGAAACATTAAAGGCTAAAGTCGGCGTGTACTGTTGAAATACCGTTCCAGAAACCTCGCAACGCTTGTTTCGTGCCAAGCAAAAATTTAGTTTACGAGAAAATTTAATCTGAAGGCTCTGAATGCCTTTTTCAAAATTCAAATCTCCCGCCGCACAGTCTGGGGAGCGGTGACGTTGCTTACGCCATCACCGCCCTTTGCTGCCGTTGGTGAGTAAAACGGCGCCCGACAGACGGCGGCACCGAGCCAAGACAGAGCGGCGGATTCGCCGCTGCAGCTTCTTTACGGTCGAGTAGCGCAGACCTTTCGGGCATCCCGCGACATCACATCGAAGTTGGATTCTCTGCTACTTGCAGTTTGTGCGAGTTTCGCGAGCCAACAAAACCAGCGCAGCGCTACGCGATAAGGAAACTATACTGAAACGCGAAAGTGTGGGCGGCGTGGAGTCAAGCGAGAACGAAACCTTGCGAACGCCCGCGTCGTTGTCAGGGGCAAATTCAATGAGTTCTTTTTTCTAGAGATGAAACAGAACTGGACCAGCAGCATTTTAGTTCGTCTTATAATGCAAATGTACAATGATTTTTTCGGCAACGAGTGGTTGAGTGCTAGTGACAGAATTTAACTGAGCGCTTTCGTCATCGCGCAAGTACTTGAATTTCCCGGGAGGGTGTCTAATCATGTCCTGCATTTACTTCAATTTCTCGATCATTAAGCCTCTGTTCGCGATTATATTGACACCTTAGACATTCTCGAGCACTAATCTATCACTGTAGCTTGACTTAATATTTGCCTTTAGTGTCCCTTTAATGACTCCGTTGTTTCTGTTGGCTTTTCTCCCGAACATTGGTCGCCATGCTGCTATTCGCGTTTTCATTTCTCTTTTTATGTCAGCTATGAAGTCTGCAGTAGAGCTTCCACGTGCCGTTTCGGCTTCAGCATATTTTGTGGATTGTCTTCAATTGTACCGGAGCTGTCTTTCGCTTCTATATTCTTCTGGGCCTCTGCTACAGGCGTTGTGTCTCTTCTGGTAACACGTCAGCAGCGCGTGTTTGTTTCTCTTTATTATAAAGGAAGATCAGGAGAACACCCGTTGTGGTGGCTTGTTTCCCTGTTCACCACGAGGTCGGGCGGTCGATTCCCGCGTGTGGCCCCTGCTGCATGGCTTCTTCTGGGCTAGGTTAGAAATTTGGATCGTTAAGCCTCACAATGCGCGCAACTGTAGTCGCAGCAAATAATGCCAGAACGTGGGCAGTGCCTGGGTTCGATAGTACTTTTTTTTTCTCTCATTTCCTGTTCTCTGCATCGACAGGTGCGTGGTCACCGTGCCTTCCCCCCGCCCTTTTTCTTTTTCGAGTGTTTGGCAGTTGGCAAACCTTGGCTTGGCCCCCTTCAAACGTGGTGTCAAAACTCTCCGGTCCACATGGACACCGTTAGAAAAATTAAACCGAAGGTACGTCTCCATATAAAACAATATCGTAGAGATAAATGGAGGGAGGGCGGTTTATATATTATCATTGCACTTAGAAGTGCTTGGGCAGGCGTTTTCTTCTTTCTTTTGTCTGTTAGCTTGTTTAGCAACTGTGTTTAATTGTTTAATAGCCCTTCAATGACTCTGCGTTTATATATAACATACTTCCGGCGTGCACCTTTAAGTGCTTACTCTTTCCGTGTAGATTTGAGGCAAGTACGTTTTCCTAGGAACGGACGATTCCCGTCCCTATTGCTGAAGAGGTATGGTGGGCGAAACAAAAAAAAAGATGTCTGTCTGAAACATTACGTCTCTCCCTTCGGTCCCTCTTGTTCCATGACTCTTTTCCCCACGATCCATCCTCTTTTCTTTTCTGTCTTTCTCAGTTTTGGTGCATTTCCCTTATGCGCCTATTTCTGAGCGCATGCGTTCCTCCATAGGAGTGAAGCTTCTGCTGCCTGTATAGGCTATAGGCTGTCGTTAAAGTACGCGACCTCCCACTGAGTTCGCTTGTTCTGTTCGCGCGAGAGAGTCTCCGAAACTCTGTTTCTTACCTAGCGTTCTTACCTAACCTAACCCTCACGCTGAGTGCCCCTCCTTGCTCGCGTGGACAGAGAAGCACTTTGATGCGAAGCTTACGCAGAGAGGAATAGGACACCGTGGGAGCGCTGCACCCTTTCACCTTTCGTGAGCCGAATTCTTTTCAGACCTTCTCAGTTAGCTGTCTGCTTACGTGTCCGTTATGTTTTAGCCTCTTTGCCAGCCGTCACAGAAGCGTCGTCTTGCATTGCTTGGCGCCGCGTAGACGCAGTTGACCTTTGTTTCACCCTTACCTCTCTCGGAGCGGTGCACTTTTCTGTTCCAAGACGCGGCACTGTAATTTTTGGGACCCAACAATTTGGCGCGCGTGGGAAGGTGAATTTGCTCTTTGAAGACTGCCATCCAGGTTCGACCGAGTGAAGTTGGGTAGAAAGGCGATACGACCTATCGAGATGTTCGCGGCGCTTGAAGGCTTTAGATACGGGAGGAGCGGCCCTTGTTTGAGATTATATAGCACGGCCCTGTTTTTCGGTAAGTCTTCATCCTTTCAGATCGTAGAGAAGAGCGCAAAGATGGCGTAAGTTGAAATAAAGGAAAGAGGACACGTGTAGGTGATTGTGGGGAACTTTGTCCTTAGACGCGTAGTTGCTCTGATGTATGCAGGGCTTGTTAATGCTTTCGGTATCGGACGCGTGATGTTGCTCATTTTCTTCTTATCTGAATGAATATTACGCTAAAGCAGACTGCTCTTTCTTTTTCTTTTTCTGACGTGTGCATTGATGCTTTGGAACGTCGTGGCACTTGGTGAATAACTCGCTCTGTAATTAACTATCTTTTTGAAGCGTTAGCTTATTTTTCGCCCTGATCCACTTTAAGGGTGGTTGGTTGGTCTTTGACGGTGAACGCTAAGGGGCAGGATGACGTGCACATATAACCAATTTGCTCATGTAGCCCCATCCCTCTACCGGCTTGGGCAATGAAACAACAACCACTGCCCAAATATCCTCACAAGTATACGCCTTCAAAGACGCTCGTCAATGGGTAGCGTTATTCACCTTGTAAACTATGTACAACACCAGAAACATGTGAAACGAGTCACTGCGGCCTTATTCCTTGGTGTCAAAGGTCACAATGTGGATCTTCATGCAATTCTGGACGCTTTACAAGCTGTAGGGATGGTGGACACGTCTTTCGCTGGATACGCAGCTATTTGAATGTAAGATCCTTCTTTCTTTTGACTGAAGACGTACCAACGTGGTCTGGCTATACCAATCGTCTTGTACCGCAAGGAGGAATATTTGACCCTACCCTGTTCAACGTGGTGCTCATTACCGCAAACTGTACAGCTCTCCGTGTATGCAGACGATATTTGAGCATGGGCATCACAAGTGACACGTGTACAAGTCCGTACACTATACTTCAGAAGGCTTAAACTGCCGCGTCGATATATGTAAGAAGGCAAGGCCTGGCGCTGTCACTTGAGAAGTGTGTACTCGTTGCTTTTACTCGAAAATAGATGGCCCCGTATACTTGGCAGATTATTGGACAAAATGTACTAAACGAACGCAGAGATATCTGGGCGTCATCATTGATAGAGACTTCTCTTGGAGGCCTCACGTATCGTACATTACAAAACTTCTGGCCGCCATTGTGGACCTTTTCGCGTTTCTCGGCGGGAAGTCCTTGAGCGTTACAGCACCATGAATTTTTCAATGATATAAACCGCTATTTTTGAGCTTCTTGCGGTACCAGCTTACCTGTACTAGGAAATACTTGCACTACAAATATTCACAGACTTGAGATTGTGCAACCCCACGCACTGAGAACGTGCTTTTGTCTGCCAAAAAATACATAATCGATTGGGACAGTGGTCATTGACGCAGAGTCAACTACGACAGTTGACTACGCGTATGCATGGCCTACCTAAGTTTTGCAGGAGCCCTGATCAGCCATCTGGTTTCTTCAGCTCGAGTATCACTTCTACGTTAACAACATGAGTGACCAACACTTGCGCTATCTCTGCGCAACTCCCGAGCTGCCAAATGGTCTACCTTGGTGTTCCGGCTTCAACAGGCCCGGGCGTCAACGAGAACCTGTGAGAGGTCGTGGTTTCGCAACTGCTCTATCACGGTGGCTTCGCCTCGCTCGCAACCTACGCTGCCGGTGCAGCCTGGTACGTCTATCTCAGACTGTGTAAACCCGAAACTACCAACGACGACACCATATGCACAATTTACCTGGACTTTGAACATTACACTTTATTTCAACCGCGCGTCGCAGTAGGAGGGGGTCCCTGTAGCGTTGCGACTATCGCCTCCAAAGCAGGCCACGAAGAAGATGGACTCACGTCCAGGTAGCGCAAGAGAACACGCTAACGCGCTCGACCTGGGCGGCCGGGGTGTCGGCCGCTCCCAAGATCCCGCTGCACCGTGGCAGGCCGCCCTAAATAAGCCGTGGCTACGGCGGCTACCTCTTCGCGCCGCGTCCCACCGTATCACTGCAGCCATGACAAGGGAAGCAACATAATCTATCAATGGTTTCCAGAACATTGTAACATCAGCAGTAATGACACCGCCGACGAAGCCACCCGGTCTGCACTCGAAAGTGGTCAATGTGTCTTGATTCCGCTTTTGCGAACAGCCGCCGCACCTGGGTGCGATTGATGTCCCGTGAATGTACTTTGCCCTTGTGTAACTCAAACGTTTTCACCATGTGTCGTTTGCTTTCGATTTCTCCGGATATACAGATGCAGCTGCCGTCTGGATTGCCACCACGTCAACAGACCATGCTTTACCGTCTGTGGGTGGGCGTTGAATTTACCAAATCTTATGCCTTCCTTATTGGAATGGCCAACAGCCCCACGTGTAACACATGCAGCTTTGAAGTGACGCTCCTACACATGATATTCGTCTGCCTGTGCTATAGTGCCGAAAGGCAAGTAATGTGCAAAGGTCCGAACCAATTGGACAATCGTCTACTATGAGAACTAAAGGCACTAAGCCAGTGCTTCCAAAGGGCATCCGCGCGGCAGGCCTTAGTCGCATTACTAACATTCCTGCGGTCTGCGGCCCTTCACGGTAGACTTTAGGAACGCCGCTCCCTACCACTCTATAGTGTACTCGGTTTGTTCGTGCTCGTCTCTCTTTCCCTCTCTCTCCCGTCCGCTCTCTCTCTCTCTCTCTCTCTCTCTCTCTCTCTCTCTCTCTCTCTCTCTCTCTCTCTATCTATCTATCTATCTATCTATCTATCTATCTATCTATCTATCTATCTATCTATCTTTATCCCCCTACTCCTCCCCCACATTCAAGATAACCAACCTGAACTACCCCTGGCTAACTTCTCTGTATTTCTATGCATCCTTTCTCTCACTCTGTCTCTCTCTCAAGCGAAAAAAGCTTTCTTTGCCTTTTTTCCTGGTGAATGACACGTCTGCTGAGTTGGTTTCTCGCCGATTAAGATGGGCTGATCGCGGAGGTAGTGTAGTGGTAAGCGATCCCGGAATTGTTGTCAGGTGCTGTGGATGGTATAATCAAAACAGGGCTGATTCCGGACATTGTGTGGTGCGCCGTCACGTGGGTGCATTCACTTGGTATCGCACCGCTCTCTTCTCGAGTGTGCTATGAGCTTTTACTTGCTTCATCCATTAGGTCGATTTATATAAAATACTGCTCAAAGCGATTCTCGCAGATTTCACACTAGGTCATGCTGTCTTCGACAATCATTATCGATGCTTGCTGCCGACACTTTTTTTCTTCCAACAAGTAAAGTTTCTCGTACACACCGAGAAGTCGGCGGCATTCATTTTATATTGCAGCGTTACTTTAATAAGTGGCAATACGTTTCTATTTTTGCTGTCATTGAAACGTGGACTCGAACGCTGTGCAAGACCGAATCTTCAGGGGTCCCTTCTACATCGCCAAAAGGGATGAACTTAAGCCATAGATGGTCAAGCTAGCCACTAAGCTCTCAGGACGCACCTAAGCGATCAGTACGTGTGTCCCTTTACGTTAGATTGCCGCGGCCACTTGGCCATATTCACTTAGTGCGCCCTTCGCCCATCGTGCCATGACTCTGTTAAGCGACAACAGGCAGCGTTAATCGCGGCACGACGAGCAGCCAGGGGCATCTGCCAGCAAAGCAGGCGCTCGAGGCCACTGCGCTGGGCTAGCGAAAAAGAGAAGGTATGCAATAGCGATTGGAGGGCAGTTGGACGCCACTGGAAAACACGCCTATCTTCTAATACACTAGAATAATGACTCTGAGTCGTGAGCCCCTGGCTCGCTCTTCTTTTTTTTTAAAGCTTTGTTTTATTGACTAGTGTCGCGCTGCAATATACGTTGCTGTCATGGCCCAGACCTTCCATAGTGTTGGTTCGTAAATAAATTTATTGTTTTACTGGGTTCGGAGCCCAACGCATTACCATGCGCTCGGAGAGAGGCCGTAGTAAAGCGTATAATATGCCTTAGGGCCGAGGACGCGGGTTCAAATCACGGCCGCGGCTGCCGCATTTCGATAGGGGTGAAATGCAAGAACACCCATGTAGCCTGCATCGGGTGCACGCTAAAGAACCCCCGCTAGTCAAAATTAATCCGGCGCCCCCCGCTACGTTGTTCCTCAAAATCAGATCATGTTTTTCACAAGTAACACGCCAGAATTTTCAAGCCTAAAATGTCGCCCGCCTGGGTTTTTAGACGGCTCCCACAGCTAAGCAGATTACAATAGCGGCGCCGCAGATAATCACACCCGAAACCTCGTGCTCAGCGGCAGAACGCCGCAGCTACTGAACCACTATATGGAGGGTGACTCACAGAAAGACGTGATGCACTTCACACGCAGATATCTGTATGCTTCCACTCCACCAAAGCCGCGCATTCGTTGTTACTGCAACTGCATGTCATACATGATGCTGTCAAGTCCGCTATGGCTTTATTAAACGTTACAGACGTTCATGTAATGTAACTCGCTTGATGCGGTTAATTCAGAGAGCCAGAAGAAAGAATAAAGGCAGGGAGGTAACCAAAAGGGAGGGAAAATCTGGTTCGCTACCCTACAGTGAGGAACGGGGGAGGGGAAGGTAAAGAGATAGGAAAGTGAAGAGAGAGAAAGAGCTCAGACACATGCTCACAGCTGATGGCTATCACGGCAAGCTACCACAGTCCATGGTCACTTCACTTGTTGCACAACCAACACCAATTCAAGCTATGCAACCGCTTGTGCAGATTTGTCGTCTTTAAAAACAGAAGCAGAGCCTTCGTCGCCCTCACCTGCGATGGCTTAGGAGGTCGGCATTACACTTTGGTTTGCTCTAATATTGGTGTTTAATCAAAGCGAGCTGGCGCAACTGCGCTCTCAATACATGCAGTTAATGTGATAAAGAAAGTTTGCGAGACACCACAAGTATGCCAACAAACTCATATAGGATAAACAATTGGCCACGCTTAGCGTTACGGGGATGTGTTCAGAGTCCAATGGACTGATGTGGCGACCAATAATGTGGCTCGCTCGCCATCCTGCCAGGTTTGATTCCTTCTGACCTCCGAGCTTTCGTCAAATCCCGGAAGACCGTTCGCCAGTGGGATAAAAGTAAACTTTTCGGTCTCTCCAGCAGTCCTTCCCGCATAGAAGTTTGACTTCGGGGCCTTCGGGCTTGGGTCGCCCTACTTTACTTGATATCACATAAGACTTGGAATCTGCACCCGAAAACCTGGAGCGTGTACTATGCATCCATTCGTTTTGGCGTGCTCTTCTACATGCCTATAGCCAGGTCATTTCAATGAACAGCTGTCTTACGTCCATAGCAGCCAAGTTGTTCATAAATGTGGACTTATATGGACGTCCTGTCCTGGGACTGCTCTTTCTTTTTATCTTTTTTAATATGTCGGCACGAACCACTCAACTTCGGCACGATATATCATTTGAGCTGATAGTTTACCTCGAAATTACTACCCCGAATATACTAATTTTTAACTGAGTTGAAAAACGTTGAAAAATAAAGACGATGCTAGTAGTGCAAAGAGCAAGACGTGCTAATGGAATTAAGTACGTGAAGAAAAGATGCAGTAACTGAGCAACTGTATGCGGGAACGTCCTCCTCGTGTCGGTTGCTTTTATTTCGGCACTTCGCCGCCAGATCTGCGGCTTCTGCCCGCGTTTCTGTAACTCTTCCGGTAACTGGAGCGTATGTAACCGTAATGTTAACCGGAAAACGCGGGCCGCGAACGCTATGCACAAAGGAGGGGATTGTGGTAGAAGCGCGGCCTCTTGCGTGGGCCACGACGCGATGGAGGCGAACGCCAACTGGAGGTATTGCAAGGAACCGAGCGCGCTACTCCGTGGCCCCCAAGACACCCGCGTGCCGGCGCGCGCGAATGGCGCACGCCGTGGCCGGTCTGTGAATGGTAGAAAGGCTGGAAAAGGAGTTTCTTTGAGTTCTCGCGTAGCAAAATTATGTTTTCTCGTATAGTCAAATTACAATCTGAAAGCTATCATGTCTGTAGGTTGTGTGTACGTCGTAGTTTACGATACTTTCACGTATTTTAGCGTGAGAAATTCAATTGGTTCCGCAGTGTCTTTGCGTCACATGGAGGGCCTGGCTATGGGTGGTGCGAGAACATGTTTTGCTGAAATGACGTTCGACGCCGGATGCCGACGCCGGATTTTCTGGGACACTGGCTCCTTAACGCTATCGCGTTAAAATGGCAGCCGTGAACGCAGACGTGCTTCATCTCTCTCCCCATCTCTCTGCTCGCACCCGGTTCTTATTTCTTCAGCCAAAACTGCGGCAATAAAAACAAAATGCACGTATTCAAGTTCTGTTGCCCCATCTCTTTGCACGGGAACGTGGCAGCTCTTGCGGTGCCGGCTTCTTCTCAAGGTCGTCTCGTTCACCTGTGCTGAGGGGTCGTATAGTCAGACGCCGGCGGCGCGCGCGTTCTCATTTCCGTTTGCGCAAACCGGGCCTTTCATCCCGTTCCTTCGCTTCACTTGCCGCGTGTGTTTGCCTTCTTTGTTTCCTAGAGTTTTTTTTATTACTTACATGAATCTCCATTTACCGACCACCGCAGTTGCGCTGTCTGGCTCCTTCCACATTCGCATTTTCCCCAACTTATCCTCCATATTTGCCCCATTTGCCGGGTAAGGTGTGCTCTCCTCGGTACTTGCCACCCAAAAGTGAGCTTGCAACCGCGACGGAACGGAATAACGTGCCGAGTCACCTTGAAGGCGCACAAACCGTCGAAACAAGGCTGCGCGTCGGAAATATACGTTTATATGCATGAACTGGAGTCTAATGCCAACTAGCACTGCGCCACCCGGTGGCGCGAGTAGCGTACATGGTTATTGATAACGACGGCGATAACGATCGGCCATGGATCGGGTGGCGTGCGCCACAAAGAGCAAATGAAACATTTCGGAGGTCTTATCTCGAAGACACTTATTCTGTGTTTATTCTCGTCGCCTTTCCCTGGTCGTGCGCTTTGACGGTACTCTTTTCAAATCCTTTCTTGTATGCCTTCCGAGCTACAAAAAATCCCGAGTGAAGGTATATGTTTCGGGGCCACCTCATCGTCCCTCTTCGATATCAAAGCAATATGACCGTCCGCCGCGGACACCTGCCCTCCTCTCTCTCCGTAACTCTTCGTAGGGCCACCTTCGTAACTCTGGTCGTAGCCTGAGGACGCTAGCGATTGGCGACAATAGGGCGATGCTTGGCTCTCAAAGATTTGTGTCCCAAGGAACACCAGTAACGAAGGATGATAAGTGAAAGCCAACCCCGCGAAACTCTCATTTTAATGGAATTCCATAGAGAAACCAGTACACTCCGGCTGCAGTAATTAACTGGAAGCGCATCTATTCTGTTAGTCTTTGTATCTGTGCGTTCCAATGTAAGGAGTATACTAAATGGACTTCATTTACTCTTAATCTATACATTTCGCGAAACTGTGATCGTATTTCTTATTTTACAAGATATTTTTATTAATGGTATGCAGGAAAAGGGGTAGCCGTCACATTATTTGTAGCTGCGTCTTTCTTTTATATTCCCTTCAAGAAAAAAAAAATTGAATCCTCTGCGGTGTAGTACAGAAGCGCCGCAGCGAGACACGCATGTAGTTGTTTTCTTTATCATTTATTCCTTTCGGTTTCTCTATTCCGACTTGTTCACCCTAGCGTATATAGAGGTTCACTCACAGGATAAAACTTTCCTGAGGGCTGCCTATCCGCGATTTTCTGGGACTTTTGAACTTACTTCTTTGTTTACTTCATTTCTACGAAATCATTTATTCGTATTCGATCAACTTCGTTAGACCACTTGTCCGGTTACGTGCATACGCGTAAATCTCTCTTTTTTTCTTGGGTATGGCGCATAATTGCAGTCGATGTTTATGACATGCTGAGATCCCTAGAAGATAGACCAACGTAGAGCCAGATAGCCCAATTGTTAAAAATGATCATCGTAAGGCGAACGACAACAGACACAGCTTCAGCGGGCAAGTGATAACATACCGTCGATCCGCAAAGTAATACGCAAATGTTGTGCGAGAACGTGTCAAATTATTTAGGAATACTCTTCAGCGATACTAAGGATCCTATGTTCACGTACCAACCACGCTTACTTCGTAGAACCATGTCTTCATCGTAGCTTAGGCGACTCCACTATACGATGCAACCGCCTATCGTAATGGTCCCTAATTATGACCCTGTGCTCCGCGATCACGTCCGTCGATCATGGCCCTCGAATTGGCTCATTTAATTGTTCCATGTGATCATCCATTGCCATTGAGTACGTTATTCCTCCGTTATTATGTCTATTTAGTTCTTCTAAGCCAGTGTAGATTCCGTTTCAAATTAATTTCATGCCCGGCCCAAGTGAACTCCCTCCTCCCAATTTCAGCTAGAACGTTGGCAGGAGGTGGAGGAGTGGATTTCACCGAAGAGAAAGGAGGAGAGGTCGACCTGACATGGGGGTGCGTGTCTCTGGCCTGCTACTCCTCGCTGGGGTAAGGGGCAACTCAGCATTGCACTAACGTGACGCTTAATTTCATTGCACACTTGCGACATGGCATCAACACGTATAATATTCAGATGGCGCAACTCTCTTAGCTGAGCCGGAAAGGGCTGGTGTAACCTTCCATCGAATTAACCAGCGTGTGTTGGAGCTACAAAATCAGACCGTGCTTTTTCTTGGTGTAAACTTTCAACTACTATAAAGTGCACGTAAGATGTCCCTTTGGCCATGCCACTATAATCTCCTCGCAAATTCGCTCTCTTATTCACTGCCCCTACCTTGCACATTTCCTGAGGAAATAACTGCTTTCTCACATTTACCTTCGTTTCCCCGAGCTGTTGTACGTCTAAAATGGAGTACTTTCGCTTCGCTTCCGTCTCGTCGGAGTGAAGGTACCCCATATAGGTTGTCCAAAATTTAAAAAAAAATCTAGTTATATATGCGACCAGCACTTACTCCAGAAAAGAATGGTCGCCATAAGGACTCCCTTCGTTTTTAGAGTAAGCTGGTTAGCTGAAATGACAGGGCGGCCGCTCCAGAATGCTGTTGATCCCTGGTTGGCTCCCAGGACCAGGACTAATTTTTTTCAGCTGCGAAGCTGTCTTTCTGAAGCTGGAACCGCATGGCGCGTTTTTCGCGAGCGAAAAACGCGACGGGCGGCAAACGCCCGCGTTGCCGCCGACGCGCGAGCACCCGTACGAAAAAAAAGGAGCGGCGCTTTCGCGCCGCGTTATCCGGGTTGCCAAACAACATAACTCTCAACGACATGTATTGTCTCTGTTACCGCATATATAATATGCCCTTAAACTTACAGAACACTACAATAAAAATAATCTCAGTGTAATTAGATAGCGACATTTCTTTCCGAAGTGTATTTATCAAGCTTAATTTCAAGCAGCAATATCGTGTGCGAAACTGCGACTATGTACCTTCCGCATGCTGAGAAGCCGCTGCTTGTTTACAACTTCACATATAAAAAGGAGGGTCGGCCGCTTACTACCGAGCAGAAGAGGCGATTGCAACTATTAAGGGGGATGCTGATACTGAAGCAAGAAAAAATGCTGGTCAGGAGGTACATGTGGGTGCAGCCTGCCTGGTTGAGAAGAGAGCGAGCACCATACACTGGTAATATTATTAGCAAATTGTCTTGCCAGTATTAGCGATGAGACGCGACGCTTCTCCACTTTAGTTATTAGGGCCTCGTTGAAGGTTGCTTTGTTCAATTTAGGTGAACACGATGCGCGAACCAACACGATGCGCGAACGAAATCACGGTAGCACACGTTTTCCTTGACGCGCGCGCCAGTTCTGCCGAGAAAAAAAAAATTCCGCCAAGGAGATACCGTCGAGATGCGTAAAGAAGGGGCTTTAGAGATGCGCAGAGAGCAGGGTCATCTGGTGGCAAAAAAAGAACCAAAATGCCACGTGACCAAATGCCACGTGACTTACTTGAACTCTGATTGGTGGACGCGCCGCGCGACGCGATTTTTTCTACTCCGAGCAGCAGCACGCGGCGGCGCGATTTCGTGACGGATTATGCTGGGCACGCGTCAAAATGACGCGCGCGTCCCACCATCCGCGCGTCAATCGCGCCTGAAATCGCGCTATGCGGTTCGGCCTTGAGAATGTCGTATTGAGTTCCATAGCCGTTTTGTGCTATTCTCGTGTAGGTGACAATTTTTCACCCGTCAATAAAGTGTTCCTTTCAATCTGGCCGTTGTTTAAGCATGCCAGCACATCTCCTACGTACGCCCTTAAAGTATAGCGAATAATACAGAATTTTGCAGGAAAATGGATACTTGGAGCGCTCAACAGTGGTCGAATAAGAGAAGACCACAGTTGGCTCACTTCCAACGGGATTCCTACAGCCTAAAATGTCCCTTGTTCGACCATTATTTGTCACAATGTATACGGCTCGACAAGACGGCAAAATGTTTTGTGCGCGGAATTGAGACGGTTGACCGTCATATATGCGTGAGCTGTTGCTCAAACGTCTTCACAAGTTTCAGTCAACAACACATTTGGTGTAGAATAATGAACTAGTACGAAAAAGAAGCGAGAAATTGGCGTTTGTAGCTTTGCTTTTGGGGTAGCAATTTTTCCATGTCCGGCATCGCGGACGCCGTCATTCAACCATTCTTACTTCTTCCCTTAAGAAAACGCAGAGCTTGCTCAAATCAGTATGCGTAATCCATCTTAGCTTTTATCGGCCGCTGCCTTGCCGCCACTGCGTTTACTTTGTAGTTGTTTCATGTTGCCGGCCACACGTTTGCCATTTCGTCTCTGTTCCAGACGAGGCTCTGGTTTCGCCTATGATTTACTTCCGCATTCTAACAAGTAAGAAATGTGTAGATATATTGGGAAGCAGCGTGAGACAGTGATGAAGCCAGTCTTCTCGTTTTGTACTTCTTTTCTTTTGTTTCAGAGCGAGGGAGGGAGGGGTTCTTTTTTCTTTCACTTAGACGTGTCCTCACGGCTGCGAATTTTTCTTACAGGGGAAATACATCAAATTGTTCTTCGTTCCTTTCGCCGAGAGGAGATATCTCTTTGCAGCTTGTACTACGGTATTTCCCTATATAGTAAATAGTTTTCTTCAATAATTCGATGTATATAAGTAAGCCAAGCTTTTTTGCAATCTCATGTGCTTAAATGTCATATAACGGCAGCAGAACTCCCAAAACCGCCTTCTAGTACAGAATAAAAAAATCACGGAAAAACAAGAGAGAAGAGGCAGGAATGCTAATAACATTAATAAATACTAAAAATGAGTGAGTAAATAAATTCCGGCAGAACTCATCTCACCATGAATATCGACGTTACTGAGATTAGCGTTGAAGCAATATATAGCGGCACACCGCATTACCAAAGTCGAAACGTGTATGCATGCGAGGTGCTCTCGCGTACTCTACCTTGCACACGCCGTGTCATCTAATGACGCAACCAGGAAGTACGCGCGTGGCGCGGGTACGATTCCAACGAGCACCGGAGAAATTTAGAAGGCTCTATTACTTTTTTTTTTGCCATTCAAGTGTGGCACATACGCAGGGGCACATGACCAGTTACCCTCATCAGCATCAGCATCATCATAATCATCATCATCATCATCGTCGTCGTGATGAGGAGAAGCAAGAGAGAAATTCACACTTTGCACAGTTACACATACAAGCGTTCAACGCCGAGTTGGTCACATGAGGTAATACAGGCTGGTGTATTTCAAAAAACGCAGCAAGGCCTTTGTAGCCTTGCACATGAAGATGCTAAGTAACCCAAAGCGGTCCGAAGGGCATTCCTCTCATCTCCGTATGTGCGGCAGTTATATAAGAGGTGTTTGGTGGTTTCTTCAACACCACATGTACTGCAATTGGCACTGTCCGTCATGCCAATTAGGAATGACTATGCATTTGTAAAAGAAACTGCTATTTGAAGGTGGCACAGTGAGGTTGCTTCCTGTCAGTTCATCATCATCAACAACCTGGTTACGCCCACTGCAGGGCAAAGGCCTCTCCCATACTTCTGCAACAACCCCGGTCATGTACTAACTGTGGCCACGTTGTCCCTGCAAACTTCTTAATCTCATCCGCCCACCTAACTTTCTGCCGCCCCCTGCTACGCTTCGGTTCTCTTGGAATCCAGTCCGTAACCCTTGATGACCATCGGTTATCTTCCCTCCTCATTACATGGCCTGCCCATGCTCATTTCTTTTTCTTGATTTCAACTAACATGCCATCAACTCGCGTTTGTGCCCTCACCCAATCTGCTCTTTTCTTATCCCTTAAAGTTACACTCATCATTTTTCTTTCCATAGCTCGTTGCGTCGTCCTTAGTTTAAGTAGAACCCTTTTCGTGAGTCTCCAGGTTTCTGCCCCGTACGTGAGTACTGGTAAAACACAGCTGTTATGCACTTTTCTTTTGAGGGATAATGGCAACCTGCTCTTCATGATCTGAGAATGCCTGCCAAACGATCCTTTTTTTCTCATTTGTGCTTTTTATTTTCTCCCCCCCCCCCTCCACTTTTTTTTTGTCTTAATGCATCTTCGTCTGCGCTCATTCACGAGCCCATTATTGTTGTTTATCTGTGTTCATGTCCGACAGCACCCATTTCGCGCGCGCCATTTCTCGAATGCTCGAAAACACCCGTTGCTTCACCTATATAGAATTTACCATTACCACTTAACAAAAAACAAAAAAGAGCCTTTTCTCACTCTTTACTTCTACAGAGGCCTTGTGCAGTGTGGCGCTCTACGCAAGCGACCTTTACTTCCGGTGCATAATTCTGCGCGGAAAGCAGCAGCAGCAGCTGTATTAACCTCTCAAAATTCGCAGCACCGCGTATGCCGGAACACACGTTATTGAATCTCATGGTCTGTATTTCACGCTGCCTGCCTTGTCTCTCGCATGAATCTAGTTACGGGCAAAGTAGGAAGCAAATAAATATAACAAGAAAAGAAAAAGAAGTACTCGACTTTCCAGCAACAAGGGCTCTTTGCGTACGAGTGCAGGCGTCTATAGTTAGGCGAACTGAGGAAGCGGAAATTTTGGCGATTTCGCGTCGATCGCAAAACGCGCGCAACGGTGTATCGCTGCGTTTTCCTAGCTCGACGTGCGCTGTCGCAACCCGAGTAAATTGCTTTCCTCGGTTAGCGATGTGTGTAGTACGCGGTCGGACGAACAGGCATAACAAGGTGGGCGACGTGGTTTCGCCAGCGTCCCATATAATACCAATGGGCGACGTTGTCGAAAGCCATTGCCGTGGTAATGGTCGGCAGGGTCACGTTGCGCCGCTGCATACGAGCGTGAAAACACGCAATACTGGCACTGTTCGTAAATGTTCGCAAACATTAGGGCTGAAGGAAAGTGTGCACCGTTGGTACGAAAGGTGACTCTCCCAATGTTTCGTTTTTATGCCATGTTTTCGCATTATAGGTGTCGAGTTATAGTTTAGGTGCCTCGGGTGATTGCACTTGTCATGACGGCGTAAGAATAATTGCCCCCAACAGCTTCTCGTTCGCGGAGTAGCAAGACATGCAAGGCTAGAAAATTAGTTGTTCTATTTTTGCACAGCAGTGTATAAGAAAAAGGCCTGGGAGAATGGCGCCGGTGAGAAATCGCACGCCATCTCCATTGCAGCCTAGCAGTAGTGAGCTTGCTTAGAAGTCGCAAGACTAGCACAACTTTCCACATATACGGCCGTAAAGTCTACTGCGAAGTACGTTGGCTTTTGAGTGAACAGTTTTCGAAAAGCGTGCGTCAAGCAGTTCGGGATGACCTTCACTGCGACGCCGATGCATGATTTAGGAGGTTCCATCGCTGGATACTTTGAAAGTACTTCTAGTATTATTCTTTGGGCTACGAATACATGGCTTGACTACTTTGGCTTAACTACTTTGGCTTGACTACATGGCTTCGGTTTTGCGATTGGAACATGTGTCCTAAAGTTAATAACCAAAAAGCTAACTAGTAAATCTTATTTAATTATTCGCAGAAAGGGCGCGCAAATAACGACCGCATATTCAGGAAAACAGCCTGAACAGGTCGAATTTCGCCCCATGCTACATGGCATTAAAAACAAATGTTCGAACTAAAACAAAAAGCATGGTGTACAATGCTGAGAGAAAACTTGCATTGAGCCAGCTAGACAACGTTCAAGAACATGTAACGGCACCATAGTTTCTTAGCTGTAACCGTACAATACTTCTAAAGTATTCGGTGATAAATTTCGCAACGCAGTGTGCATTTTTCATACTAAGAAACAATAATAACTGGTCACTGCTGTATTCGCTTGTAATTTTTCCTAGCGAATAGCAGAATGTTTAAAATGGGTGAATAATGTTTTGTTTTACTTACGCAATTCCAGCGTACAAGCTATAAACACACTGTTTAACCACGCTGTGGGAGGTTGGCGTGATTATGTAAGCATTCCCTTCTTTCTTCATCTTTTCCCTTTTTTTCCATTTCACATACTCACATGCACACGCGCACTGGCGTATCACAGACAGGGAAAGCGAAAGAGAAGAACTAAATCAATTTCGTTTTTCTTCTTCGCCGTGGCTTAATTTTCCATGGTTTAACCTTTCACGGTTTCAGCGTATATGGCCGTTCTACCGGTGCCGAATCTATTTTTTTCCCGCTCGTTTCGATGCATTTCTTTTATCCCGAATGCGTGTTATCTTGCAGTGCTATTTGAAGAGAGGTGTAATCAAGCCTGCGTACGTTGGGTATGGTCGTCATGCAGCTATTGTTACGATGGCGAGAATGGTTGTAAGTCTATGCACACGTCTTCTCCCGAGTTAAACTAAGAAATAAAAGCAAGAACGAGCGAAGTCTTATCTAGAGTGCGCTGACAGGGTTGTTGGGCTGTGTACAGCGAATGTTTTGCCGCCTGTACTCAGATATGATCGGGCGCTGCGCGCGTGTGGGCAGGGAGACCTGGATGGGGCAGAGAGAAGAAAAGAGAGGGGGAAAGCGGAGGGGGTGGCTTTTGTGTGGGATTTTTTTAGATTTTCTATATCGATGCCAGTTAATGCCGTGTTTTGCTGTGCAGTCACGTCTTCCTTTAATGGATAGCTTTTTGCACACCGCTGCAGTGATTCTTTCCATCTTCACTTTATTATTTTCTTTCTTTTCTCTTATTTTGTTGTTGTGCGTGAGCGAACTTTTGTTGCCCTTTCCATTGTTGTTTTTTCTTTGCGCAATATTTTGATAAGGTAGTAGTAATGTATGTATTGGATTTTATGACGCTCGATGTCACGTTTTGAGCACTTGGTTTGTTTGCCTTGCCTCGTGGCTGATCACGTATTACCCGAAGACAGTATTATTGCTCGTCTCTGTATTTACATTCGTTTCCGTTTTTCACTGTGCGTAAGCGGGAAGTGTGAATAGTCGCTCTTTTAGCCTCTACGAAGCCCATAGGAATACACGGGACGTGTTGTTTTGTCATATGTTCCTCTTTCCATGTTATTTACTTGCTCGCTTTTGTTTCTTCCAATTTCTCGAGGCTCTTATACGGCGGGTTCGTTCGCTTGCCGCCTACTGTATATGTACAGTAGAGCCACGCCAAATGGGAAAGGAAGCCACTGCGTGTTATAGTAAAGGCTACGCGCTCCACTTTTATTTTCGCGAAAAATTTCTCAAAGTGGCAAACTACCTAGCGTGATATTATGACGTTAGCCCAGTCACACCATTTTTGCGCCTAACTGATAATAGAGATTGGAGGTGATGCTCCTGAATGAGGTGTACATCGAAAGCGGTCGAGGTTGCCTGCTCTATGTTTTTCTCATTTGGACTTCGCTGCAAAATCACTGCGCGCGTCTTTGTCGTAGCTAGAGTGCATAGCTGTATTTTTTTGCTTAATCAATTTCTTGACTTGAGCAGCTTCTTTTGAAACTTCGCAACCGAATAACTAAAAAAAAATATCCATGCGACACTGCTGCCAGTTTACAATAAACAACGCATACAGATAACTACTAAGTGTGCTTTGTAGCCATTCCAGCGATTGTGGTTGAAGCGCAGGTTTGAGAACCTATCGGTAACATGTTTCGGATCACCGGATCGCTTGGAATACCCTTTAGCGTTTCGCATTATGCTTCGTGACCCGGTCCTCAAAGTAACGTACCTGCGTAATACATGTTACAGGATAATACTATACACACGCAGAGGTGGACAGCTGCGCAGAGTCGCGATCTTGCGTCGCTTAGTTCCACCGGAGGGCAGGGAAGCTTGAATGAAAAATTTGACAAGAAAGAAGCAGCAAGACACGCCAGAACGTTTGCTACGCTTCGTGATTCAATAAATCGCATCAAGATGCAGCTGCTTGCGGTGCAGCTGCCGCCCGCGTCTCTGGCGCTTAGATATTTCTGTATGTCCACCAGCTATGGTCCCTGATGGGACTGGTAGTATTGAAAATAAATAAATAAATATTGCGATACGTCGAAGCTCCCTAATATAAAGCACGCTTCCTCCCACCCTCAAATGCCATACAAAGTTATTATAATAGCCGACTTAACGTGAATGCGACAGTAGCGCATCGCATCAATCTCTGTCTAGCGGCTCGCATTCGTGGAAGCAAGGGTGATGGGCTAGGAAGGCGCATCGCCTTAATACGCCAGCTGCAGCTCAAGTGGGTGAAATAATTTCCAGTGATCTCATATGCAGGTAAGCACGCATCGCATTAAAGGGAAGGTAGGAAAAGTGGGGCGCCTGGTTTTGTGCTCGTCCATTCATTGGCTGAGGCGCAGTCGCTTAAAAACGGGTGCGAGCTCGTTTCGGATCCCATCGCACGAGGACTGATGCGCTTCGCATATCATAAATGCATGACGCATGACATTACCATGATGCATTAGGCAGCGCGGTGCGCTGGTGACGCGTTCGCGTTGCGCGTCTAACGACTCCAGCAGTGTATTTTTTTTATTGACAAACTGGCACAAAGGCGTATTTAATGAAGACGCGCGACGCATACCCTGAAAAGCCTAGAGTTTCATACAATAATTACTAGAGGTAATTCTGACACTGTGGTCGTTTAACTAGCATGGTAATGGCGGGTAGTACGTGAATTTTTTGTAATCTTCGTGTTTGTGGCTTTCTTTATTGCGCCTTACGTTTACAAGTTTTCAGGAAATCATGCTTCCAAGCGCGTGACGACAATCAGTTCCCGCGCACATCCACAGCCATTGCGAGTAGGTGGGATCCAAATCGCACCCCCGGAGTAATGAGAGCCGACCTGGGAGGCCTTCCTTTTTGTGTTTGTGATGGAAGCACCGAAAACTATTTGGAGCGGGTGGGGGGGGAGGGGGAGGGGAAGGGGGAGTTGGAACACGTCATGGCCTTTGCGTTTTGAACAACACTTAGTGCATCTGTAACATCCTGCATACAAGAGCAAAATAAGACGAAACACACCACATAGTGGTAAATTTGACTTCATATTCTGTTTCTCTCACGCTTTTGGCCAACTACGAAAGCTTCCCACTTGGAAGCTACGCCGAGTCAGTATCTGTCCCAAAAAACCGAAAGCAGTGTCAAACGCTACCGGTCTACTATACAAGACCAAGTAGCACGTTCGCAGCAGCGCCGATCCTGTAGCTTCCCCTTCATTGCCGCACAAAGTTGTCCGCAAGTATAATTACTATTTCTATGCCGGCTGAACGGTCAAGCTTGCAGCTCCCAGTGAAGTCTCTTGCCAGAGTTTGCTAGCACAATTTTAAAACGAAGCTTTTTTTTTTTGTGAGCTACACCCCGCGTCGTCATCGTCGTCGTCGTCGTCGCTTTCTATATAAGTAGAACCTGCTTACATTTTTATTGTGGTTATCGCTATGCTCGAAATTATAAATATGGACGCCGTGGACGAAGGGGATGGCAGCGCCACTGTGGCAGCGTACTTCCCTGTGATAAGTAGGACTCGGGACAACGCCGCTGCCGTGGCAGGGCACCCCTCGAGACTAAGTCGTCATCGTAAATCAGCGGCCCCGGCCGTGACGTCAGCCACCCGGCGCCATCGGGGACACTTGGTCGCACCCAGAACGACGCCGATGGCAGGGTTGAGGTACTGCTCCGGAAGGTGCAGTGTCTTTCTTTCTTTCTTTCTTTCTTTCTTTCTTTCTATTTCATCATGTTATTTATTTTCCTTAGCGTTTCTCTTTTCGTAAATTTGAGAGATACTGGTGACGCCGACGTAGAAGAATAAACGAACAAAATGTGGGATGGCAATGGCGCATCGCTGCACACTGCACGAACGGCAGGAGAAGATACGATGTTCCAGGCCTTCGTATTATTATTATTATTCCCTGTTTTCCTTAGCTTTTCTTTCTTTTGCCTTCTCGCTGTTCACCTTCTCGCGACTGACACGTGCTCATTACGGTGGCGAGGATAAAGAAGGCAAGCACGGTCGCGGGATTAGGGACGGGAGGTCTTTGTCGAAAGAGTGGCGTTCTAAATGTGTATTGCTCATTACTGAATCTTGCTGGACGTATTTGCGTTCTTCTAATTATTCATAAACTTGGGGGGCGGGGGGAGGGGGAGAGTACGGAGAGTTTAGCTTTTCTGAAGTGCGTCAGCGTCCGCTTATTTTCTAGCTTCTCAAGAAACCTCGGATAGCGCAAGAGCGACGAACGGTGGAAAAAAACACACATGACAAGTTGTGGGTCCGCGTCAGCCTGCCCAATCGCAGTGTTTCTCAATGAAGGCTTGTTGCTGGTGGTGTACCCAAACCGCACTAAGTTAGCCCTAAGTTATACTTGGACCTCTCTCGCTGGTTGTAGTACTGTGTGGTTCAGGTTTCAGTAGACTAGCAAATTGGTGCTCCGCCGAAGCCTAGGCACGCGCAACGCAGAGATGCACTCACGCGGCGACGCAAATTATCAACGGAGTTGAGCTTGCGCGTACATGAACCGCGCGCGCTCTGCTCTCTCGGGTTGGGGGTACGCCCCCATATTAAGCCATGCTTTTAAATACATTATGGGGTTCTACGTGCCCGAACCGCGATACCGTTATGAGGAACGCCGTCTTGAGGGACTCCGGAATAATTTGGGCCACCTGGAGTTTTTTTTACGTGCGCCTAAACCTAAGTATACGCGGGTGTTTTCGTCCCCATCGAAATTCGGCTGCCGTGGCCGGGATTTGATCCCGCGACCTCGTGATTAGCACCCAAACACCATAGCCGCCAAGCAACCACGGCGGCCTAACCCACGCTTTAATCAGTGCGCAAGTGCGACGGGGGCACATCAGTGTCAGGCTGGTGATAGCTGGGCGACTGGGATATTGGGCTATCCATCTGGGCGATGAGAAGGGGACGCTACAAGGTAGCGGCTACGGGGTCGACACTATGCAATGATTCTGTTTCAGTGATGCTCCTTTTCATGAAGCGTGAACGGTTCGTGCGGCGCCTGCCGTGAACGGGGTATGATGCGCAAAAAAAAAAAAAAAAAACAAGGAAAGAGAAGAGAACCGAATGGAATCCCTACATTTTATCGGCCCAGGTTTGTCATCCCCATAGCCATCTCGCATTTGGAAAACCGGAGAGATGCATCGTGCATAGCGCACCTGTTCGAAGTGCAGGGACGCAGAGATATTTGTCTATACAGCGGCGGGCGATATTGGTCTGTGCAGAGCGCCCTGCTTTTTTCGCTGACATCAAGTTCCGGGTGGAAGCAGGTTTAGGGCTGTCATCACGAGTGCTTCCAAGCGATAGCCATGACTCCGTCTTGCTGATTTGAGAAGAATTGATTTACTATACCGGATGTTCCACGCAACTTCAGTCAGACTTTAAAAATATGCAAAGGCAACTTAGCTGAACAGAGCCATGATAATGTTGTTTACCGTCTCTTGGAGATACTCAGATTATTTTTTGAATTCCTCCTAATTCCATAAGTAGTCTTAATTAATTAATCAACTTCTAAATTAATATATTTAGATAAATGTTTCAATGAGGAATTGTAGAGCAACACGAAAAACTCTCGATACAGCTTTCTGTTGCTCAATACGTGCCACATGAAATTGTTTTTCCGAGCATGAGAGAAGCCCGCGAATACACACGGAAAGTGACTCGAGCGCCCAGTCGCGCGGCAACTTTTCGTGCATTCGCGGGCTTCTTTCGTGCTTAGAAAAACATTTTTTTACGTAGCACGTACTGGGCATGTTGTTCTACAATTTTCTCATTGACGCTTTCAATCTAATTGTTATATTTGGGAAGTTGATTAATAATTAGGTCGAATTATGTATTTAGGCGGAATGCAAGAAAAAATTCGACTCACTTAAGACTCTTTACGTGTGGAAATGCGAAATAATTATACAGTTTGTAGACCTCTGAACACCATGAACGCGTTCGTGTTATGCACTCACGAGGTGGCGTCAGCTCCTCCCCATTGGCTGCACTGTGACGTGCCCAATGACGCACGCACTAGGCGCTCCATTAGTTAGCCTGAAACCTCGTGGCCACGGCAGCCGAATTTCGATGGGGGCGAAATGCGAAAACACCCATGTACTTAGATTTAGGTGTACGTTAAAGAACTTCAGGTGGTCCGAATTTCCGGAGTCCCCCACTACGGCTTGCCTCATAATCAGATCATGATTTTTGCAAGATCTGTAAAACCCCATAAAAATAAGTCAGCCAGATTCGTGGAGCCGCTGCGGAGTTGGGGAAGCGTGCTCGCCTCGGCCCCGGAGGCCCGGGTTCGATTCCCACCCTGACCTAAATTCATCATATGTTCTCTTCAAAGCCGTTAATTATCTTCGTTTACAGAAACGTCCCTGTGAGATTCGATGTCAATTCGAGCATTTTTTTAACGTGTAAAACTCTGCGCCCTCGGCCATTTTTGCTACCATCTTTCAGTCAAGCCGACGCCGAGGGATTTTCGCGTAAGGGGGCACATAATGCTTTCGCATTAAAAAATAATGTGAGCATCTCCGAGCAACGGCATGCAACATTACCTTGATAAATGGAAAATGGGACACCCACCCATTGTCCCTTTATTAATGACTTCTACCCACCTTGCGGGTTTCCGCATAACTATTACGTCAGAAAATGCCCTTGTTTCTGTACAGCTCGGTGGCATTTGCATATACTTAACGTTTGCCTTAAGTTACGTACACCCGCTGTAAGCAGTTCTGCTGCACTTCGAGTTGGCGATTATAATTCGGTCTCGCGCTGTCATCTGCTTGAATCCTGGTTATCTCAGAGTTAGTGTAGCGACCTGCTCGGTAAGCTCTTGATCGCTGGTTTGATCGTCAGGTCAGGAAATCTTATTTCTTCACCTGCGAAGCTATCGATCCGAGAAAACGTATGGGTTTCTTCTGTGGCTTCGTGTTACTCATGAATGGATGATAATTCTTCCCTTTCATGTAATTTCCTTCCCCTTGCAGACGGCCGCAAAGCTGGTTTGCCACACCCGCAGCCATCTTCAGCGCTGAGTTCCCCTTTATGCGTGCTCCAACATGACAATTGGAACCGAACCTTTGCTTCTGGCGTCTCTAAATTTTCCTCCGAATTCACCTAAATTATATGCTTCACGTTATTTTAAGCCTAATATTAGTACTGGAAGGATAGGGATGATGATGCGGTTACCGGTAAAAAAAACACAATGTTCATCTTGTAAAAGTTAGTATATTTAGAGTGCATGCATGAAATGTCAGAAATGGCTGCAGTTCCAAAACCAGCTTCGTGGCGGCAACTCTGTTGAAGCAGCTGCCACTGAATTCCAAAAATTCAGTTTTGCCGTGAGCGGAATAATTCGCCTTGTCATCTTGTATCACCGATATCGTAATACTAGACTATCAACCAGGAGCTACCCAAAGCCATGCACTCTTCCTTTCTGCAGCGTTTGATGAAGTTTGATCGCGTAGGACATGTCGGCCTTATAAAGTGCCTAACCTTTAGAATAAACTTTCAGTTGCAAGTAGCGCCGTTTCCTGTCTTTTCTTGTGCCCCAGCTTGTGTGTCCCAGTATTTCGCGCTCTGAATTTTGACATTCTGCGGCGCTGTATGGAACTGGAGACAACGGCGTCCTCCGTCACCGTGGCGCTGTAAGTGGGGACAGCATAGGAAGGAAAACGGGACGCCAGCAAAAGCGAAATGTCAACGAAGAGTGCGCGGTGAAGAGGACAGGGGAAAGAGAGACTCCGATTGGCGCTCGGCTCTTGTTGTGTATCAAAAGCTTATCGCGCCGGTAAATAGCGACGTTAGTGTGTTTGTCGTTTGGATCCGTCCTCTGCGGTCGCTATACTTCCCGGCAAGGATCTTACCAGGAGTTGCTGATCCGTATCAGTTGGCGACACCGCTGAGCCGCAGCCGCGGAAAACTGGTCCCTGGTTTGGAAGCCTCAGTGGTTCTTCGGCCTTTCTGTCAGCTTTCGCACTGAGCATCTGAAAGAGCTTTTTGACTCGTTTGTAGTCGACAAAACGACCTAGCGGAGCCTTGTACAGGAAATCCTTTTGTTTTTTTTTTTTAAGTTTCTCGGCCTTTATCTCTCTTTCCTTCCTTTCTTTGATTCATCGCAGTTTGGTTTATCGAGTCTGCTTTTAGTTCCGAACCCTCCTTTTAGCAGGAGTAAAAAAAGGCACGTGTTTACTTCAAAGTTGCTTTCGGGAGGCTGCACACAGGAAGGAACTTTGAATGCAGCACTTCACATCGTTCATATTGGCATAGTTCACATTGTTTAGGGTATTCTTAAGGGCATTCCTATGTAGGTGAATAGTTTCTCTTTGGCAAAAGAATATATATATATATATATATATATATATATATATATATATATATATATATATATATATATTGCGGTGAGCGCTTTCTGGGGCTGAAACTTTCTTTTCTAGGCAGCTTAAATATGCGTTCACATTTTATGAAAACAATAGACAAAATAATAATGTCAAGCATACATGCGAGTTCGCTCCAGAAGCAGCAGCGAAGCAACAGAGCGATGATACGTTGTCTGTTTATATATATTGTCCTCAGAAGTTTGCGATTTGCGATAACCGCTTTATTGCCGGCGTGGAATCCTATCACCTGATCTTACCACACTTTCGTCACTTGACAAAATTTTCATTGGTGGGCAAGCCGGCGAAAACATAATTGCCCTCATTTCACACTGCTGTAAATCTATTTCGAGGGACTAAAAACGCGGCTGCGACTTGTCTGTCTCCAGCGTTATAGTGAGGTGGTTCAAAACACAACTGATACGCCAACGTTATTTCGTGGAGAGCTAAGAGGACGTCTCTTGGGCTTTGGTTCGGCTAATCCGAATTTCCTCTTATCGAATTTTCCGAACTTCAGGGGAACCGGACCTTGAAACTGCCTAATGCTTATGGCTGTAAACTGCGTTACGAGGGTGTACGGGTGAGTCGACGAGACGTGTTCGTTGGAACTTGTTGAAGGAGAAGAGGAATGGGTCGTTGTTTGCGCCTGATGGGGGTTGTGTGTAATGGCTCGGCTGATACCTCTTCGGCACATTCGGAGTGACTGTCTAATGTTCCTACCGTGAATCAATGAATGAAGGGCGTTGTAGACTGGAAATAAGTAATTGCCTGACCTTTGGTCGCGTACCCTTGACCGACATACGTGACGAGAGTCGTTTGAAGGGACATTACAGTTACTCGGCGTTAGCGCACTTTCCCAGGCCAGTCTCTATTGCTGTCGCCCTATTTAAGGTGCTTACTTAACGTGTCGTGAACTGCCCTGGACAAATTCTAGGGACTGTTATGTCTTGCGTTTCGTACAAATGTGGGAAGGGGAGAGTTGCAGCTTCGTTGAGACGATGCGTGGAAGTTTATAACATTGATCGATCTGTTTCTGAAACGCGTCATGAACTTCGCTAATTTATGATAAGCTAAGGTTTATTGCAAGAGCCAGGTTGATCTGCGCAATTTAACACTGGGAAATTGGTGTTAGGTGGCATCAGCCTGGGTCGCTATATAAGAGGCATACAATTTTATTTTTGGCTGGCACGGCCTTTTCAAATGACGCGCAGTGGTCTTGACAACGCTTGAAGGAATTCCATCTTGGTAAAGGCTCTCGTTTGCCATATGTTGTTTTTAAACGCCTGAATTCACTATTGTATTTGTCCAAGTGACACTATATTCTATGGGCGTGCAGTTAGTGAACCTTTCTTTCCCTTAAATTGAACTACGATTTCTTCCTTCCTCTTCCACTGTGTAGCGTAGCCAACCGGACTCTTCAACGGGTAATATATCATCCCTTATCTATGAGCCATGTGTACGGCTGGTTTCTTAGGGCATCCCTTGGGGAATGTTATGAAGCAAGCGAGAAACGTAAGATCAGCATAAGGTAGCTGAGCGTAAGCATCTTGAGAATTGAGAAGGTTTAAACAAAATACAGCATGAGTGAAAGTACGTATGTGAACGCATTTGAGAAGCGCTAAAATAAAGTCTGATGAACCGTGGGCTGCGTTATGTGGGCTAGATTTCACGTAAATGAGAAGCGAATTTTTAGAATTGACTGCAGTGGCAAAAAAAAAAAAAGATGGCAGTGTTGCCCGGGTGAAACGGCCTATTGCTAATGTTCGCTAAACTTGCTTAAATAAATTGCTAAACCTTGATATCGCGCATTTACAGTGATAGCAAGGTTTAACGTTGAGAGTAAACAAGACATATCTGGTAAAAAGGGGGTACCAGTGAACCACAAAGGACGCGCACACAAGGAAAAGGCGTTAGACACGGACGGACGCGTCCGTCCGTGTCTAACACATTTTCCTTGTGTGCGCGTCCTTTGTGTTTCGCTGGTACCCCCTTTTTCAAGTTCATCATGCACCAACTGGCCCAAGAGCTTGCGCTAATGCACCACATATCTGGTCTTGTCTGGGAGCAAACAAGTATGGAAGAAAACAAGATCTATCCAACTACAGAATAATTTCCTTAGCCTCTAGTTGCAGTAAACTTTTAGAAGATGTCCTCTACCGACATTTTATAGAGTTTCTTAGGCTAACAATACTTTAAGTCTTCCACCATGGATATCGCAGTGGCCTCAGCACCATTACGAAAACATGCGAATTTGTTCATGGCATCTGACACGCACTTGACCTAGGCTTTCAAATAGACGCCTTATTTGTAGACATTTCCAAAACCATTGATACAGTTATACATTCCAAGCTTTTGCATAAACTAAAAAGTATTTTAAATAATCCCAGCATAGTTACCTGGATCTCTAATTCTTTCTGAGATAGGTCGCAATACGCTTCTTTCGGTTCTGCGAAATCACCTACGGCGGCCGTTACCTCTGGTGTTCCGCAGGGTTCAGTTTTATGCCCGCTTCTCTTCCTCCCGTATATAAATGACCTACCTAACAACGTGCTACCAACTAAAATCCGTCTTTATTCCGACGAATGCGGTATTTATCACACAATTACCAGTCATGAAGATCACGTTATTCTGAATAAAGCATTTCCCAACTTTTGTACTTGGTGTAACGAGGGGCAGAGGAAGATCATTTTCGCAAAACTGTCTCTATGTCCTTCTCGACACGTACTACACAATTGCGTGTTCCGTATTGTTCCAATGATATTCTCTAGAAAACGTTTCTCAATATAAGTAACTTGGCATTCTATTCAGACGCGATTTATTTTGGTCCAAACATATTGAAGCAACCTGTTCTAAAGCTCTAGCACGTCAAGGTTACCTAAAGGGTTCTTTGCGCTCAGCCCCTAAAGAAACAAAATTGCTCGCTTATAGAACCCTAGTGTGGCCCACCTTGGATTACGGATATGCCATTTGGAATCCATATTAGAAATCCGACATAAAAAATTCGAATCTGTGAAAAAAAAGAAACTGTTCGATTTATATACTGTTGTTACGACAATGACTTCTCCCCCTCTTCTAACCTTCCCTTTTGAGCCTCTCTTCGCTAGTAGAGCGGCGTCATGTAGAAAGTCTTAAATCGTTTTACACCACTGTTAACTCTGAACGTTCTGCATATTCGGAATACATTAAGTTTGCTAAAGCGTCTAGCACAAGGAATTTTCACCCTCTAAACACAACACCCCTGTACACCCCGACTGGCAAATTCACATATATTTTGTTCCCTCCGGTCCACTGAAATGTGTAACCAGCTTCCGCTAACATACGAAAATTGACACTTCATAATTTTGGTAAGGCAATCACTGGTTGATGTCCGTGATTCCTAGGACCATGTATTATATACTATGTTTATATGCGTATATGTATTAAGACCTTTTGTTTTCTTTTTCAACATATTTCTTACACTAGTGCTGTGTGCGTGGCACCTTTGATTTTGTGTCCCACTCCTGCGATAGCCCTCTTAGGGTTGCAGTATGTACAAGGAAATAAAATAAATAGCGTTGCGCTCGGACACCTCGGAAAGTGTTCTAACCATACACAGCTACCAGCTGCGCCTAACAACGCCGGCGTGATGCGGAGCACTAACTAGTGGCTTTTTAGGCGTCGCATCTGGAAGTTGCGCCAGGGCGACGGGCAACCGTCGTCCAGTGAAATATTGAATAACGTTAACTTGACCTTCACGGCCTGTTCCGCTCAAACATTGCATGCACAGAGCAGCTAAGGAGGAACAATAGTGTGCTAATACTGTATAGACTCATTTAAGGGCCGCACCCCAAACATGGCAGTCCTGGCTGGGGGGGGGGGGAGGGGGGGGAATCCCAACGAGGAAACAATCGCGTTCGGTGCTCCGGTGTCGCGCGCGCATCGGCGAAGTTTCGCGCGCTGCGTACTTCCGTGTACCGATACTAGATGGCTAGGGCCGCGGTATGCACAAGATCAGGGGTGTGGACAAGCCGCCGGCCGCGTCAGCGCCATTTTGACCGGAAGGTTCAGTCCCGTGTAAGAATCGCACTTCGTCAAAATTGTGAAATAGAAGTGCGGCCCCTTACACGAGTCTATACGGTAGCATGCTAAAGATAGCCTACTTGCAAGCGCTGGAAATGCACGCGCACACCGCTCATGCCAGCGGCAGAAGGCGGAACGCTGTCCTGGCTTCGCCACCAAGCCGATAGAGTGGACCATTGACAGTGCGTCCACTTAGTTTTTTCATTTTTGCAGCCAAACGCAGTCCGCGTCCCTGCAGACCCTTTAAACTTCCACACCACCCTCCGTTGTTGCTGGGGTTGGGCTGCTGAGCACGAGGTCACGGGATCGAATCCCGGCCACGGCGGCCGCATTTCCATGGGGGCGAAATGCGAAAACACCCATGTACTTAGACTTAAGTGCACGTTAATGAACCCCAGGTGGTCGAAATTTCCGAAGTTCACTACGGCGTGCCTCATAATCAGAAAGTGGTTTTGGCACGTAAAACCCCATAATTTAATTTAACTTCCGCACGTGCGAACGGTGCATGTGCTGTCGATAGCAGAACAGCACGATGACTGCGGGGTCAGCGGCGACGGCGAGAACGTGCCCAGAACGTTTATATAAGTGCACTCTTAAAAACGTTCACCCTTTGGGGCTTATGTTGTCCCACAGTGATAATCGTCGTATGCCTTGTTTGCGTTTCCTTTCTTGGAAAATCAGCGCTCGCTACTTTCCTGTCGGGAGTGCTATGTCACACTGATAACGCGCATGCCGTTCGTGACCTGGAAGTACCGGGCTCGCAGCGTTAAAGAAAGGAAACGCAAGAAAGGCAGATGATAATTATTGTTGTTGGACAAGATACGTCCCAAAGGGTGCAAGCTTTTTTAAGATTGCGCTATCGCAATAAAGAAAACGTGTTACGCATCATTTCCGCTCGTAATGTGTTCGTAAGTATTCGTATTCCCGACCGACTTGTGTTTAACAATTTGTTTATGGCTTCCCTTGCACTACTAAAAGGACGTATCTACTACTTGGGAATGCAAAAACACCTTAGCGCTCGTCATGTCCTAGGAAGACAGCATGTCACAGTTGTATTTGTTTTGTTCGATAACACACCGTGAAGGACTTCATCTTTGGAGTGGAACATCAAACGAACCTCATATACAGTTTGCCATTACGAAACAGATTCTACAGACGCCGCGATTCCAGCAAAAGAAGCCACATTTTTATTGGGGACTTCGCAAGGACAACTGTTCTTTCACATCTTTCATGGGTCTTGTATGTTCTTTTTATTTACGTTTTTATGAACAATGGTCAAGAATTTATTTTATTTTTTAGTTACCACACACTGCAGGCTTCACGAAGCACAAGCTGCAAGGGCAGAACAAAAGGCAGCTTCAAATGCAATCTCATTCCAATTATTACAATGTATAGGACACTTATTTCTAACCATAAAGAAGTTCTCATACGCCGCAGTCCTTAGTTCTGTTTATTGAAATAAAAGTAACCAAAGTATTTTTTCTCTCCGTACGGTGGTGATGACAGCTGCTCACTTATTTAAACGCACTTTTAAAGCGACTGGCAACTTGATAATAATTAGAAGGATTGGTCGCGACACAATTAGGACACAAGACTCCAGGAAAACGTTACACTGGAAAATAGTTTACTCAACATTACAGACTTAGCGTTGTGGTGCGGCATAGCTGACTGCTTCCTTTAATTCTTGATGTCGCAGATGGGCTTCAAATCCACAGTTTCTCTTGTGACAGCCGTCCTGTCTCGGGAAGTGAACGTTACGAGTGTGAGGACCTCGTCAGGCTGTGAGCTTGCACGCATGGCCTTGTCGCCGCCGTTGCGGCTACTCATTGTGATGGTTGTGGCGTCTTGTTGACTCAAGCGGGCACGGTTTGATGTACCGATGTAGCATTGTGCGCCACGTTATAATCACTATTGCACGAGCTACCTAACGAAGGTTTCGACAGACAGACTTATATTCGCCCTGTATGTGGACCGACAAAGTAGGGGAATGAGCGCACCTCCATCCTGCATTAAAAAAAAAAATTGCACAAAATTTTAACATGTGTCGGCCCATAGTTGTGTCTAAACCGCACCGGTCTCACAATGGAATACCGCATTATGTTCAGCGGATTCCTTGCATTACCTAATTATCGTTGATTTGGCCATTCGACATATGGCACTGGGTGGGTGCACATTTCTGGCTAATCCCGAAGAATGGCTGTGTGCCACTGTGGTACATGAGGTACAGCATCTTTGAATGTCCCTGGATGTATGTCGTACTTCTTTGTGCATTCACTTGTCATCGCTGTTGTTCCGTCGACAAACACCATACATCTTCTTCGCCTTCGTGAGAGATACGTAGAGAAGGCTCTTTATTGAAAAGCGGAGTGATTGGCCGGCGCGTATTCGCCCACGTGCTACTCTCCAGGAAAGGAGACGGTCCGCCTTAGTGACATCGCTGCGCAGACGTCCAACACTATGCATCCGCCTGATTTGGTGTTAGCATTTCGGCAAAGCGCCTGAGTGGTGTAGTGCATAACAAAAGATTGTATGGCATTAACGTTGTAAACGTTGCGGGGATAAACACGAACATTGCAAGATAATGCACGTGGCATAGGATGAAAGTAAGACATATGAACGCATGACTACGTGTTGTATAGCCTTTAGTTAACCGGTTAGCTTAAGATGCGCTTCACATGACTTTCCGCCATGTGCGTTAGATTTGCATAATTTTTTTAAAACACTTACTTCCTGAACATAAAATTTGCAGCATGTTCGGTGTGTATACTTGTGGGCCAGCTGATTCAAGCATGGACTCACAATCGCAGCATTTGTTTCTCCGATCCCGCTTACAAGTGTTACGTCTACGTGATATGATCGACGAGAAATAGTTAAGAGCTATTCTGTACTTGTTTTAACCGCCTCAAATATTAGGTTAATACAAAATTTGAAGCCTTTGTTTAGCGCACTTGTGGTGTAGTGAGAACGCGCTACATCTCACAAGATAAAAAGCGCTCTTGCTGTATTTCGCCTCTATGTAGCCACCGCCCTCCACTGCGGCGTCTGTCGCAACTCCTACGTTGCTTCAGGACGTCAAAAACCCATCACAAGTCAGCGTCGCTTCCTTCCCTACCCCTGTGTAAGCTATAGCGGACCCTGATATTTCCTTCGTTAACCTTCCTACCTTTCATTTTGCCCCGTTTTATCTCCCTTTAGGAAGAGGAGCTGAGTCTGCAGTAGGGAACGCAGAGTGTGAAGCGATGGTTAACACTAAAAAAAATATGACAACCCGTTACAGCAACGATGCTCAAACTTGACTCACTTGAATCCCGCCTCAACATCACCAGGCTTTCTTTGTTTAACAAAAGTCTATTACCACATCCCACAGCTCCGACTTGATATAGTTTCCACACCATGTCTTATTTCCTCACGCAGGGATCATAGCAGTAAGGTAGGTATTAACACACATCGCACCAAAGGCTGGCTCTTACATGTTTATCCTACCGACCTGGACCTGGATTGCAGAACACTGGAATGTCGTAAGCTGTCGTGAATCGTTAGCTAACATTCTATAGTCAAGAATTTCTCATGCATATTTGAATCCTACCACTCCTCTACGTAATGGTTTCGAGCCGTGAGGGTATAGATAAATGAACTGAAATACAACCCTCGGTGATGCCAGCAACATCGGTAACGTTTGGCTACTTGACGAAACTTGGAGCGCTAACGAGATATCTCGAAAAGCGCCCGGCTGGGGCATGCATGGATAAATCAGAGCTGAGAAATGAATCCTTGTAAACTCGCGATGGAAAAGGGAAATCCGATTAGGAAAGTGCGAAGCGACAATGGGAAGCCACGCGGCAGTAAAACGCGTAAAAGGGAAGCTGTAGTCCTCCATCAGTGCCGCAAACAGCCGTTATTGCCTTGTTGGGTATATGGAAGCGGGGGATGCCGAGAGGAAAGTCGGAAGAACGAAGAGTCTCCAAGGCAGATCGAGGAGACAGATCAAGGGGAGCGGTGCGCTAAAGGAATAGGGTTCTAACAGCAATGCGTAGAGGCAAGAAGGAAGTCAGTTAGGTAGAATCGCAGGAAAGACGACATGGATGAAGGCGTCCAAGAAAGAGCACAACTGAGAATGCGCAAGAGGCAGTCTGTGGGTCGATAAATATCTTCCATTGCCTAAGCGTGGAAGCGGAGGGACCTAATGGGAGGAGAAGCGAAAACGTGCAGATTTGGTAGCCTCATCATCCTTAGCATCCCGCTTGCTAAGGAGAAAGCAATAATAAAGCCGTGAGAGCAAAGTTCTAAACTGCAGAGAAAGCAAAAAAAAAACAACAAACGCTGGAGGACATCTGCAAGTGGGAGCAGGGAGAAAGTGCGCGGACAAGGAACAGAGGTAATGATGGTAGCGCAAATGAGGGTAGCTATGTGAAATAAAGGATGAAAAGGGCCCAAACAGAAAATAGGGATGTGTGTCGCAAAGCCTTATTAACGGCTAATCAACGAGGAAGCAAAACAGCCGTAGCGAGAGTGTCAGGGGTGCCTGCTTGTGTTGCGCCAACCAACACGGTCACCCGTAATGAGGGTAGGGATACGCTCCGAGTAAACAAGCGTGTTCTTACCTAAGCGGAGAAACGCGAATGAAGTCCCGAAGGAAGGGAAGTCGGAAGAGTATCTCGCGCATTCGTTGCGTAGGCTGTGAACGTACCGCAGTCGCTGTTCAACAGCGCGCTTCAAGCTGTACTTCCGGGATTTTCCTGGGGTACCGGAAGTGCCGTCCATGCTGACAGATGATCTTGGTTGTGGCAGTGCTTTCGAGACGGTCAGCGCATCCGATCACGCAAGAGATCAGCAACGTGTTCTCTCTTTCGCTGGCACCTCGCCATGCGAAACGGGCTCCGACAGGCCTGTAGTAACATTGCTGGACGCACCGTGCTCATGCACAGGTTAATGCTGGTAGTGTGTCACTGCACTGGTTAATTATTAAATGTCCTATGAGTGCAACGCAGGTGGCGTGAGTGCCCAAATGATCCCTTATAGTGTGGTACCTTTTCTTGATGATTGTGAACAAAGTTTTTTTTTCTTTATCGAGCATTATCATGGTGTACGTGGAGGGCAATGAATGAAGTTTCCTGCTGAAAGTTGTTTGGTTGTTCATTTGTCAGGATGTGAAGAGGAGACACAGCACGACAATTTTTCATCGCAGTTCCTTTATTTTATTCTACTGCAACAATATTGAGCAGGATTTACGACTTTTGCTAATCTGGTATCTCGCTTAAGCATTACTTATTCTGCTGTTCTTTGTCGACAGAGCGCTTTGCTAAGTTCATTCTCGCGATTTAATTTTCCCTTTATTCTTCCAAATTTAGGTTCATTGGAATGTATACAATCGGGGAACGTTTGCTATATTGTGGTTAACATCTTTGTGCGTGTGCGTGATCACCGTTCTCTATTACAACATCATATTTACTGAGATCAATTTCAACAGTCATTCGGGCTGCTCATTTCAGTCGAGCATTGCTATATAGCAGGAAAGGGGCACATAATGCAGCCACGTTCTAGCCGCGTGATTCATCGATATGCATACCGATACTCTAACGCACTACGTGCCCGCACTGAATCTCACGAGCGTTACATTATGCGAGACCCATAAGCCGGCAAAGGAGAAATGGAATTGAAAATGGCGTTCTACCCTTCGAGACGGAAAAGACCTGGCTCTGGGCCGAATAAAAGCAAGGAATGGCCTAGTCCGAGCTACAGGAGAATCGTTATGGCACTACAGTGGCTTCGGCCCATGTTTGACCCACGGGAGGTGTTTTTTTTCTTTTTCTCTCTTTTTTTTTTTTTGAGGTGCTGCTCGAAAAACGAGGTTGAATGGCTGGCCGGTGCACCTTACAACAGTAAAGAACAAAACTGTGCGTAGTGTTAAGAAAGGTTTGGAGCACGTGTGAAAAAATAACGGGATAGGGAGCCCGAATACACGGAGGCCGTCTGTTCCGAGTTTACCGTGAAAACTGGATTTTCTCTTTCTGAAACAAAAAAGTGCGAAGTGGCCCGGCATATGGACTCCTGGGAAACGGGCAGCACGAGCACCTTCATCTTTCTCTGTGTGAAGTTATTCGTTATAGTGATGTTTGGAGAGGTGGTCTCGAGGGGCCGTCGGTTCTCAAAAACGCACAAAACAAAAGATGCGTTCGTCGTTCCTGCTTGTAAAGGCGTGTCTCGACTGCCACTTCGCTCGCTCGAATTTTCTAGGTCTTCTAGAGTGTATTTCCCGAACACACAGGGGCCTATGGAGACGCCGAGCTTAGGCGTAAAGCGGTGAACTGCAAACCCTGATAGAGCAGAATGAAGAGATGGTTTTATTAGATTACAACGGAATTGCTCCGAACAAAGACCGTTCCCAGAGCGAGTAAAAACGGGGGAATCAGAATCAAAATCATAAAAAACGTTCACACTTCACGTGAAGGGTTCTGATGACGTGCCTGCATACTCCTTTCGGTGCTCACAAACTGGGCACCTTTAAATGTCGTTCAAATTTAAATTTCTCAAGAATGCGCAGGTTGGAGTATTTGGACTGCCTTCGCGCTAAGTGAAGTACGTTCGGCGAAGTCTGCTGGCTCATTTCGGCCGCGTTTCTATTGCGCTCGCTTCTCTCTCTCTATGTCTTGGGAATAAGGGACGCTGGTATAAGTGCATTTGAGAAGGAAATGCTGAAACAAGAACAAGAAATCTGAATGGGAGCTTCGGAGGGGGGTCAGGTGGCTCGAACTGTCGGGACGCTCTGTTTGCCTATGGAAAGCACGTCGCACCTGCCTCCTCCTGGAAGTCGCGGCACTTGCACGCCTTTCGCACGTCTGGCGCCTTCGAGATGTCCGTCACGATGGGGTTCGGGTTCTCGCAGAGCGACAAGGAATGAACGAAACGAACAAGCTATGGAAAGCACGTTGATCCGCACTGGCCTCCTCTTGCAGGAGCGCGAATGTTATTGAGTTGTTGTAAACTGTGCCGTTCTGTGTTTTTCGAAAAAAAGAAAAAACGCAGCGGTCGCGTTCTAGTCTCTCGGGACAGCGCTGGAAGAGGCGCGAGAGGAAGACGAAGAAAGGGCGTGCGTACTGGGAAGGAAGGAAGGAAAAAGTGGAGAAGGAAGGCAGGGAGGTTAACCAGTTTTGCCTAACCGGTTTGCTACCCTACACATGGGAGCGGGATGGGGGGGGATGAAAGAAGGGGAGAAGAGATAGAGGGCACATAGCACGGCACACACATCGTTGGTTACAGTCTGTCACTCTTGTGCGGTACGTGACATCACTGTCACAGCCGCTTGTCCAAGCCCGTATCCTTCATAAACCGAAGTAGTCCCTTCGTCGCCTTCAGCTGCAATGACTTCAGTCGGCGATATGTGAAAATGGTTGCAACTGACAATGGTCTATTTTCAAGGTGCGCTAGAACGGACGCCATGGACTGTCTCTGAACGTTATATTCAGGACAGTCGCACAGAATGTGTTCCAGCGTCTCCTCGCAAAGACAGGCATTGCAGAGAGCGTTGTCGGCCATTCCAATGCGAAACGAGTAAGATTTCGTGAAGGCCACCCCTAGCCGGAATTCTTGGCCACCGTGGTAGGCGGGGCGGGTGGAGGGACGGCAGGAGGTGGCTCTTTATATTGAAGCGACGGTGAGGACCGTTTACGAAAGTTTACGAAAGTGATATCGCGCGAATTAAGTCTCGCAGTTTCCCTTTCCTCAGTTTCTCCATTTCCTGCTTTTAGGCTTACAAGCGAGGGTGGCACGTTAGAGCAGAGAACTCGCGAAACCGGAAGAACAAGTAGCATGCATGGTTCACAGAAATAAATAAATAAATAACTAATATCTTCGCAGTAGCTGGGGATGTTTTTTTTTTCTTTTCCGCTTGTATTTTTTCTTAGCTTCTCTCTCTCTCTCTCTCTCTCTCTCTCTCTCTCTCTCTCTCTCTCTCTCTCTCTCTCTCTCTTCTAGTTTGCAGTTTGTGACTTACGCAGGTCACCGTAAAGTGCTCCGCCGCCTCGGAGCGTGACTTTGCAGGGAAGCCGCGCAGCGTAAGGCCAAGCGGTGCCGAGCTCTCCGGTCTAACTTGTTTCCGCATCGGTTCCTTCGTGCTCACAAAGTCACAATAATGTTTGTTTGTTTATTTGTTTGTTTGTTTGTTTAGTTGGTTGGTTGGTTGTTTGTATTTTTATAGTCCATTTAATCCGGAAGTCGCTTCCGTTTGCGCCGTTGCGCGCCCTTTCGTTCAGGGTTACGCAAAGCAGCACAACGTAAAGCACCGGCGAGCGGAAAACCTTTTCAGCGGCTTGGAACGTTTGTGCGCCTTGCAATCCCTTTAGCAGAATTTTGTGTATACGCGTGCTGTGTGGAACCTGTGCGACTGCGCGCCTTGTTTTGTCTACTGTGGCATAAACTTATTTTTTTTTCTTGCCATATATTCTTTCTTTATATATTTTGTGTGCTGCACTAATCTTACGCTTCTGGCAGTTTTTTTTTTCGTGAATCAGGGGAAAGTGAGAAAGAGTAGACTGACGTATCACAAGGCATCACTGGATCTTCCTGTATCTTCATCACGTGTGCTGGCACCCTGTGTAAGTACAACGCAGCGGCCCGTTCGTTTCTTCGCACACATTTGAGCACTCGAGTAGCGCCGCCTCAGTAATGAAGTCGTTCATGGTTTTTTGTAATTCTTCTGCCGTAAGCTTCCTGACTTTTTTCCTGAAAGCTCACACCACCGTTTTCTTGTTTACCTTAAGAAACAGAAAGAACCTTCTTACCTTTATTCGTGATGTGCGTCTTCGTTTCTTTCGCTCGAAATGAGCCAGAGTTTGGAGCAGAATGCGCAAAATCGCGCGCCGACCGGAGTTGGACACATCTGAACGAAAACTTTATAGCCGTTTGCGCGTGCAGTTGGAAACGGTTTGATTTCTTTAAAGACTTATCTCAAATTTATTTATTTATTTATTTATTTATTTATTTATTTATTTATTTATTTATTTATTCACGCGCCTCAAGGGTTCCGACATCGAAACATTGTGTGAAGTTGCAGCTGCCCTTTTGTTTACAAGGAGCAGTAAAAAGACATGTAGTAGAAAGAAAAAGAAAAGTAATAAGTTATTAGCTTTCTAGGAAATGCACAAAAGTGTACTCGGAAAATAAAACAATACACAATGTGATCAGGACTACGCAGCTGCTGAATCTGCGTAAACATCAACATCTGGCCAATACATTTCTAGTGCTGGAGCAGCAGCGTATCTGTATTCAGACACGTTAATCATTTAGAACTTTGCTTACCGCTGTGGAGAAGGCGGCGGCACCCCTTCGCCACTATTTGCGATATCAGATGGAGTAAGTCAGTTCGCTCCCCGTGTACATGAAGAGCGACACTGGTGCGGTCGTAAGCGGAAATTTACAATGACGATGCAGGCCGGAACGGTGTGATTTCCGTAAATGGAGGTTCTATAATCCAAAGCTCGTACGACAACGGAGGTAACAGCGCTAAGATTTTTTTTTTAATTTAACCGTGCAGTTGGTGCTAGCCTTTTCGACACCTGAGCGACCCTATACAGCGAACAGGCAGGCTGACAAACTAGCCGACACATATTAAATAACTTCAAGGCTTCTATACTGCAACTCTTGCGTCACAGTGACAGCGTACTATGTCAGGCGGTGTATGTAAAATGACAGCGACACTTTTACTCTGGCTAAGAAATGTTAAAGCACGATTAACTTGGGCGATCATCACATTCGGTACTACGTTGCACTATTTCTACGTAACATGCCAAGGGAAAAGTACTGAGGAAAGGAAGTTTGTTTCGGTGATCGTGCAGTCAGACGCTGCGCGTCATAGCGCGACCTGTCAGAAGGAAAGAAGACGAGAAAATGGCGTGGAGAGCACGTGCACAACGTTGCAAAGAGGCGGATGTCTTTGGAACTACAAAAGTATGCGCGCGATCGTGGTCTTATGGTTAGAGCATCCGAGAGCTGTGCTCGATGACAAAGTTTCCGTTGCACCTTCGGTCGCACATTGTATATGTTTTTTTTTTATTGGAGGGAGGCAAGACAGCAATCTAGTTACCTACCGCAAAGTGTCAAGAATGTGCAAAACAATGCTTCGAATCACAAAAACAGCAAGTGCATTATCATTAGAGGCGTTCGTACTGGCCGATGGGTCGCCAGAAGCGCAATAGCGCTTGCAAGACCAACTGATGCGATGTTAATACCCGTCATTACTCTAAATTCCAGTTCACTCGAGTGTATCAAAACATTATTACATGAATAGAATGTGCAGAAGAGGGTCTCAAGGTCAGGCAGCCGTACCGGGACCTTATATACATAATTGATAGAAGCTAATTGCAAACGAGCCGGAAAATAAAAAGATACACAAGTCACCGGAAACCCAACCAACCTCACAAATATGTAAAGCATAAGAATAAGAAAGCCTAAATAATCAATTTGAATTATAAAGAGCAAGCTGCAGTAACAGTACAAGTACACAAGTTCTTTCGACAGTGGCCCTTCGTCGAACTGGTTTAGCATGATGGAGAGGGATTACCTCTCGACATTGTACGGCGGGCACTGGTACAGAACATGGTGCATTGTTTTTTCATCGCCGCTAAGGCAAAAGGTGTCGCGCGGTGTCGGTCATCCCTATGCTGAACGCGTAGGCTTCAGTAAACGCGACACCCAACAGTGGCTTGCACAAAAGTGTAGCGTATCTTCGGGGAAGTCTTGATGGAACTCGAAGGCCTAAAAGGTAGGATGCAGGCAGTATGATCGGGCATGCAATAAGGGTGGTTCATTCCATTCAGATGTGCGGCATCGGCGTGCCAGAATGCAGAGCTTCCTGGCGGCATCTTTCCTAGAGCGGTCATCTACACAGCCTAAATGAACAGCTTGATCCGCACGTTCATCGCCCATAGTACCATAGTGACTTGGTAGTGCCCCACCGCCGAACAACACGCCGATGGGCAGGGGACGGCATCTACTGGCCAGAGGGTTGACACAGGTCGGCGCTTGTAGTCGTCGTCGGTCGTCGCACAGCTCTCTTGATTCCCGGTCCTAGTCTAGACACCTCAGAAGGGTCTGCAGCAGTTTCCCGTTCACAGCATGCGCCTGCAGAACTACACCGAGACTGAGCCACTCAGTCAGCAAGCGCGAGACTAATTCTGGCTGAGCTCCGCCAAGCTTATTTCCCATTCAATAGTGAGTTTTACAGAACTTGCAGCAGCACGAAGTATACACATGAATTTGTTATGTTTCACAAGACACGACTCATCCCAACTGCGTAAACCAAAATAAGATCCTTCCAATCCTACGTCAAGAAAAAACACGCACAAACAAAACACCAGTTTTATGAAACGTTTGAGGCGGATTTTCGATCTAGGGCTTGGGACTTAAGCCATCTGCATTGCCATGGAAACTTCCTTTTTTATAGCACATCTCAAAAGAATAACGCTGTAAAGCGAGATTCCAGCGCAGCAAACGGCCATTTTTGGAAGACGTTGTTTGCAACCATTTGAGAGGACAATGATCCGTTTCAATGACGAACCTCGAGCTCGTAAGATAGAAAGACTATTTTGGAACAGCCCATACGAGACACCCGCACTCTTTCTCAGTAGCGCTGTACGCCTGTTTTCGACTAATGAGTTTCCAATTTGCGTAAAGGACGAGGTGTTCCACCTCGCTCACTCCCTTTTGGCGCAGTACGACGCGCATGCGTTTGACATCAGTTCTCTTCATTGCTGCACAAAGTGAACCGTAACAGAAGCCACTGAACAAAGGACTTATTGACTTTTGTCGGTCAGGTCGGGGTGTATGGCCTCTGCAATTTCAAACCCCCGTTGTTCATGGGGACTGAGCTGCAAGGCTGAGAGTAAAACGGGAGTGCCGCCTTCTATTCGTGGAGTGTAGGTCATTAGTGTGTCGGTTCGTCATTAATATAATGCAGTGCGACGGGAAGCACTGTGAGTTCTGCTGCCGTCGATGTTGCCAAGAAGTGTTTTGAACTTGATAGGAGTGACTTTTGCTGGGATGGTCACAGTTTCGGTAGAGCTGTTCGGCAGGACAGAGCCGTCTGCGCATATATGCGCACGTAGTCTCGGTAGTTCTCATGCAATAAATGTAAGCTGTTTAAAAGCCGGCAATGACATGTCAGCTTTTTTCCGGACGCCAAGTGTTGTCACTTAGATTTTGGGGTGAACGAGACCTTCGATTCCTCCAAGGAGGAGTCGAAGTTCTCGCGGCAGGTGCGAGGCAGGATGATGATGACTCACAACGCGTGCATACTATTTAGCAGAACGACGCACGTGGTTCCTCCATAGGTGGAGAGGGTTGATAGCGGCGAGGAGTCCAGACTAGGCGCCTTTAGCGCTTCGATTGCAGTGTGTGTCTTGATGAGCTGGTTTCTGGCGATTTCGATAGTTTGCCACCTTTCCCGCACTTCGAAAAAGGCCTAGGCAAATCTAGAGCATCTGAGACTGAACGTTTTGTATTGTACGTCGGATTGTTTTACTTGCATTTGTGAATGATGGAAAGATGTACCGTAGAAAGACGAGGAAATCACCTTATAATAATTGTAGCATAGCGTTTGCGTGATCGTGCGATACTATGGGTGCTTCAACGGCGACTTGCCGGGCTCCAGCAGCTAAACTAGACGACTTGTCTTCTAGCCTGAGGGAAGCGTGCCATCTCCCCTGCTTTCATCACATACAGATCCAGTAGAACATTTCTCGCCGGCTTGCCGAGATGGCACAGGGCTCTGTAAGAAATTCTGTCAGGTCCTGGTGGTGGCCTACGTCCGGACAAAGGTAGTGCCACCTTGAGATCATGGATAGAAATTGGCAGAACTATGCGGGAGTCACGTGGTGGCTTGAGAGCTGATGAAAGAAGGGAAACTGCTGGGGGCTGTGACTTAGCCGGATAATGTGCCACAGAGCTCTTCCGCCACATCAACATCTGGTCGCTGCTGAATGACGGCCACAAATGCAGGCGTAGAGCTGGCCATAATACTTTACGGCACCTGGTATTTGCTAAAAGCCTACTTTTCCTGAAACATCGGTACACAGCCTCGAATTCCAAGTTTCAGTTTTTATAGTATCGCCTTTGGAACCTAAATAGCAATTCATTAAATTTGAAGCGCGGTGCCTCAACATACAAGCCATTTACATGTGTCGCCGAATCCGTGTCCTATAAAATTTTGGGGCCGACTATGCTGCGAAGCCAGCACGCTGTGTAGTGCCGCTCTAGCGTTCCTCTATGTAGGCCATCTTGTCACTGTCACGTTCGCCGGTGAGCTGATACCGGAAGTAGCTAGTGAAAACAAATCGACGCAGCGCCGCGGGGCTCGCACGTACGTCCATGCCCCGGCTGTTCACAATGCCTTTCTCCGAACGGTTCATTTAGGCCTCCTGTGAGAGCCCTGTGGCCCGAACTATTCATCCATGTCCTAGTTCTTCCTGCCAAGCGGAGCCTACATCCTCTCTCTTTCTGCAATCCCGTTACTCCCTATCGCTCGCTTGCCCTAAGCAGTGGATGAGGTATGCCGGAAGTTATTAGGCAGGACGAGGAATGAATGACGACAGGTCACAGAGCACAGATAGGGGTCATCGGGAAGCTGGAAATTGGGCTTCTGCAAGCGTTCGAAATGCACCTACAAAGAGGCGGTTCGTGTTGTCGGTGAAAAGGTTAAATTTTAAATTCTCCGGCGCGTCAGATGCATGAGTCGGGAAAAACTAAACACGTACACCTCGTTATGATATTTGGTTAGAGGGAATGTTTTTAAATATTAGAAGGAGAGGTGTGGAGGGGGCTAAATGACGTAACAATGATCGCGATAAATCTAACCGCTGCTCGGGTAACAACTTAAGAGCTCAAGAAAACCCCTTTTGAGCTCTCAAGGTATTTCTTGAGTGTCTGTTTGCGTGAAAGTGAGTGTGTCTATGGGTGTGTATGTTCTTTTTTCTTTTTTGATGCTCTTCAGCTGTCATCGAGATGATTTACTAACGAGCCCAGCTAGAAGTTCTTAGTTGCCTGGCTGACGCCTCATTGCAGGGCACGTGAGACAAGCTTTGTTCCGTTTCGTCTCGCTGACCTGACGCTTTGGCGATCTTGCCTCAGCGGCGACTGGAGGGAAGAAGGCTACAAGGCACTGTGCGCCTTGTACTCTCTGGCCTTGTTTACTCTTCAGCTTTAGTTCTTAACCGCAAAAGAAGGGAGTTCATATAATCTGATGCTACCTCTAATATGACTCATCAGAAATGCCACAGTTATGAAAAGCATCTTGCAAACCGAGAGAGAGAGAGAGAGAGAGGTAAACAAAGCCGCTTCTGGTTTACTATCCTTCATGGGGGCAACTAAGAGGAAGGAAGAAAAAATGAAAGAAAGAGGGGTAGAACTGAACCGGTGTTATGTGCGCGCGCACACAACAGCATATACAGGAATGAGGAAACCCGCCGTGGTTGCTTAGTGGCTATGGTGTTCGGCTGCTAACCACGAGGTGGCGGGATCGAATCCCGGCCATGGCAGCCGCATTTCGATGGGGGCGAAATACGAAAACGCCCGTGTACGTGGATTTAGGTGCACTTTATAGAGAATCCCTGGTGGTCCAAATTATTCCGGAGTCCCCCACTACCGCGTGCCTCATAATCAAGTCGTAGTTCTGGCACGTAAAAATCTCATTATTTTATTTTAATTTTCGAGGAATGAGTGTTCCAGTTTATACGCCTCAAACAAAGCCGATGTTCACGAATGCCAGTTATATTTCCGCGAAAGTTTTGCCAGTCAAACGTAATATGCGTTCTCACGTCTATATCTTCGTTACGAAACATGTTTTCGTTGTCATGGTGCACGTGAATAATAAAACAAACACCACTGGAACATCACCTTTGGACGTTGAGTGTGCGTCGAGTGCGTGTGTCTGAACACCACCACAAGTGTCACTGGCCATGCTCTTGTAGTTCATAAGCACAGACAAGATGCCAGATGCAGTCTTTCCTGTTTGATGATTTCTTGCCGAGGTACCTAGGATGCTGAACAACTTAAATAAAACAGCCAGCCTTAGTTGTGTAATTCTCTATTAAGTTTGAGAATAAGCGCCATGCATCTGTCTGTTTGGTGGAGGCATGGTTTCTGCGCAGAATCGCAGAAAACCAGCTATAGCCCAAACCACCACCCGTCTAGGTATCGTATGGATTTGTGCAGCCTATTAAATTATGTGGAGTTTTAAGAAATACATGGCGCCCAGGCGGTACAGATCACGTAGTTGGCTGCAAAGCTCGATGAGGTCATTTTCCTCCTTTCTTTCTCCTCGTGGCTTGAAGCTCTTTCATTAGCCAGTCTCACGTATAGCTCTTCGGAAGGCAGGTGTGAGCGTACCTTATAAATTCTTTATCTCTGTTTCCTTTCATCAAATGTGGTATCCCAAGGACATGCGCTATTGGTGTACTCCCTGTACAGGCCCTTTCCTTAGCTTAGTATGCTCTGCGATGGTTGCAAACTATACTGCACCCGTCGTCCGGAACTCCTCTTTGTAGTCGTCTCTATAATTTCGTGCTATACCGTTCGCTTCAGCGAATCGGAAACGACAACCGGCTACACTTTTCGCCTGCGGTTCGAAGCTGATTGTCCTGGCTCCAATTGGCTTTGATTGTAATGATCATGGGACCATAAGCAAAAGACTGGCCGCGAAGTGTCATCTTCGTTTCCAGCGACATTTGGCTGTTTCTCGCCTACGATTGGCTGAATCAACCCTACTCTTGGCTTCACTGCACGGACTTGCTAAAAGAGTCGTCTGCGTGCGCTCGCTTCTCATATTCTCGGTGTGCATTATAATACATCCAAATAGCAAAAGTGAAAGAGTCTGACACGTCTGGATATCGCCCACCCGCGTCTGGCCTACACTAGAAATTGTCGTTTAGGCATTCGTTTAGTTTAGTCACATCGCAGTGGAGCTGTGTTAACCTACACACTGCTGTAAGACGGGCGTCCGTTCTCCCCCCGCTTGCACTTCCTTGCACGCGAGATGCTCGTTCTTTCTTTGCAAGGCTCTTTTGTGCTTCTATTTATTTTCTTGTTCTCTCCGCTCGTTTCGCTCGTCGCGATCTCGCGTGCTTACTGCTTTAACGGCGTTCATCCTTCTAACGGCTGCCTCTCTGTAACTAGTCTCAACCGCAGGCACAGTGAAGCTCGCATGAAAGATCAGTCGAGCTGCCGTCCTGATTATAGAAGAAAAAGAAAGAAACGAAGTGGCGGGTCGCGTGTGTAATAACGTTCTTCCATTAACCTTGCATTCCTGCTCGAGCCTGAGCTGAGATGTCCTGGTGTGCTCGTAAATCTAGCGTACCTCCACTACGTTCCTCCCCCTGTAATCACTATTCTCATCGCTTTTAGCTCACTTCCTCGACAATCAGTCGAACAGTGAAAAGAATGAAAGAAAGAGAGAGAAAAAAATCGGCATGCAGTTATAACTCGGCGCCAACGCAAATGACATCCACTCGGTATGGGTTCATCGTCACAGAGTCGGGGACATAATGCGAACCCCGGAATAGGTGCTTACTTTAACGAAGTCAACGTGGAGCTCATTCTGCAGGCGATGACAATGTGTAGTTGCGCCACGATAATGTACCAATTCTTTCTCCCTCATTTTACTCTTCCTGCTTCGTTTTTGAAAAAAAAAATAAAGGGGAGGGGGACACTGTTAGAATGTGATCTTCTTAGGCCGTGACGTACTCACCACGAATACTTCTCATTTTGTAGGTTCTCCTTCTCTGTGATCGGGTATTATCTGCCGCATTTAACGTAATTGGTTATATTGGCTGGCTAACTCTTCTTTTATACAGTTGGTGGCAAATTTGTTTTGCTGGGCAGGCGAAGCTGAATTCTAGGCTAAATTTTCAGCAGCTAAGAGAGGAACTCGATTAAGAGAATGAATTCTGGGCAATACAGCAAGCTTTTCTTACCTTGTTGGTATCGCAATGCTTTCTCTTCTTGTCATGCAATGTCACGGTAATCATTGAAAGCGAATCATGTTGCTTTCGTGCGCATTGAGAATTGGTCAGCGTAAGGAAAATAAAAGTGTCAATCTACTCCATACCCGTCTTTGAGGTAAGCATAAAATGCTTGCAATTGCATTACCCTACACTAGTGTGTTATTGCAGTTACATTCACTGAACCGCTCTGCTTACTTTATTTTTTATTGCACTTGCCTGGTATGCCCTGTGCTTTTTAAGCGATCATCAACACGTTATCCACTACTAACCAATTTGATGAGAAACTAAGTTATCATCACTGCTACACTCCCTATTTCCTCTCAAACCATAATTATGTCCTCTTAACTTTGCGACGGCGAGCACTACCAGCCATTACCAGCATTACGAGGTGTTTTAAATTCTTCGTTACACTCTGGTACACTGTAGTGGGATCTTCGTTTTACTTCCGTGACGAGCGTCTTTTTTTGTGTCTGTGTAGTTTTACTGATCAAGTGCGTCAGACATGAATGCAAAGACAACTATTTTTTTTTCTCGGAAGGTTGCCCCTAGGCGAAATACAACTGGAAATGCTTGCTTTTAAGCTGGAGGTAACGTGCTATATATGTCATGAAAAGACTGCCAGGCGTCCTCTTACCGTTTCCTGTAGCCACAGGCGATTCCGTTGTACCTGTCTTTATGCCTGTCTGGTTCCCGTCCTGTCTTGTAGTGGACTTTCATGTTGTATCGAATCGAAATGCTAATGAAATAAAACAGCTCGAGCTTAGAAGGCTGTCCAGAGGGCCCGGGCCGTCGCCGAAGGACTCTGTCTACCGGCCCCGACCTGGGTGGAGCCGCCGAATTGATTTCCCCTCAGGACCTAAATAAAGTTCTAACTCACTCACTTAGAAGGCCTCACAGTTTACGGAAAGTGACGGCGACAATTATTCCTTTCATACTTCGGAACATGGATGGCTAGTTCACCTCCGAAAATGCGAAACATGACAGGGAGCTTTGCAAATCGATCTCTTGACGCCTTTGCTTTCTTCTAGTTCGAAAGGCTTTGTTTCATAGGATTTTGTGCACAGTTACCGAAACTGCAGGGCAGCCACTGTAGACTGAAACTGTAATATGGGTTCAGCCACTTATGTTTACGCTACCGCATCTCTCCCTTTTGTTTTTCGTTTTTTTTTTTGCTTTCATTTTGAGTCGCTCATATGATTGGCTCTGGAACTTTCAAACTTCATGGACCTTTTTGTCCAATCACATCGAGGCGGGTGGGGGGGGGGGGGGGAGTGGACTTTCAAATACATTTACTTAAAAGAAAGTGCATTAAAGGAAAGCCAAGTTTTCCTGCTATTTCCATACGAAATTTCACATTATTGACACATTATGCCGTACTTCCTGAGTGTTTCAGTTTCGTGTTTGGCTTCGTTTTTCTCTCGCTATATATGCTGCAAATTTTGCGTCCCAACGATGCACGGTCTTTAAGTTAGAACAATGGTAGACCAAGGAATGTCGCTGAAGCCAACGTTCCGACAAGGGTACTTGTCTGAACGTTGCCTGCCGCGACATCTCTTGTTGCAGTTAATGACTTTAAGCCCGTATGTCCATGCGGACCCTTCCGTCTTCCCGCGTTTCGAATTTAGAGCATTGCGACACGGACAGAACCAAACCAGAACCCACACAGCGCCGACTTCCAACATTTCATTATTTCAGAAGAGTAGATACATAAAGAGATCAAAATAAAAAAGGATGAAAAGAATTCACCGACAAATACGATATTTAATAACTCGAAATTTGAGCGCAGCTCTATAGCTGTTTTTATTTCGCGATGTATTGAGGCAAAGGCTTTGAGAGAGACATGTAGCAGAGTCGGCAAGCGTCGAAAATGCTATCTGCGGGTCAAGCGCGTCGGCTTTTATACCTGACTCGTCGAAGGTTCCAGTGTAATCGCGGGCGCAGCGTGAATTCCAGAAAGTACTATACAATTCGCATCACCCATAGAATAAGATTATAAAACAATTGCAAACCATAACAATCGAAACAATCGAAGCAAGAGCGAACGAGACAAAAGAAAATAAATCGAACAAGCGCGAGCCAGAGCTTACGCGAGCAGTCGATAGTACGAAACGAGCGGTCCGGCTGAGACTACATGCGAGTACGCATCGAGCGGTTCGGCGGGTCCGCATGACACCAATTTTCCGCGCTCACGTCACTGAAGGGGCCACTCTCATTGGTCTCCGCCATTCGCGGTTTGCGTCTTTCTTCACCCACTCCGCCTTCGCTCTTTCATCTTTCACTATGCTCGTTCGCTCGGTTACGCCGCCGACGCCGACGCTCGCCGCAGGAACGGGCGCCTAAGCTGTACTGTAAAAAATCCTGAAAACGACATGTAATCATGTAAATGTCGCTAACGCCATTGACGCCCAGATACCGTAACTCTTTATTGGACAGTGCCAGTGACGACATGCTAACATATTAAAGGACAGAGTACTATTATCGGGATTCCTGCATCATCTGCAACACCTGCAGAAGCTACCGGTATACAATCCGAGCTACCCAAGGTTCATTTGCCCTCAGGATAAGCTCTGACTTACCGAAGAGCTCTTCAACGACAGAAGCTATTGCAGTCGCTCAATGTTGCATAATCAGAACGCACATTGCCGTTCAGACAAAGCGTGCGCATGTCAGGCACTTCGCCAGGACCCGTACATTCACCACCTCGCCGTCCTACTCAAAGAAAGCTTGCGCTGGCACCTCGTATAGCAACGGCAGCCGGAAATGGGAAACGTTCATTTTCGGAGAAAACACGTCTCTCGGCTAAGCTGCCAAGTTGAGCCACGCAAGTCATGATCCGTTCCGGCAGCTTCCAGGAAATCAGCGCTTGATGGAGAACCGAGCAATCAAGGGACACTGTAACCGACCTGCTTTACCCTTGCTGCCTCGAACAGACCTCAGGCAAAACAGCGCTAAAGTAAAATGCGAAACATCGAATGTCCATACCGTTCCATGGAAATGACGTCACCGGCCTTACCAAAAGCTCTACTACTTAGGCAGCATCTGGCTGAGAGGGATAAAGGCCGCCGTGGCTGGCTACAATTTCGTCAGCCCCGCGTGGCGTGACACGATGTCGTTGCGAACCCGAGCCTGCGCCAATCCGCTTCCTTTTCTTTCTCGCTGCGCGCTTAAGCCTGGCGTCCTTCCTTGCTAGTTCGAATCAGTACCACTGGAAGCTGCCGGCGCTCTGCTGCGCGTGATATTTAGCGCAGAGTTACCATGACATTTCTTAACTTCAGCAGAGCACGTAAAGTATAACATGAGCGGATAAAACACGCTGCATTAAATACGCTAACGCGCCGATACTTTAACGAACAGCCGTTGATGCCGCAGTGCGCACCAAAGCTATTCAGCTGCGCCCTGTCCGTAACAATAAATGATCGTCATCATGTTGCCATGAAGATGATAAAATGTAAAGGCGTTAAGTTCGAAGAACAAGATAGTTTTAGCCTGTTCATTAACAGCTGCAGGTAAAAAAAAGAAATGACCAAGGCACGGTGCGCGGGTGGCGCCATGGTTTTATGTAAACAGTTCAACTAGAACACTAAAAATAATATTATAGCAACTAGATGCAGTTGTAAAGGCATCACAAGCAACACTCATTGACGTACAGTGACGTGTTTGTCTTTCCCGGCGACCTCACCCATGCAACGCGAAAGCGTTTCTAACACGTTGTGGTTTAACAAAACGTCACGAGACGTCGATACAAGCGCTGATGCAATCCAGTATTCATGTATGCAACGAACGATAATTACGGGCTAGCTAACTCAATCTCACAAGGGGCCACAGACTATATATGAGCTTAAACCGCCTCCTCCGGAAATTGACCTCTCTGCCATCTGCCTTACGACAAGGATAAATGCGGAAATGGCCCACTGGGCACCGGTCATGCGGTTCGCGCCGCGGCACACGAAACGGTCTTGTACCCCTGACACACGAGCCCTCCAAACGCCCGTGGACGAAGGGACATCTACCGGAAAGGCGTTCACGTGGGGTGACAAACAACACAGTGGCATATCTCCTTATTCGTAAGTGCGCCTTGCTTAAAGGCAGATTCTTCTTCTTTCTCTCTCATCTTTCCATTCCCCTTTTTCCCGTTCCCCAGTGTATATTAGCGAACCAGACGCTTTTCTGGTTAGCAGCCCTGCCTTCTTCTCATTATTTTTATCTTCCTCCTCTTTTACCGAACAAATTTATGGATTCAAACGGGCAACGTTGTGCGCCGCCCCTCAACAACGCAAAACTTGTCAGAACTGATGGGCGCGTTATATTAGCTAGGGCTTGCAAAAGCGATCTTATGGTCAGCAGGGGAGAATTTGACCAGATACACTATCTCTATAACGTTTCGTTATTTTCAGTTTAAAGAAGAGTCCCAAGTGCTTACTGCGTTGCTGACTCAAGGCACAAAAACAGACAGTGGCGTACCGAGTGTCCGTGGTGAAACACTTTTTGATTAGGTCCCTCAGCGACTTTTGTTCGCCCTTGTTTGCCCGTGTATCGGAGGTATTAAACGAGCAGTGAGGTCACACCATGAAAGCGAAGGAAGTGCAATATATAGCTTTGATTGCCGTACGAGAAGTGTAATGTAGCTGCGGCCCGCGAAGGCCCGCATGCAGCTCCTCCTAGTGATGGTAGTGTGATCTGTTGGTGACAGTGAGATCTGCCAAACGTGCGAGCTGACAGACTGACTCTTTACTGGGTGAACCCTGGGTTTACCCAGTAAAGAGTCAGGGATTACTGGGGATGCCTGGAAAAACAAGCAACGCCCGAAGGATAGCGGCGATCAATTTCGCTAGTCGTCAAACTCGCTGATCAAGTACGTCTGCTATTTAGGCGTCCAGCACCGTACATTCCAGAGTAATCTTTGCTCCTCGCAATTATTTGAGAGTGTATAGCGCTATTCGATTCGCGCGGATGCTGATTAGGCAATACTCGTTGCTATAGAATTCAGGAAATTTTGGATTCAGTATGCGTGTCTCCCGCCAAGCGATAGCTTGATAACAGGGAGAATCCGGTGAAAAATGGTCACGGGCAAAAAGCAAAACAATGTGCGCATGCCACTATAGGTAGTCGACGCTTGCAATGTGGCTGGTGACTATAGATGTAACCACCTATGCATCATTACGCCGAATCGCCTCTTTAATGTCCGTGGTCCACAACCGCCAGCAGCAGTGATTTTTCATTTAACGTTATGGGGATATCATATCGTGTTCCTTTTTCGTGCCAGGCTTCAAGATAATTATCACTACCTTATTCCGTCGAGCCACCACAGCGTTACCGCTTGGCGTGAGAAGCAGCTGAGGACTCTTCAGATGTAAATCACAACTGCACAGTGAGCTAATTTACGCACCCCTTAACGCGAACTCACAGCAGCGGAGTCGGATTCAGAAGAATATATCTTACACGGTGATCAAAGCGCAAATGAACACTTAGCTCTAGGTTTAATGTTTAGAGGAGATGGCTTATGTCAGGCTAATAGCTTGTGCTTGTTTTCGTCTCTTGCTTTTACGCACGCACGCACGCACGCACGCACGCACGCACGCACGCACGCACACACGCACACACACACACACACGCGCACACACACAGTGTGCGCCAGTCAGAAGAAGACGATTTGACGTGTAGAGGTGGGATCGGTCTCAACAGCGAGACAGACAGACAGACAGACAGACAGACAGACAGACAGACATAGATAGATAGATAGATAGATAGATAGATAGATAGATAGATAGATAGATAGATAGATAGATAGATAGATAGATAGATAGATAGATAGATAGATAGATAGATAGATAGATAGATAGATAGATAGATAGATAGATAGATAGATAGATAGATAGATAGATAGATAGATAGATAGATAGATAGATAGATAGATAGATAGATAGATAGATAGATAGATAGATAGATAGATAGATAGATAGATAGATAGATAGATAGATAGATATGTCTTTGATCCGGGACCTCAGAGAAGTTGTGACATTCAGCTCTGCTAAATAAAAGAAAATAAAGACTAACAATATGGTAATCTGCATTTTCGTATCGTTATGCAAACCGACGTTTCCGCCTCGTATTTCTTTAACGCAGCGTTTACGAACGATTGAATGCCTGCCGCCACAGCTACGAAAATAAAATGTGTTTGTCGTTTTCATATGATCGTTCTTTTCTATTTTCTTTCCCATTTCCGGCACCCGTTCCTTATTCTTTAGTTATTGCGTAGTCGAACATTTAACTGACAGCGATCGCGTAGCTGCAAGTACCATCCTTGAGTTGCGGTTAACCGTTGCGGCGACGCGCTGAACGGCTTCAGCTGCGCTATTTCAGTCATAAATTCGGAGAAGTCGTAAACCACACCGTGGTTTACGTTTAGTGGCTTCGCTTACGCAACAACGATGAATATTGCTCGGATCAAGCGAAAGGGAAGCTCTTTCCTTATTTGCATTTTTCGACGTCGAAACAACGGTACAAGGCCGCGATTTCCTTAATGGTAACCACGATAACGCAATTTTGCCTCGTTACACGTGCCGTTTCTAGTGTTCTGAAAAAGTCAGGTCGTTTGTATCTTCTTTGCTTTCCAGCAATGTGCATGATTGCATGAAGTTCCCGTTGCACGCTTTGCTTTTCGTGACATAAAATGTTCCCGGCAAGTACTCGGAAGTTATCGCTCGTTCTTCACGTCTCGGTCTTGGTATTTCTTCAGTGATCCAAAGACGGCATAAAACACGTAAAGAGCGCTCGAGAAGAAAGAAGGAAAATGTTAACAGCAGTGAGGAACAGAGAAAAAACATCAATTTACTTCATGGTGCATCCAAACTTTTACTGTGCATTCAGACTGACTCATAGTTTGTGCCTATGGGGAGAAGAAAATGGGTGAAAAATGCAGCTTGGTATCCGCCTCCATTCGTTGAGATGAGATTTTGATTGATTCGCTGGCCGGAAAACCGATTGATTACATGGTTTCTTTGATTGATTGATTGATTGATTGATTTGCAGCTATCAAGAGCTGTCTGCGTCTTGCGCGAACACCACCTGTCATCTCATAATGAAGAAACCTAGGACGTCGAGGTAGTGCGTTCGCTGCAAGATCAAGTTTTCAGGCAACTGACTGGCATGAAGGCTAATAGCAAGAGCAAGTCTTTGAGGTTGAATAAAAGGAAGCAATGCGCTTCATTGTGTCTCCTCCCGCCTTTTAAGTAAGCTCGGCGTTATTCTAGCTGCCCGTTGGCAGACTTGCGAACGTAAATTCGAACTAAGGAAGCAAATGGGCATCTAGCCTTACGAATTAGAGGTTGAAAGAAGGCCGTTGCAAGCTTTCTATGACTGTACGTGATCTTCCGTTTTACACTTCTTATTCGAGCACGAAGAGTTGCGCAGGTTCAGTGATACCGCTGCACACATGACAGTTAACCAGCCAGTGACTAATGTGAGGGGGGGCCGAGAAATCGGAAGTGTGAAAGTTCCTCAACGCTTTATTCTAGGCAGCATGTTTTACTGCCCAGCTGCGCGGCCTGTACGCTTGCAAACCAAATTACGATATTTCACAACTGCGCATCCCCTGAACGAGCGCTCTCTGTGATGTAGTTGAAACTCTGGCTACGTTGCCCAAGCCGACATGACCTTTATGGAGTTTACTTCATATCTGCGTGACCAATCACAGCAACCATCAACGTTTGTTCCGCTTATGCCTCGACACAGCTGTCCAAGCTCTCTTTATAGGCGTTTTTCAGTTCGCTTTTACGCAGCCCGCTATCCGTCCGTTTCCGTAATACCTACTTTAAAGATCAGGCGAACAAGCGACCGAATGGTCTTGGCACCTATTTGTACATCAAAATTTGACCCTGATGCAACGTACGTTCTGCTATTGCAATGGAAGGCAACCATTCGTCTTTCCAACGCGTTTGCTTTTATAGCGTATGTCTTTCTAACTCAATATATGCGTCAGGCCGGGCGCCTATTTCAATTCCCGACGCTTCCGCCGTTGCCTAACGGTTTCCGGCTTTCTGAGCTTCTTCACGCTGACAGTAATAGATGCCTCCGCCGTATTTTATTCTCCAGCTTTCTACTACAACTTCAGTCCCGCGCGTGGTGTAGCTCGAGCATCTGGACGCACGGTTGTCTCTTGCAGAGAGGTTGAGTGTCCAAGGTCGTGACAAAGTGAGGGCCAATGCTTTCGAGAGCTTTCGGTTTTTTGCTTCGGCACGTGACAGCTTAGCATTCGAGGCTCGCCGACTTTGCATACGGTTTGCATTATCGTTTCCGTTTGTCGAGAATGTGCTTCCGAGATTAGGTGCAAATGCGAATCCTGGTCGATCCGGGTCGATTCTGCGTTCCGCTGCACACCCGACATCATCCAGTGCTGAGCTTGCGTCCTGAGATTTGGTCTGTCGGTATTCCTTGCGCAAAAATTTGACATTCTTGCCTGCGGTATTATTCGGGTTCTTACGGCGGCTGAGTTCTTGATGAGTCACGGGTGAGCGGGCTGTTTAAAGGCGTGGGCGATGTTTCTGACAACCGGAAGAACGCGGCGTGGCATCCTCGATCGCTTCGCGCTGTGGTACTGCTCTCGACTTGACTATTTTTTATCGTCATTACTTTTCTTTTTTCCGGAAGTAGAGCTGTCGTGCGATTTGAAGGTCTAGAGAGATAAAACAGAGTTTGAAGTTTCTTATACTTCTCACTGACATTTTCACATGGGGTAAGAATAGAACTTTTTAACCGTTTTCTTTGGTCTCGGTAAATGCAAATGACATCCAGAATGAAGTTTAACAGAAAAAGACAGAGAAGAACAAAGGGATTGTGCGATAAGGAAAATGACATTATCTGAGTGCACACACTGCGGCATGTAGAAAGTGATAGTGCAGCTGTGCGTCACCGAGTGCCTGAGTGCTCGCCGAGTTCCCACAAGCAGCGAGGGATCCTTCGCAGTCGTCTCGACGCTTCAGGCACACAGCAATGTCATTTATGCTAGTTGCACCGCAACAAAAAACGTTCTGAAATGTCAGCGACAAAAGCTGACACCATTTCAAACGCTATAAACCAAAGATTGAATCAGAGATTTGGGATAAGTAGTGTTCTTCAATGCCCCTGAGAAACACACGGGCTACAGGAGAAGCCGTACTGAGGAAGGGGCTCCTTAATAGTTCTGATCGTTCGTTTATTATCTCCTTCATTCAGCTTATTCGACATCATTTCACGTAGTGCTAGGGTCGTGGACAAGAAAGAGAGAGAGAGAGCAAGGACAGAAAAAGCAGGGAGGTCAACCAGACGAGCGTCCGGTTTTCTACTGTACACTGGGCGTGGGAGAAAGGGGAAAGGGGTAGAAAGAGCCGCAAGAGTGCGGCTGGAGGGACACCTGTGCTTCCTATGCACTGCATGGTGTCAACGCCCGTTTGTAGTTTGTGCCTGTCAAACAAATGGAAAAGCCACGGCACTGTACAAACGAAAGCTGGATGCATCTAACGTGTGACGTGCAAGGAAGCCACGGAACACGGCTGATGTTAATTCCGTCCCCATCGGAATGGTATCGCTGGCCGGAAATTCATTCAGCAGACATTTCGATCGTCGACAAAACGCCAAAGTCATCGAGCCACCACGGAGTGTCAGTCAGTGAAAGAATTGCCAGTGTGATGCGTGAAGGAGGTGACGTTCTCTATTTTTTTTTTCGAGGTGCTGTGCATCCATTCCTGTCTCTTCTTTCGAAGACTACCTTATTTTCTGGTCGACGATAGATGGCGGCCATTTTATATCCTCCGCTCGGCGCTGCATTCTGAGGCCCTATTGGACAAGCACTCTACCGGTGCTTCGTCTAACGCGGATCTCCGATTGTCCAATTCCGGATGTTGGCCATCCGGACGCTCTCTTTTTTTTTTACTTCGCTAACGTCACTACGTTCTAAGAAAGGAAAGAAAAAAGCGTCCACGTTCACCAGACCTTTATTACATCAAGCAGAATTTAGAACTTCTGAGCGTTTCCTCTATTTTTTTTTGTCAGCGTACACGTTTCACGACTCCATCGCTAGCTATCGGCCTTCCCCGATTGGTTCTGCTTTATATGAGGTCTGCCTGCCTACGTAACCGTCTGACTCTGTGTGCATGTGCGTGTGTGTCTATGTGTGCGTGTGTGTTTTTACAGTACACTTGTAAGCACACTTAATACCAACTGAACGCCGCAGGTTACAAATGTGTGCTTATACAGCCGAGTCGTTGCGAAACAAGCCAAGACAGACTGGCATTTTTATATACGGGTATGAGAAGCTGAAATGCTGCTTTCAGTTCGGGAAGCAGACGGGTGTGAAACGCGCAACTGCTCAGAATCGCGGCGCACCTTCTCAACGCTGATACATCGCGCGAAACGCCTGCACACATTAATCTTGCAGTCGCGCGAACCTCGAGGCTCAGCCTTGGCTTCGACCGGGGCTGCAGTGTTGCATATTGCACGGCCCCGACTTTGCCCCGTCACTCGTATTTTCGTGATGCGAGAAATGATGGGCGTTTTGAAATCCTTTATTAAACCCTCGAGCGCCACCGAGCGGCTGCGTTCTTGAGCGTTTGGCACCACACTACCGACTTCTAGGGGCGCTCCTTCGCGCATGGCAGTGGGTGGCGACGAGCGTTAAATTTTTTAGTCTTGAAAAGCTTAAATGATTATCTGTTTCGTTGAAAACCCAAAGAAAGAAAAAAAAAGACTACCGGTTAAACTTTCTCAGATTCGCCTTGCGCAAACTCCCTCCTTCTTGACACGACTGGATAATTAATGCGAAGAAAAACAGTGCCCTGTGGCCTTAAATCACTTTTCTGTGTGAAAAACATAGCGATGTGCGCTAAACAAAGGAAAGCGATTTTAGCTTCAAACCTGTAAGTTCGCCGCTCGATTTTTTTTTATTTGGTGCTTCTACTTAGCACTCACGCCACCGCTGCAGCAACTTAAGATTTTTTTCTTCGCTCGCACGCGTTCGAGCCTGAGGCGCTTCTTGTTTTATGAGTTCCCGCACTGCTTACTTTTCGTTGCAAGCGCGGCAAACTTAATTCAGTTTGGGTACCTATAACAGAGTTGTTCATTAGCGTTCTTTCTTAGCATTATTCGTACTTTTTACTCAGCGCTTCGCGTTCCGGTCAACCGCTCAAACGAAAAGGTGCGAGCTCTGCATTTTCAGGCAACCGCTGTGGAAAAGTGAATAATGAATGGTGTACGCAGTATAGTTTTTTTTCTTCTTTCTCAAGATGGCTGGGAGACCCGTGGTATAAAACAAAATAGCGAAAAATAATCGCAGTGAACAAGTCATTACATGTTGAAGCTAATTTACCAACGTATATAAAATATTCTCAAAACAAAACGCAGAAGAGTGATAAAAAGATACCTGCCGTCTTTACACATACTTTGAGCGTATTCTTTGTATGTAACCGTTCCTCCAACCATACAATTATATTTCCATGTCTGTCTTCGTTACATGGCGGAATTTAGCCCTCCGAAGAATGAAGGCTTTGGGGGCTAGAAGGCTGAAAAAGCTTGGAGGCTGAAAGTCTAAGCAGTGCTAAATGAGTGCAATAAATAAATCTAGGAGGCTAAAAATGTAAGAATTCGCAAGCGAATGCTTACATTTTTAGCTTCCTAGCTTTATTTGCTTCATTGCGAATGCTTAGATTTTCAGCCTCCTAGATTTATATCTTTCATTCATTTAGCATACCGTGCATACTCCTAGAGTGTGCACGGTATAACTAATATCACGTGTGACCGAACAAACGCAACGCAGGCCTGTCCAGGTTTGAAGAATATTTCAGGCACCTAGAAAATATATGTATACAGTTACCTAGGGAACCGGCGAGAAACGAAGAAGTCCTGACAGGGCGCCTGCCCCACGGAAAGCTCTCTCGCTCTCTCGCCCTCTCATTCATTCGTCCGTTCGTTCGTCTACTATGTCTGGTCACTCGATTACACTGACAACTATCGTCTATGGTTTTTCTGCGCACATTTTTTCTGTCTTTCTGCTGTGCCCATCTACTGAAAGTTTTCTTTCGGAGCATTAAATTTCATCCCAAACCTTGTCCAACTTTTTGATGCGAAGCTGGCGTGTCATTGTGACAACTTCGAACGTTCGGAAGAGATGTGTGCCTTGAAAATATACTGCGTAGGTTTCTTTCAAGGTCAGGTAAACCTGTCCCCCATTCTGTGCATTGCTGACATGTGTTATTGTACGAAAAGATCGATACATCGACAGAAGCTGAAAGCAGGCCGCACACCCTGATTAACTGCCATTAACATCGCATCTCAAGGCGATGATTTCAAGGCCACGGTTTTGAACAAAGCGCAGCTAGCCGTTGCACCCAATCGCAAGCACAAAAAAAAAAAAGCATACTCGCGAGCATTGCAATTTGAATACTTGGGCGGTTGTTTTCCCTGCATTCTTGACTTATTAAAAAGAAGTCTTCGTTTTTGTTTCTTCGGTCGATTGCCGGTTCCCCCATGTCATCCATCAGGGTCAAACTTGATGAACAAGGACAGCAAGAAAAGGCAGACTAATGGCCGCTACATTGTCCTTTCACATCACGTGCTCACTGCCGCCTTATTTTTTTTTTTCTTGTAAAAATTATCTTTTCTATTTTTTTCCAACAGCCTTTCGATCCTGAAGTTAATGAACGGGCAGGGTGCTCATCGATTCCCCGTTGTAACAAGCTTTTAGTGATGAGCAAGTGTCTCGTCAGGAAACTTCGTGCTTTCTTACTCACCGAGCGCGAAGAAATTATGGAGGAAACGCGTCACGTTAAAGTCTGCCCTTGCAGAGGGAAAATGGCCTCCTCCCCTTCCCTCTAGGGAACAAACAGAAAGGAAATAATATAAAGGGCTTCGAATAAAGGCAGAGATGGCTGGAGCGAGCCCCTAGTTAAATATTCAGATAAGACTGTCAGGGCTGCGGCAATCGTCTTTTTCTTTTCTTTTATTCTTTTTAACTCCTGCGCAATTATCTGAAAGGGAAAGTTACTTGACGATGGAAGAATCGGGAGGAGCGAGCAATCGTTGAGGCAGAGACTTTTGTCCAGAGTCTGACGAAATTAAGTTTGGCGGTGGTGGTATCCTTTAGCAGCACGAATAACGGACACTGTCTCGAACGTGAGGTAAAACTATAAATGCAGTGTTCTTGTGCACTTGCTCGGCTGCCTTGTTCGCAGCGGTCAAAATTCACAGCCACCGAATTTATTTGGGTGTAGCGCGAGCGTAATTTGCGGTCCTACACCGAAGGCTGTGGCCCAGCTTTCGATCCAAATCAGTCTGACTCATAAACAAACCTGTTTGATGCTGAGGCGACTCAGTTGAAGACACTGGCATGAATGGTTTCTCTACGACACCCGGACCAGTCAACATATAAAATCTGTCCTTTGGCTTCACTATCCTGGTGTTTCCTGGTCTTTTTCTCTTCGTGCTTCGAATTTCGTCATAACTTCTAGCGTTGATGAACACTGGTCTTGGCATTACACGAGGCTGTTTTCTCGCAGTCATTCGAGATTAACCCAACGAGAGAGAGAAAGCGCAAAAGGGAGAAATAGCAGAGGTCAACAGGACGAGCCTACGGTTCGCAATCTTACAGAGGGAGTAAAGGAAAAGGTGACAGAGAAAGGAACGATTCGAGTGAGGGAACACTTCCACAATTTAAAGGGTGCAGAATGTGGACTCACAAGATGCGGCTTTGCTGCAAGCTATGCTGAGGCAAAAAAAATGGCTGGAAAATTCTTACTACGTCAAGCTCGTTTTTTTTTTTACGCCTGACTTTTCAAACCGGGCATCCCATTTCAAAAGTGAGGGCGCAATGGCGCAAACGTGTGCTGACCGCAAATATACGAAAAATTTCTTTTTCCACAACCAAGATATGTACAGAAGCGTTTAGCCGTTGTTGCGTATTGACTTTGCCAAGCAATCTGTATTCTCGTTAAGCGTATTGTGTGCCAGCTTTACATGCACTCTTTCTGACAATGTTAGTTAGGAACCTCGTCCTTGTATTCTTTTTCGTGTAGTTCATTGTGCGCATCAGCCTGCTTGTGGAAAGGCAGCGATCGTGATACTCTGGTCCCATCGCTTCTGTCTTGAAACGACTCCCGAACCTTTTAAACAAAACCATTGAAAGTGACTTCATTCATCTTAAGGGATGTTCCACATCATGCTGATTACCCCTGCTGAGCTCTTATAGGCTTCGTTGCTTAATAGAAAAAAGAAATATATATTTTTTTGTCATGACAGTATGGTGACGTGGCGAGCGTGCGGCTCCTGGACTATGAGTAACGCGGACGGGTCAGCCATCTCCTGCCACTATACCCACTCCGTTCGCAAATATTACCGAAACTGATAGCAAAGAAATAAAAATGCGCCAGGCTGCCCTATTTATCACTGGCTCGCCTTTCTTTTTACTAACACGTTGATCAATAGCCTCGTAGTTTCGCCCTGCCTATTCCTGGCAGCAGATTTCATGCTTGGCTGACTTGTTTGCTGTCCGGCTTCCTCGCTGCCCTCCATGGCGCCGCCATTTATATTCTGTCGCGCGCGTGAGTTATGGGTGCCGTCTCGTCGATATATCAATCGGGGCAGCGGCGTGTACACCTCTGTGTGGCCTTCGGCTCGGCTTGCATGATATCGACGGTCTGGGCGTACACCAACGGAAGCGAGGAGTTGAAAAAATGAATGAAACATGCCACTCGAGATTGATGTCACGGTTGTGTACTTTAGAAGAAAGAGAGAGGGACAGAGAGGCTCTTTGATGAAAACTGGAGGGGTTTTCGAGACGGCAGGGCTACAGCATACTGCTCCAGGTGAATGCGACCATAAATTGAATGATTCGTACATGAGTTGGGACCAATTGACGCACACACAACGTAGATAGTTAATGCATCTCGTTGAAACCGGTGTCTCGCAGAGAAGTTGAAAAGGCCTTCGCAGAGCGGGGATGCACAAATGGCTCTAGCCGCTGTTCCAAGCACGTGTTGTAGCTCGACGCGTGAACGCCGAGATACATTCCGTGCTACCTCCTCATCTTTAGGAATGTGAATTAATATGACTACCTTGGCAATTCGTCATCGTTTAAGGGGACATGCGACTCAGAAATTTATTTTCGTTAAATATAAAGCTAACCTAACGGAATTTATATGTTTAATACTGTTAGAGCTTAAGCTCCCGTTTTTAATATCCTATCAGCTTCTCGAAATCCTGTTTGGTTGTGTTACTGTGCTGCCTGAAAATTAAAAAGAAGAGTGGTCTCTTGCGGGAGTTTGGAGCTCCGTATCTAAGAGAGCGTTATAAGATAACTTACGCTGTCCCATGCGGAGCAGAAATCGAAAGGACGTTAAAAAGTCAATTTTGTGTTACTTTATTATTTAAAGAAAACAAGGCATTTTAATTCTAGAAAATTGCAGTAGAGATTTCAAAAATGTCGAATGGTTCCCCAAAATGCACATAACCAAAGCCGCCGAAAATTGTAAGCTAGTTTTTCATGCATATGGGAAAGGATGTGTAGAATTCGAGTATGTAGGCATTATTATAATTTAACATAGACGCAATATAATATGGCATTGCGATAGGTTCTCAGAGTACGAAAAGCCTCCTGTCATTGGATTAAAGATTCTGCGTCGAGCAGGTGCCAGGGGTGCCCAAGCCAAACCTATAGTTTCGTCGTTGAGCTTCCTGCGGGCCGACAGCATGCTTTGGTCCCCAGGGCACGCACAGCTTTAGTGGAGAGTGCGAAAGTGAGCGAGCGAGCTAACGTCGGTATCTTTCTTGTGCAAGTGGCCGTTCGATGTCTGGGAATCGCCATTAATTAGGAATCCTAGCCTCCTGCTCCATTAGCCTTTTATTTTTCGGGCGCCTTCCTCCGAGGTCACGAGATAACTTCGACGTCATACAAAAGCCCATGCTTCACGGTTGCACCACTGTGTCTTGTCGTGCGCTTCACATTCGGGAGAGCCGTCGCTCGTATAGAGTCTGGTGTGTGTGCCGGCCTCTGTGTTTGTCAAGGAGTGAAGCAGAGGGTTCATGAACTCGTGTCTTGATCCCGAGGGGTGAAGAGAAAGGCATCCTTTGGCCGCTGCCATTAAAAGGTCAACAAGGGACCGATCATTCTGACCTCGTGGAGAGAATGGGTTAAGACTTGTGTCTCTGGAGAAGGTCTCGGTGAGAGTGACCAGGTGATGGAAGCAGCATGGCCGGTTGGCCACTTTAATGAGCCAGCTAGGCGGATAGATCGATCGTCCCTGGTGTACGGCGAAGGCGGCTAAGAAACGATTTCGGGCCGTTCTTGCCGCTCTCGCGTGTTTCTTTGTTCTAGAGCGAGGCTTTCTTTGCCTGCTTCCCTGGGCTTGGCGTCGTTGTCTGTCTGCTGGGTGCTGCTTGGTCGGTCGCTCTCTCGGTGGATATATTTGTGGATATGTATACAAATGTTATACGTGTGCACAATGGACGTACCCGCGAGCGGACTGATATAGCCCTTGCGTGTTGAGCAAGTATGCGCCCCTCTGTTCTCCGTAACAAGAAAATGACTTCCTGCATAAAACTTGAACGTACAATGTCGGCTTACAAATATATCTATAGCACACAAATCTGTTAATGCAAAGGTGATCTATATCTGACGGATACTTTTATTTAGTTTTTTTTTTTTTTGTTTATCCGTTTGGTATATACCATTAAGGGTGTGCCCATACCAGGCCAGTCCTCCAGTATGGGTATGTGCCACTGCTGGGCAAGAGGTGCAGAATGCCTAAATGTTGCTTGGCACTTGTCGTATAACTTTTTCTGTGCATACGCCTATCATCACCATTCTTCCGTCGACGAGCATCGTACGTTGCCTTCGTCTTCGTAACATCGCTGCGTATACGTCTCACGCTGTGCATCCGCCTGATTTGGAGTTTGCATTTCGGCATAGCTTGTGAACGATGCCGGACACAGGCATAAAAATTGCATGGCAATATAGCTGTGACATTGGTGGTAGATTAACATTCCGTGTGATTACACCTAGCATAGCGTGAAAGCAATCAAAATTGTACGCACCGCGGTTAGTTGGAAAGCATTGAATTAGCCGTTTCATTAAAGCGTTGCTTCCCACAGATTCCAACATGTGCATTGGATCTGTATTATTTCGTTGTTGTTGTTTTTATTGTTGTTGTAAAAGCTACGTTGCGGTGCGTTTGACTATTGCTCTGACGCAATTACAGCTGGATCGTTCATGCATAATACATTAAGGCATGCATCATTATCAGAGGAACTTCTCGGCCTATCTTCGAGCTACTTGCCCAAGAGCAGCATTTGTGACTCGCCGTAGTACCGTAGTGGCTATGGCGTTGCGCTGCGAAGTCAGAGGGTGCGTGATGAAATCCCAGACATGGCGGCGGCATTTCTATGGGGGCGAATTAAAAAAAAAACGAGGAACACCCGAGTGCCACGCATTGGGTTAAAGAACCTCGGGTCATCAATATTAATCCGGTGTAGCCCACTACGGCGTGTCTCATTACCATATCGTGGTTTTCGCACTTAAAACCTCAGAATTTGTTTTAATCAAAGAAGGTTTGCAACACGAAGACAGTGTTTTTTCGAACCCTTCGATGAGCCACAAGCGGGAGAATAAATTAAGGAGTAGAGGACGCTGTCGCATTAGGTACGGACTGCGCTACGCTCACACGTGTTCTGCTTATTGCTATAAGGCGATATAAGACAGAACAAACCGAGTTGGGTGTTTGTGTGGGGCTGTGCTTGACCAAAACGCGTGATAAATTTCAGGTTGCCAGACTTTATTTGAAACTGCCAGGTAACCTTACAGCCCCGCTTCTAAAGCTCTATATCGTCAGACCATGAGCGCAACATTTCGTAGAACGGTATGCCTCGACTAGGCAGTGGATTCTCAGTCTTGCATTTAATTCGGAGGGAAACGTCTCGAAACAGAAGTTCTACCTTGCTGCTGCTTCGCTGCAGACAATCATCACTTCCGCCGTAGAGCGCAAGTTGTCTTCTCAAACTTCAAAAAGGTGTGCTCTGCTACCATTTTTCATACCCACGAATATGATAAGGGTACTTAAGCACCGATTATTACTTAGGCCTAAGCCACAGTTTTGGAGATGTGGTGTCCACGTCCTAAAGCAATGTATGCGAAGATCGATTATTCACGTTTTGACCATTCGATGTAACAACGATGCGTCCTCTCCGCGAAACCTGCTGGTTGCGCACGCCGCTTGTGGTGGCACCCAAAGCTACCCAAAGTGAGCACGAGCTGTACGATTCGGTGACTTGATCCCTCTGTGGGCCCTTTTCTTTCCGAGAGCGAAAAAGCACATTGCGTAGGCAAGAGCATCAGCTATTCATTTCCAGCCATACCAATGTGAATGGGAATGTGCACACATACCAGCATGGTTAATTGAGGCGTGACTTGCCGATTCTCCGAACTTCGAAGGATTGACGGGGCAGGAGACCACACTGCGGGGAAGGAGACATCGAACCCTTTCTGTGGCCGTGCCCAAATACCAAGATGGAAAGGTCGTTCTTCTTGAGAACCAGGAAAAGAAGAACATTTGGCGTGTGTACCTGCAACACGTTGTGTTTCGAGAAGGGTCAATTACAGCTCGCAGGGGAGTCTCGTCTTCCTCATGCATTGCTAACAAAGACTGGTTTGCTGGACGTCTGGCCACATGCCACAGTGACGCCGAAAGAGGCGCTCAGGCAGAGAAATTGCGGGCCTCAACCGCCAGGCTAAAACCCCGCTTGCAGCTACGACACACCACCACCACCTTGACAATGATGTGAGTCTGTATAGAAAGTCGTGTACTTACAGTAGAAGACGCAATTTGCTCCTAACCTTTCAACCGATTGACCACGCTATCTTCGTTTGGCACAAAGTAGGTCACAAACTTATTCACACGCACTTATTTATGAAGACAGACCGCCTATTATTGCCATCAGCAAAAACAAACTAGTTACGCTTGAAATTTTAAGGTGCGAGAGAAATGGCACAGGTACTTCGGTGTGCATTTCTGTTTGCGAACAAAGTTTGTCTTATTCGTATTACTGGTTCGTGCGCAAACACCACAGGCACTCAGGATCGATGCGCTCGATACGGTCGCAGAACTCTGCTTGTGCCATCGACTCGAACGTGCCACCCCAGCTTTTATCGCACAAAAAAAAAAAACGAAAACGTGGAAAGAAAGAAGTCGCCGGTCTGGTCAAGGCTGGCGTCCATTTGTACCGGAAAGCAATTTTAGCAACGTTGGTCCCGCTCGCTTGAGTTGCTTGGTTGGGTCTTCGACCGCCTTTTCCTTTCCACCAGAGGAAGAATGTATATTTTAGTACTACTGGTACTGGGTCAGCGCTGTTCCACAAATGAGGTTTCTAGGACTAACTAAACTACGCAGGTGCTGGCATTCGCGTTATCAACGGCCGTAACGTTCTGCTGCCGAGTGCTAAGTCATGGGTCTGAATCCCTGCCATGCTGGCTGCTTCTAGAGCGCAGCGGTAAGAGAGAGAGAGAGAGAGACGGAGAGAGTAAACATTTATTTCGGCAATCAGCGCGAAAGAGTTCTTACTTCGACCAGAGTGGGCGACTTCCTTAGCCCAAAAAGCCTTTGGCGATCCTTGCTTTCCGTGCCTGGTTCGAACACTTGCGCTGATCTTTCATATCTGAGGCTACAATAGGCGAACCCTTCCCGATTCTTCACGGTGCTCTTGTGCTTCGTTTTAGTTTTCTGCGACGTCTGCTTGATTGCTGTGTGGCGTGGACATTCCACCACCATGTGGCAGACAGTGTCCGATACTGTGCAGTAGCGGAAAAAATATCGGGAAAAAAGAAAAAAAAGAAAAGTCAGCGGTGATTTAGCGGCAAATTCGAGAGAAATACGTTAGCATTATGTCGCACCTCTTTGATGTGCCGGGTCCATGATTCAAACCGCGTTAACCACATTGCAAGGTCTTCAGCAGCTCATTCGACACACGTCTTGCCTTTTCGAGGAGCGAAGTGTAACTGAAGCATAGTCCGAAGCAGACCATCGTTCATCGCGCATATATATATATATATATATATATATATATATATATATATGCCACGTGACTTGCTAAGCGGGTGCCATATTCATGGATGCCCCAAAATTTCTGGCACCCTTAAAAGCTTCAACATATCGTGCAGCACCTGCAACGGCGTTGTACAGGCGCCACTTTCCGTAAAGACCGCCGGCAGTAAAATTACGTCGCTTTCAGGTGTTATGGGCACTATTATTTGCACTTTTGACAGTCAGAAGATTTAGAATAAAAGGCGAGCGCGGTGAATGAAATATTTCATTACTTTTTCTAGCAGGCTTAAATTTTCACGAATCTGAGAAATGATTTCGTCAAGAACGCGGATCTGATTTAAGCAACTTTCGCGGTTGAAAAGTATTCACGACTCCAAGTATATCGACCGCCACCTAGTGGTTGCGCCGAGAACCAGCCGATCCAAGTTTCAGGCTTGAAGCTAAAGAGGGTCTCCTATCACGGCACGCCCTGCATGCCTCGTAGTTCACAAATCGTCGTCAAGTCGAGGCGCACACCGACCGAAAAATAATAAAATAACGGATGTCGAAAGACCTTTGGATTTACCGTAATGCGTGTGATCGCGGTGGAAAGACAGCAACGTACCATTTCATTGTTTCCCGAAAGAAGCGGACGGCGCGCATCGAAGAGCGTCATGTATAAGAAACTTGCGCATTGGGCAAAGGTGACTGACCATATGCTGGTTTGTTCGAAACATTTCACTCGGGACACTTCTTTCAACCCGGCGGTTATGCCCCTGTTTCCTTTTTATATATCTTAAATATATTTTGGGAGTTTCGAATCGAGGTGTTTACTTTCGTTTAGACAGGCGCGTTATTAAATTACAGCGATGTACGCATGAGGGTCATTTGCTACTGTTAGCTGAGTTCTCTGCCTCAGCTTTAGTGCTACTAATGCTTCAAGCAGCAGGAATGTTCTCGCTGATCTACTTTTGTCCGCAGGCATGCGGTATCAGGAACAATGACTTGCTCGGCAGGCCTGAAGTTGATCATCACGCATGTTATACACCGCGAGGCGGCATGTCGTTTTCATGTCGCCCTTTAGTTTAGCGGTGCAAGCAGGAACTTCTGTTGTCTCGTTCGATGATTTGAGTTGTAGTTCATTTGCTCGCAAGAAATTTAGAAACTACTGTAAACAGCGCTCGTTTCAGCTTTGAAACATTCGACTGACCTGCGCACAGCGCCACTAGTTCGCTTTCCGACGCTGTGCACACAGCCAAATTCCATTACAGCCGGTTCAATTCGTACCCTCGTCATGCTTTTGCACTGACTTTTCTCCCTCGCTAAATTTCCGAAACCTGCTGGAAGAAACGCCAACTTAGTCTGATAGACTGCTATTCACTTCTTTTGTTTCACCGAAGTTTGCTGGTGTCTGCTGTGTTCCAAAGCACGCGCCCTACCTCGAAAACTGCGTACTGCGAGCACGAACAAGCGCCAGTCACGTGACGCAGGCCCCCTTATCACACGGAAGGGAACTAAAATGGAAGGTATACAGGTGGTGGTGGTGGTGGTGGTGATGTTGAAGCAGGCGGGGTTAGCCTGGCATACATAGCCGGCAATTGTTCCGCCTGATCCTCCTTCAAGTTGAGATCAGGGATGTGTCACCAGGTGTCGATGAGCCCCGTGTCTCGCAGGAAGGCTATCAGCAGGCGTTGCGCTCTCTTCCTGAATGCCGCGGGCCCTCCGGGGAAAACAACGTCCTCAAAGGTTGGAAGGTATACACTCCGCTCGGAACTCTCTTCGCTCGGAACTCTCATTTGTTTGTATCCTAAGACAGTCCGACCAACTTTACCGTTTTTAGCCTCGTTCGATCTGCGCCTGATATACGCATTTAGCTCCTTAAAGCACGACAGACATTAGTGCCAATATCAATTGGTGAATGCTATGCGACAAACTGCAACATGAGTCGCAGTGTTGGGTTTCTTAGGTGAAGGTCGGAAGCAATCAGTGGTCGTACCTGTAGCGGGGCAGAAATGCCGCGAACATTCGCTTGCACCTTTCGGAGACGCCTGCTACGTACAAACGCTTCCTTTCTTCCATCTCCTGCTCGCTTGAAAGGTTCTATGTCTTTAAAGAAATCTCAATCGGCTCGCTAGGCAGGCCGAACGTCTGCCCGCGCAACCGCTTGCGTGGTGTCGTAGCTTAAATTATTTATAACGGTAAAAATAATGTGATCGGCAGCGGTTACCGTTTCGGCTTCGACGAAACGCTTCGATTGATTGCCACTAACGAGAGAATTGAGCACAGAACCAAGCGAAGGAGCCACCGTGACCCTGGATGTCGTAACCATCTTTGTTTATTTGGACAGTATTGCCAGCACGAGTGACGGATTCTGCAGTGGCGCATAGCGTCTGACAGGCATATACGGCATAGGTAAGAATAAAGCACACTTATACTTAAATGCATGCGGAAGATTACGGTGACGGCGACGGCAAAAATTCCCCTGGAGTGTCCATAATGAAAAGGCGTTATTTTGTTGGAGAATTTCACGCGTGGCGGACAACACAAAGTTATTGCAAAACATGAAAAGTATAATAAATAAATAAATGAATGATTAATTGATCAACTAATTAATTAGACCAGAACTCCTTCATAAACTCCTTCACACTACTTTTCACAGCCCTTATATAGATATGAATAGTGATAATCCACGAGTGAGATAAACCGCTTCGAAGCAATCTATGTACGCGAAAATTTCAGTAAGGCAAAGCAGCAACTAACAGCCCGTGTGCGCATACTGCATGGTATTGAATCTCGGCGCCATTGTACTTCCGCTCTCGTGCCTGTAGTTGTGTAGACTTTGTTTCACAGCTATCTAACTTTCGAAAACCTCGGTGACTCCAGGGCACATCAACTCTTGACCTTCTCTGCTGTAAATATTTTCCTGTCCATTTCCTCAGGGCAGGCTATAGCCATCGGGGCTGAGTGCTGGTTAATCTCCCTGCCTGTCACTTATCCTGTTCTTTGTCTATATAAGCCTAATCTTAAGCTGAATGTGAAGCCTAATTTGCCTATATAAGCCGCATTACTGGCAGAATGGCATTACGAAAAGCGGGAGCCCTCAGAAAGAAAAAGAAAGAACTGAGTTTGATGCAGCGGCCGCATGTATCAAGAACTGTAAATGTTTAATGTTTCAAGGGAAGAACGAAGGAAGGCAAGGAAAGCTGCGCTATACAATTTCTTCATGAGTTTCATTTTCCAACGCGAGAGGTATGCAAGAAATAGCATTGAGTTTCTGACTTACACGTTTACGTGAATCACTGTTTGAGCGTAGATTCATTGTCAACATTTATATTGATGAGATTCGTTGTCCACATATATATTGACGCCGTGTGTACCTTTCTATGTAGACAGTGCACGTCATCTCTCTCTCTTTCTCTCTCTCTCTCTCTCTTGCATATACTTTACGTCACCTTCTGCGCGTTTTTTCTATTCCCCCTACCCCGTGTATACAATACAGCTCAGCAAACAAGAGACTCGCGTCTGGTTAACCTTGTCGCCTTCTTCGCTCCCACTTGGCATCGCAAACTGTGCTCAAAGTTTTAATGGCACGGTGGCACAAAAACGCTCGTGTATTTAACTTTGTGTGCATGTTGAGCAATGCCGGGTGATCAAGCCTAGTCCGAAACTTTTCACTGCGCGGCTGTTCTCATGGCCACGAGCGGCTTTTGGAATTTAAACATCATAAATTAGTTCGGTTGGTTGCGAAGTCTGAGAAGAAGTTTCGCCACTTTCTTTTTTTGTTCGTTTGTTTGCCGCTCTTAGCATTTCGTAAGCGTTGACCGCAATCCGCGTGCTTTTGTTTTCTCATGAAGTTAGCGTGCGTTGGCGCGTCCGTATGCCAGCAGCACTGTTGCATGCTTGCTTTTTTTACAATTGAAAGGGATGTTTGTATCGTTCTATTTTTTGCTTGCGGTCGCAGGGAAGCCGGAGGTGGCGTGTTTCTCTCTTTGCTTGCTTTGCACTGTTACGCGTGCTTGTTGGCTTTGAAGCGTCATTGTTTGCAAGGCAAAATAATTGCGGTAGGATTTCGGCAATCGTGTTTTCTTTTTGTCCGAATGACACGTGACAGACATTAACACTTAATTTGAACATGGATGGCAGCAACTTGATGCACGCACGACTTTGTATTCAAGGGTTCGCACCGCGAGATCTGAGGCATGAAATCGTGCGTCGTTAAACGAAGCATTTATCCTCGCATTTACGCTGTACCTGCGCTGGGCGTGTACTGCGAAGTACAAAAAAAAAAATAAAAGAAAGAAATCTCGCAACTGCGTCGTAGTTCTCCCGTCGGGAATCACGTGACCCGCATTAAATCATCTCCTATCTGTGCTGGCTATCGTGCGAAACATTTTTTTTTTCAAGTTATTGAGAGCAAATAACTTGAAAATTCAGGGTAGTGGACGCAATAACAATGCATCACAAAGCTTCTCGCTTTCATCGTATACCTCAATACATCAGCTCGTTGTCATCAGCGCCCACAGGTAGCGCAAAAAGCGCCAGCACCCTTATCATCCGAGTATCACGTTTGAATCCTGAGCGTGGTAGATTGATAAAACTGATAGCGGGGCGAGCTGCGGTACGTATGCATTATGTCGTCTTTCTTGCCACGCAGTTTGTATCACTGCAACCAGGGGTAATCCTGGTTGGCTGCCTTTAGCGAGAAGAAGGGGATGAAAAAAAAGAAAGCCCAAATAACGTATAGCCCGGTAGGTACACAATCCAGTGAAAGTGAACAGTGTTTTCAAAGTGTTGTCGGAAGAAGAATAAATCAGTCAGCGCCAGTGCTTGTCTCGTCTCTTCTTTCTGGGTTGGGATGGGTTCGCGCTGAATTTTGCACTTTCAATATACCATGTACCAACTAGCCCTAGTCGACGTTTTATTGCAGTACACGAAGAACGCGGATGTACTTCGGTAGCGCTGGCCTAATTCTGTTCTCAGAGTTGATGCCCAGTCTATCGATCAGCGCGTACATCACTTGTCTCTCGGCATTATAGTGCGGGCAGATATAGGCAGATGTGAAAATGTCCCATCACAATTGCAAGTGTCGCCCATGCAGCATATCGGGCATTCCCATAAGGATTGCACAAGAGTTAGTGAAAGTGACGCCGAGACACACGCGATGCGACACGGTCTGTTCGCGTCGTGGTAACCCAGATGGTATACGTATAGGTTTAGGTCTAGGGACAATGTGACAATGACTGCAGGCAAAACATTGTGAAAATTTTCTATGTAAAATCTAAACTCTTGAATGCAGTCCCACATTCGTTCCTTTTGAGAAATGTTCGTGAGGGCTTCTTTTACGACCGTTATATTTTGTCTCTGTCGAAAATGTGCGACCCTCGCAGAACCTTGTTAGTGTTTATATCTCCTCAGCCTTGTAGAGTTCAGGGGCCTCCTCATCCCGTAGTAGTAAGCCTCGCGGTACGTGCGGAGGCGGTGCCGCCGGGAGACGCGTCCTGCATGGTAAGCGGGTGCACGGGGCGTTGCCTCTGCCTTGCACGGTGCGCCGGAGCCAGTTGCTCATGCATTCTAAAGCGAACGCCGGCTTCGTCCCATGGGACCGACCGCATACTTCGTGCCTGCCTCTGTCGGGCGGTCGGTCAGTGGCTGTTTGCGAGAAATGCCCAACGTGCTGCTCGTTTTCACGCGCTCGGATGAGGACACGGTTTCTCCTTCACCCGCGCATGGTTATTTTATGCCTGTTTTTTTTTTTTTTTTTTTTTGTTTCTCGCTGTGTCTCGTTGACCGTCAAGTATAGAGTCCGTGGCTGTTCAGTATGCGCGGCGCGTGTCGCATCACAGTGGTTGGCCAAGTTGCTAGGTCGTAGGTCTCTGTACATGCTGAGTCGACCTCCGTGCACTCCGTGTCTCCACAGGGCGGTCAACTGTCGATAGTAATTTGTAAGCAGTCCCAGCATATAGAACCTAAAATACATTCAACGAGACCTGTGCCAATTAAGCCATTCTCTGGCCCGGCTTCACCCTGTCTCTTATTGAATGATTGATTTGAAGATTGGCAAATTTTTGTCATCGGATTCTCCGCAAACAATAACTTCTTAAATGAATGAAGGCTGATGACGGGGAGATATGATATGATGATATGAGAACATTTCGGCAGCAAAGAAGCTTTTTGCAACGTGCAGTTGGTCATCCAACAGCCACCGTCATTAACAATCTCGAACAGTTAATTAAATTCGGGATAAAAACGCAGCCTTCTCCGAGTGTCCGTATTGCTCGTTCCGCGCTCAAGGGCAAATTCTCAGGAATGCGCTAATTAGTATTATCACCAGTTTACTCTGTTCCTTATTGCCTAGCATTCTGCTCTCGAGCCAAAGAGAGCGCAGACAACACCATAGTAATAGTATGGTAGAGCCATGGTGTAAATTGCGACTTCAGCTTCCGTCTTAGCTGATTAAAAAGATGCTGGAATACCAGTCCACTTGATATGAACGTAGGCAAGGGAAGCAAGCACAAGATAAGACGCCATCGGAATTACTAAGGAAATCGTTCTAGCAATGTAGGTGAAGCGACAATAATGTACACCAGAAGCATTGAGAGCTGTAAAAATATGCTCGATCGCCGTTGCAGCTGTCTTAAAGCATAGACAAAAGTGCGATATATTACGAAAACGACGTGCTCGAAAGATCTGCGCAACAATAGTTTTCCTATACACGACAGATATAAATGAAACCAGCTGTCCGACATCAACCTTGAAGAAATAATGGAGCATCGAAAGTTCGGGTACAATAAACAAGCTTTAGTAGGAGATAACCCAACCAGATCGAGATATTGCCGAAATATTTAACTTCCCACTCTCGGTGCCTCATGAGAGATATAAAGAGAAAGAGAGAGAGATAGAGATAGATAGATAGATAGAGAGAGAGAGCAAGAATAGGAAAGGCAGGGGGCTCAACCAGACGAGCACCCTGTTTGCTACCCTACACTGGGGTGGGGGAAAGGGGAATCAAAAGAGGAAAAAAAGGGAGAGAGAGCGCATTGGGGGCATAATAACTAGTATGGAAAGAGAGTCTGTGCACGTGTGGGAAAAAGAAATACATGTCTTATTCCGAGCGCTGCAACCGGGCATGCACGTTTCGTATCGGTCCGTTCACATCTGCGTCTCCGTTTCAAGGCTTCGTAAGCGCCGAAATTTCCCGTGTGTTCGTGACCTAAAACATAAGCAGTACTTATGGTTAACGCAGTACAAAAAAAAACCAAAAAAATCAGGGGTCGAAAGGGACATCGAGAGAGTCAGCGTGGAAGCAAGAGCAGGGCGATAGGTGTGCTCGACAGGGTCCGAATATGCGGATCGATTGTCGATCGATGAAGACGGGATCGATACACAAACGAGCCATCGATCGCCGGTGACCGCGCAGCACGGACGCACGTGTCCGGACCTTCGGGTGCCGTTGCCTACACTCGACGCACTCCTCCGAGTGCACTGCTTTCGCGCTATCTTTTTCTCCTCTTCCATGGCGCCCTGCGTAGTGCCGCATGAGTTGCCGTCTACAAATGAACTTTACATTCATTCCACAAATTTGCTTGTGTTGTAATTATTGCTTTGTGTTTGCCTGCTTTACGGCGCTGAGGAGGGGCGAAAGCTTAGAGGTGAAAACGGGATCGCCGCTAGAGAGGCGAATATACATAAAGGGCATAGAGGTAACTTCCGACTGTTTTATTTAGGACGTAACCGCAGGATTGATCGCCACTGATGTTGGCAACGGTGGCCATTGAATGTGATAACCTGGGCGCGCCATGTCACCTAGTGTTATGCGCATGCCAAATCTTTTGTGTACACTATGTTCCTGCATGTGTACTGAACAAACTAGTTTGAAGTTAGTCAGTGTAGTCAATTACAAAAGGATGGATAGGTGGGCTAGTTGGTAGTGCAGTATAGTTAAAGCTTAGAGCGCTAAAAACACAAAGTCTGTAGAAGAAAAAAGACACACCGCACACGCGTGTGGTGTGTGTTTCTTCTTCTACGTCCTTTGTGTATTTTAGCGCTCTAAGATTTTATTATAAAGTCGTTAATTATATTCGTTGCCTTGTATCCGTCTCTTCAGCGGTAAATATGTATTTTAGCAAGCATCGGTGCGGCTCTTAACGAGTCCACTTGAAGGGCTATGCATTAATAGACTGGGCAGACGACCACCGTGAGAGCACTTTGGACAGTGGCCACCATGGACGTAACGGCGCCTGATGTGCTAGTTTTCTTCTCGCGGTCAGTGGGTCACGTGTGCTGCCTCAGATTTATGTCTGCTGATTTACGTCCCTGTACTCTCCCTTTCCATTCCAGTTTCTATGGACCCCTTTTCTCTTCCCGTCGTGAGTAGCAGGGGCCCGAATCCCCCTGCTTACTTCCACTTCCTTTCCCTGCCTTTTGCCCTTCCTTTATCTCTCTTGTCTGCCTCCCGAGGTTCTCTCTTACATTGCATTGACGTCTCGCCCTGGGCCGTTGGAAGCGGTATTAAAGAGTACACCCCAGTTTGTATTCAAGAGGACGATGTATACATCAGCCTCTCTGCCACGCATAAATCTTCTGTATGCGACGTAACGTTCAGGGGGAAAGCTGCTATAGGTACAGGTATACGCGTTCATGTGTCAGCTTCGAATTTACGCATCGCTGGTAGTCATAGCGTGAGAACAAGGCCGATACAATGCCCGGATTCTTCTTGCTTGTTTCTACCTCTTTCTTATCACCCGCCGCTGCCGACTAATGCCGGCGATAACGTGGGCGAAACGCCGCCGCTCGGGCTATTGACGTAGCGCGAGAAGCTATTGAAATAGCATCGTTGCATTATCCCGGACAGAATTCGGCCTTGTCTCTCCATCACCGTAGCGTACAGCCTAAGTTTAGACAGAACCAGAAAGAGGGGACACGACACTTGAATCACTGCGTTGTCGTGTCACCTCTTGTCCTCCCAATAAACTTCCGCTGTACGCTATTCAGTAATCACGTACCAACTAGCTCAGACGAAACCATCGCTGACTTCCCTGTCCCGTAGTTTAAGCTCGGTTTGCACCATGCACCCGATTTCGCGGGCAAGCATGACGTGGCCCAGTGTCGCCAAATCACGCCGCGCATGCTGACGCCGCAGACAAGCAGCTAGCCCCTTGATTTATTGCGCCTGCAGAGCCACTTCACCCTGGTATGCGCACTGAATCGGTGATCTGGCCGCCATGTGACGATAACTTTACGCGTGTACCGCATATTTCGCGCGCCTGAGTGATCGAATGTCGGGCCTTCTTGAGCCTAGCAAAGTAGTTACCTAACCGGAAAGCAATAAGGTGGGACCGAAATAAAAAATAGAATGCAGTGTGAAGGGTGAAAGTAGGGTTTCTTTAGAGCCCTTTTTCTTACGCTTTGTGTCACTCCGGCAGTTATACGGTGAACGGTTCTACGTAAGCTGAGGCGAACCCTTTTCTCATAGCGTGAGGGCCGTGCCAACTAAGGAGACGGAACGAGGCGTCTAATCAGTCCGGTCTGGTGATTCCTAAAATACCGTTAGGAGAAAGCCCTGAAGAAACGAGGAGTAGTCGTCAATGTGACGAATTTTGTATGTGTAGTGACTTCGATCGATCGAGAGTATATAGTATGTAATTGTGATAGCTGCCGGGTTGTGGGCGAGATTACTTCTGCCCGATGTCGAGCGCTCTCTTGTTGCTAAAGAAAGAAAGAAAGAAAGAAAGAAAGAAAGAAAGAAAGAAAGAAAGAAAGAAAGAAAGAAAGAAAGAAAGAAAGAAAGAAAGAAAGAAAGAAAGAAAGAAAGAAAGAAAGAAAGAAAGAAAGAAAGAAAGAAGAATGCAAGAAACAAATAGAGAAAGGTTAATTCAGCTCGCACCCGCTTGGCTCTCCTATAGTTGCGAAAGGGGTAAGGGTTAAAGAAAGATAACAGTCAATGTTGCCCCCTACAGACGAACCTCCTTTCGTATAGTCATAGGCGGTATTCCAGACTAGACTCGTTCAAAAGGCAATAGGGCTTTAGCGGCCTTGTGCATATAAGGGTACTTCGACGAAACTCCAAGCATCTTTTCTTTTGAGAATGGTCTCCCGTCGGAGCGCTAGAGAGAAGTGGTTCGTTATTAGAAAGGAAAAGTTTGCGCTATCTTCTGCAGCCCTTGAGCGAGCACGGCTCAGCGCCAAGAGCGTTTGAGGTTAAGGTGCAGGGAAGCTTATTGAGAGAGAGAGAAAACAATAAAAAGAAAGGAGCCAGAGGCAGTAATCTTGCCAAATACTTTTATCTTGCGCGAGAAATTCGCGAACATATACGGTCCTGTCGAAGCTAAGGTGCCAGCGAATGCTATGAAATAATGTGCGACTTCTTCGTACTTGAAATGCAACGATGAGAACTCTCAGCTGCATGAGCGTCAAAAAACAAACTAATGAAGACAGTTACATTGAGACGTATGTTTTAGTATTTGATCTCTGGCACTCAATATAACGCTTGTTGATGCAGACACGGTTCCGTGTTGCTACATAATAGTTTCTTAAATTGAATTCTGGAGTCCTACTTGCCAAAACAGCGATTTGGTTACGAGGCAGGCCGTAGTAGGGGGACTGCGCATTAATTTGGCCACCAGGGCATCTTTAACATGTATCTTTAATAATTGTACCACTTTTTTATTATATATAAAGCGAGGACAAACAAACATTAAGCTTTACTCATCACTGGCTCCTTGCCCTACCCAGCGGTTGAGAATGACTGAAACCCTGCAATGAAATTGTAATCTTCCCGACAAGAGACGTGCGCTCCATTAATGTCCCATATTAGGTTTAGATCGTTTATAAATTAATTTAGGGCGTGTATAATTCTTTCTGGTGTCCGGAAGAAGCAAAAAAACACATAATCAAAAAGAAGGAACTGCTTAAAAGAAAAAAATCCTTAAAGCTGAAGTATGCAAAACTTTTTCTTTTCCTTTTACACCTCCGTATCTTATGGATGCGGTTTTCCCATATAAAATTGAGGAGGATAGAATTCCAACAAGTTATAAAACGATGCTAAAATATGCCGCGCGGAATTGGGATCTACGCGCTATATGACCGTTTCCGGGGTACCATTGCATATGCAAAGGCGTCCAAAGATCAGAAATTCGCCAAGCGAGCAACATCTCGAAGAGTGCGACAGAAGCCTCACAAGAAAAGAGCCGTACGACATGCCCCAATGTTTTACCTTGCGTTGAAAGCAAAATACTACCAACTTTTCCGATTGCATGAAAGTGTTTTGTGCAGAAAAAGCGCACTATGCCCCTTACCAACAATCTGGGGGCCCAGCCCAAGAGATCTGTCATAATTTCTACGTTATGTTTTTTTTTTTCTTCTGGGGGGGGGGGGGGAGTTTCTGTATAAGCAGCATGGGAGACCGCAGGTGTGTTCCTCACGCAACCGTCGGTTCGCTCCTTCCATGGGCTTCCTAATGATCGGTTCCCAGGAACGTGCTTTGTCTTTCACAATTAATGAACTTAGTGATTGCGAAACCGAACATGCACATCTCGGCGAACACGCACGCCGAACGTACCTCGGTTATTTCGAGGCTCCTTTCCTTCTTTGTTCTACCTACCTACGTTCGATCGTTACAATGCTCTGCCGGGGAATCGGCTTCCTGCTTGAGCCGGACTCAATAGCTTTCATTCCGACATCAGTTGGAATCTCTTTGTTGAATTTTCTCGTGCATCCGCACGTCCAGCGATTCCATTACGCCGTCGTCTCCTGTCCTCCGGTCACCTTCTCGCCCTCAGCTTCACTCTCGCCGTCTGGCGAAGAGAAACGAAACTTTGCCCAACACCGCCGGCGCTCGGTATGGAACTCCTGCGGAACTGTGCAGTTTGGAGCAGGACACCCTAACCACTGAGCTACCGCCCAGCGTTTCACGCTCGCTGATTTAATTGGGCAAGGTTTTGCGCTCCGCACAGAGTGCCTTGGCGTGTGACGACAGCAGGCGATACTGTAGCGGAAGATATAGGCGTTTTGCGCTGTCGCGCAAGAAGTTCTTGAGCAACTGGCGATGTCTGCAGTGCGAGCTTTGCTGCTGTGTCGCACTAAATGTGTTCAACGACGTGGGAATTCATGAACTCTGCTGATTTTCTTCGTGAACTGCTCCGACTCGTAATGTCTATTTTCACCGCCTGAGGCAATTCGCATATACATAAGCAAGGAAACAATACAAAATAGAAGAAAGAAAACGCGGACGGCCTTGTCAGAAAGATTAAAGCGCTGACGCATCATGAGCCATTCCTGCCCCAAGCTCGTCTCCTACTTTCGCTCACGTAAAATTAACTTGAAAGGTGGTTACGATCACCGCGTTCCATGTAAAAGGAGTTTTTCTTCTCCCACTGGGAAACGAGTACGCACGCCTCAATAAAAGCCGCGGTGCGGCGTCAGCGTGTACGTTAACGCTATGGGCACGAGCAGCACTGCAGCGTGCGCGTTACGACGGTTCAAGCAATTACGAATTCCCGCTTAATAGGAATAGACTGGAGTGTTCAGTCGCCCTACATATGGTTCGTTCGTTGCTCGGCTAAATGGTTCGCTGAAAGCGCAGTTAGCCCAATAGTCCGGGCCGGCTGTTGTTCTGCCTCTTTACGCGCTTTCAAGCCACATGCTACCAAGTGTTCATATGATCGCTGCCGTGTAAACATAAGAGTATATAGAATGCGCTTGTTCGATTCACTTTATCTGCGATTCAGCAGGCTTCATGTGATCTTGCCATTCAACCTGAACCGTGCACAAAAGTTTTTAAGAGCACAGAATACGTGGCAACGTGAACGTTTCTCGCACTCAGTGCGTGCTTCTTTGAATAGAAATTTGGGGATATCGATACCTCCTCGAGCGACTACCATATCGCTCGCCTAATTTACAGGTTGACTAGCCCGGATTTTTGATCGGGGTGAAACACAGACACGTTCGAATACTTAGAATTAGGTACACGTACGTTAAATAACTCCCAGTGCTCAGAATTAATTCGGAGCCTCCAACCACGGTGTGCATCATAATCATATCGTGGTTTTAGCACGTATAACCTCGCGTAACTTTCTTTCTTTCTTTAGGTCGAGCATATAGCGAAATCAAGGTTCCCGAGAAAATTCATCTTCTTCGCTAATCCCGTGCTCCAAGATCTTTCCTCGCTGGCTGTACCAATACCCGACCACGAATTAAACCATTCACGCGTGCAGTTTAAACATTCCTATTCAAACACTTGGGCTTGCTGAACATAATTTTTTCTACCCTCATCCTGAGGCCACCGTCGATAATGCGGTACGTTTAATTACTGACGGCCACTGGAGCACTAAGCACGTTATTGCCATACAGCGCGAGCCGTAGACTGCGCAATTTCAGCAAACGATCTGGTTCTTGACTTTCTCGCTCAGCATTCGCAAGCGTATATGTCTGTTTTACATTGTTTCGTATCTATGCACGGTACTAACTTTCTTTTTTCTGTCTCCTTGCAGGTGAGTAAAGAAGCTGCGTGCTATGGCTGCGTGGATCGTGTAAGCGGTATGTCCTCAGTGACCCATATCTTTGACTTTGCTTATTGAGACAACGAAAACATTTCGTCGTAAGTACGATGATCGTACACTGCGTTATCTTTTACGGCGCTTGCCAGGCTTACAAACGCAAATAATCTGACGAAAAGAACTGTGGGCATCTGGTGATTTACGTGTGCGGCGAACAACAGTAATGGTGCTTACACCTTGTGTTTGTGCCCTGCTCAGATGCAGTGCTAAATTCGTACATTCAGTAAGTTATGAATACCTGTCGACAGATTAACAATTTGCGTTGTGGCTGTACGTAACCATATCGCCTACATTTCCATCAAGCGCCTTCTCCTGTCCATAAATGTGCCGATCTCATTCTGAATTACGTTGAAATATATGACCACCGAGGTTTAGACGCCAGCATTGGCTCTCTCGGTATTTTACAAATAATGTCTTCTTGCTGCCATGATTGATGATGTCGTCAAGGCAAACTGAATCGCTCAACTACAGGGAACGTATGGAGAGGTCATTTACGTGAACTCGATATTAAGAAAGGATCGGTTATGTTCGGCAGCTTTCCTCTCGATGCGACCCCGATAAAGGCGACCCCCGAACTGGTGGCCTCGACCTCCTTGGCCGGTTCCTCATGTTCCGAACATTGTGCGACTGAAGTCAGCGGGTCGCGCCGCGCCCTGATCGCTATAATCTGTTGTCCTCGATGTCACCGCCGCTGGCCTTCGGTGGCGCCCCCTTGTAGCAGCTTCCACCGTCGGTAGACGTGATTGAAGTGTCGAAATGGGAGATCGCTCCGTGCGCGGAGTCTGGTCACTCTGCTCCATCTCAAGACATGCTATAGCTGCGTTTCGTGGAGCGTCCATTACTTCTCGTCTTAGCTTGGGCACGTGGCCAAAACACTGTGCCTGCGAGCCCACAGGGGTGATTATCGAGAAATAGGCGCGAAAAGACGAAAACACGAGGCCGAAAAGAACAACGGAACAGGCGCTCAACTCCCAGCTAGGATTTTACTTCATATAATGCGTGTGGACCATTTTGCCCAGTGGTCAAACCTTGTGTAACAAAGGTCGTTGCCTTTTTTTTCTTCCTTTCTTGTGTTTTTTTTTTCGTGAGATCTCGAACGTTAAGAGGAAGAGTTAACTCGGTCCCAGCTCCGATGTCGCCTATCCAAATACGTGTGAAACGTAGAAACGCTTTTTTGAGATACCTACAGGGTCCATTTAAACGAAATATGCTGCATTTCAGACAGAAAATTAGGTTATAGTGACTGTTGACAGCTAAATTTCGATTTAGGGCCTCAATGTTCTAAAAGGAATTTTCAAATATTTGTCACTTTGAAAAAAAAATATATAGAAGCACGAAGTTTACAAACCCGAAGCTCCGCACCAACAACAGATATCGGAGGTCTGTAAACTGCATCCGTTTGAACAACCAAAGCGGAAATTTTTGATATGTCAATTTGTATCTTACGTTGATTTGTTACATTCTTTACAAGGATTTTGCAAACGTAATATAGTAGGTTATTGCAGAGTCATGTTTAATGTATCAGTTTTGCGTGCTTTAGATGTACTGTTAGGCGAAATTTACAGAATTCTGCTATCCTTTCTTATTTCTGAGTTACGGAGTCGTAAACTTGATAGTCTTGTTTTCTGAAGGTTAGCGATTTTTGCCATTCATTACTTAAATATATTGATGGCCTAAATCAAAAATTCGCAACCAACAGTCACTGGATTTTAAGTTTGCTTTTAAATGCAACAAACCTCATCAAAGTGATGCACCGGTTGCTGAGGAAAACAATTTCTTCTTCCCCTTGTATTTAAATAGGAGGCTCCAGGCTAAAGCTACCTCTTAAGACATCGTTGACGTTTTGATGTCATCGTCGTCATTTCGTTTCTTTTTCTGCCCAGAAAACCACACGAATGCTAAATATAGCTGGCAAGAGAAAGCTGTTTTAAGCAGAGCAGCCGGTATTCTTGCATGCTACTCCTTATGTGTAGGTCCATAAAATATTGATGAAAAACAATTAATTATAGAGAGTAACTATGAACATAAATAAGAACATCGAGCTGTAAACGCGCTAATTCGTGAAAAGAAATAATACACTTTCTGGATGTAAGGAAGATATAATAACAGAGCAAACTATACTCGACTTCATCAACGTCTCTATCGGTTCTTAAAGTTCAAAGTGTTTTTCTATCGAGCAAAGCAAAAACGGTGCCCCCACGAGGTCCTTGCACATCGTACAGTACTCAGTGCGTTAAATGAGGCTGCAGCTCTCAGCGTATCCCTACACTACCATACATCTCACTGCCTCGTCCTTCTCTTTACTGATTAGCACTGAGACGTTTGTCTAGTGCCCTCTCGCATTTTACGTCTCGCCACGTGCTTCATACGTGAATGCCGCTTGACGCGGTCAGTCGATCTCCTTTGGTCGAGTACTGGAAACCTAGTGAATGCGCAAGCTCGTGCCGCAATATAGTACGTAATATTCTGGTGCACTATTCTTCTCGTGATGGAGCGAAGTCACCGTTCCTGGAGTGTCAGCTGAGCTACGTTTAATGCAGATTGCCACCTCGAGCCGTCTGTTGGCAATCAGTGTATTCATTGCGCGCGTGTGGTCCGTGGTTATGGTGCTCTCGCAACAGCTTGTCTGCCCGTTTCTTGTCCATCAATTGCAGCACTAGGCTTTTGCGCTGCTTGCTCGGCGCTGTAATAAATTCGGTGTTTTGCCCGTGCGCGGCGCGGCCTGCAAGATTGTCCGGGTGCTTCGCTGGCCACAGGCATTTCGATTTTGTCGCCGCCCAGCGCTTCAAGCACATCGCGGAAGACCTTTTTATGCCGTTCGCGAGAACTTAACTGGTCCCTGCGGTGCGTTAGTCCAGTGCTGCGGCCGCATCGCAGCAACCTATGATGTCTCGCTGCAGTCGTGCTGCAGTGGTAAAAATTTTGCATTAGATAAGCATAGCAGTAGGTAAGAAAATGCTCGGGCGTCATTCAAACCGACCGTGCTCAGAACGTCTGAACAACGCGCGAAAACAGAGATTGCGTGGCTGAGCGCCAGGTCCCAGGTAGGCGTGACATTTTGCGCATCCTTTCACTTACAATTGAAATATGCTACGTCACTTCGTATAAGAAGTGATGTTCGAGGACTGTAAATACTTCGCTGCAATCAGAGGGTTTGAATACCAGAGAATCCATGAAATCTATACAGCAGAGCGTCATCGCCTACATTTCAATGCGCCCTGACTGCCCGTACACGCGAGACCTCGGCGGTTGTAAAATGCTTGGCACACATGGAGGAAAATAGCGAGCAAAGCGAACCTTGTTACGTAGTAATGTGCTGCAGTACTCAGGGCAGAAAAAAAAACGCAACTTCATTGATTCCACTATGGCACTGGCTATGCTGTTTTATACTGTAAGCTATTCTGTATATGTAGGGTGCACCGATTTTGTACGTTTCCCGAGCTATTATTGTGCAAACGATGAGTTAGTAATCACGTAGGTTTACCAGTCCCATAACATGTCTCAATTATTAGACTGCGTACTGTAAACACTTCACTGCTGCAATGAAGAAACATTGTCAGCCTTTCATGCTTTGCTTACCTCTCTCCGGTTGTGCGTTCCTCTGTTTCATCAGTTCGATGTACTGCGGAGCCCTCGCAACTGAATTTGAATCTGGCGTCATTAACCACTATATGTAAATTCGCTAACGTCTGCGGATAAACACATCGCGTCCATCCAAACTAATGCCGTTAATAAACGACGCTACAGGCCTCAATGTTCTGATTTGGGGGGTAAGGAAAAACATTATCGTGCGTGCTGAAATTTTTCCGATGATGTGCTGCGAACTTTTTCGCAAGGCCTTCGTAATCAGCGGTCGCTTCGTTAGTGAATCGCAAGAGCACCTCTCATTAGAGACACTCTTATTACGCGGCAGCCTCCTCGAGAAAGCGGTGCTTGTCTTTGAGCCCGACTGTAACTTTCCTTTTGGCTCACTCGATTGAATTTTGTCTCGTCACGTCTGTGTTCTTCTCTCTTCATTTGTGTCTCTTTCTGTGGCGGTAAACTTTGCGGCTAAAGGGGAAAATCCGCCCCGAGGGCTTTAGCTCCTCGCACGTGTAGCACTGATTTCCCTCAGGTTTTCGTTCGCGCTTCCCTTCTAATTATCAACTTGTTTACCGTCCGACCGCGCGTCTTATTCGCCGGCGTTCAAACTGTTGTCGCTCTGTCTAATTGCCTTTTCTTGAGACTTGATGCAGACGTCAACAAGAGCGCGCTCAAATCGAATTGAGAATCGGCAAGCGCCTGGGGCCACCAGAGCACGCAGTTCGGGGTATCTCTCACCGCGGATTGTTTAGTTTGAACTTGTTTTTATCGTTCCTTCCGCAGTACTTTTCATCGATCGTCATATAAATAGCAACGGCAGCCGTCAGAGTTTCTGTCCGACTGATTATCGGCTTACAACTGCAAACGAGCTCTGCTGACACCCTGGCTTTACGCTACGTTTTCATACAGGTTAGCATTTAAAAGAAAACGGAATCTCCAGTTTTAGTATGCTCCTTTGAGGTTTTATAAGTTTACAGAGTTTTAGGATTAGTTTTAACTTAATTGAGCGTAATCAGCATAGTATTTGGGTGATTTTTAATACTTTTTGTATTACAACGGCGTCTGTTTATCTTTCAGTGTTTGCGAGAAAAAGCTCAAAAAGCACTGCGCATCCAGAGTTGATAATTTCAAGTCGTACGAGCAGCGCAGTGATGTGCGTGGCAGCAACTCTTGTATCAGTCACCGTGTCGTAAAAAAAAAAATTGAATACAGATTTGTCTATATTCCTTTCGTATTCCTTGTGAAGTCGGCTTACACGTGGACTTTGCATTCCTTTTTTCTATGAGCAATGCGGCTGGAAAAAAAACATAACGAAGAGAGACGTTCACAGGCAGATGGACATTGGAAGTGATTAACTGTGCTGCTCGCTCGAGCAGCGTTAATCATTACGAAAAGCATAACTGATTGCGTTCGAAGTGACCGGAGATGCGCTCATCTGTTACGCTCAACTCGTCAGAATTCGCGTCAGCTATTGCTCAGTCGTAACTTTGTAATTACGCGTAAAAAAGCCATGCTTGTTACAAGAATGGTCACATTGTCCACACGCGTTAGTGTAACTTCTATAGTTACGAAATGTAGCTTTCTTTAAAGCCCGTCGGATAACTCACACGGTTCAGAGACATAAGCCACCGCTTGAATGTGATGTCGGCATTGAGAGGCCGAACCTTTGCTGAGGTATCAGGACCAGTAAGAAAAAAAAAAGCATTTAAAGAGTACTGTGACATAAAAAAAAATTCTGGTACAAACTGCAACGCGTTTATTCAGAGCATAAGATAAAGAAAGGCTGTCGGTCGCTTATCTTACTTAACATTTTCCGGAAACAAGACTTCTCGTTCAGCCGCTGAGGCAGTTATAATCGACATGAGTGCGCCATCAATCTGCGATTTCTCCAGCTAGAACTGTCGCTTCTCACGTATCCGCCATGCGAAAATCAGTAAAAATGTTCAAGGTGTACAGTCATGTTTCCCGCGCGACACAGCCATCGAACATCGCTACTCTCTTACTTCCTTCTGCGTGGGCGCGGCAATGCTACGCGACACTAATCAGAGACATGGCCTGTAAGCAAACACTGGACCCACTCACTCTGATCAGGCAATCTTTCTTTCTAGTCCACCCACTTTATTTCTCAGGCCCAGTGAAGGCACAGATAAAAGCATGTTTGGTGGGGTGCGAAGGAGACACTTGTGTTTTTCGGTTGCTGTCTTCTCTAAACGTTTACAGATTACACGAAGCACTTAAACTCCCGAAGTTACGTCTGAAGCTGTTTCACTGGTTCCGCGTACCTTTCTTCCTAGAGAAGTTCTGGGCCTCTTAGCGAGTCCAGTGGGTGGCGTATTGATTTCGAAAGCCTGCTCTGGCTGCCTTCTTCTATCACTAAAAAGAACTATTTAGATGCCTGCTTACAAATACAAAAATTTCTTCTAGAGAGCACAGTAAACGACGATATTTAGACAAAACTAGCATGGACCCAAGAAAATGACCTCGCTTTTCCAGAAAGTTCAGTAGCCATCAACTGAAACTTTTCGAGCCACATCGCTTTCTTCTTCTGTAGGCTTTGTTTTGCCGCAGTGATAGTGCAGGTGCGCATAAGCATACACACTAAACGGAGCGCAAGTAACCGGTTTTCAAGAATTTTTGGTTAGACCTCAACATAGACTGAGACAGGTTCAATCAATAGCGAATACTGGTGCCTTCTTGCGAAACATCACCACAGCCAACAGCGGACAAAAAAGACATCATACACAAAAAAAACTTTTTTTTTGGGGGGGGGGGGGGGCAGACGTTCTGGTAGTTACCTACAGCCGATTTGCTCCATTAAGGACGCATTGCGGTTGTCTCTCTGAGGAATGACCTGTGCTACATTCCAGAGAGCGATACGATTTCGTACGCTGTACTCAATAAGCTCGCTTTACTTCGACGAGCAACGCCCATTAACTGTTGGCGTTCTTTTTTTCGCGAACGATACTGGGCTTCGGTGACCGCATTGCTTAGATTTTGTTACGTCGTATTTTTCTTCTTTTTTTTTCTCTCTATTGTAACGGACATTTATATTTTTGTCTTTAATCTCTCGTTGATCGCTTCCATGGGTTTTACCGGAAAGCAGTTGCCGTTTGTGAAGCGCTTGCAGTACCACCTAAGGAAGGTAGTTTTACGACCGTGGAGAGCACATACAGAGCCTGATGACCTCGCCGAGGCTTCTTACCTTGCAGTCGAGGATGACATTCGGGATCTTCTTCCCTTGATGAGCCTGTCGTAGTCTTCGTTTATGTCTTGCTCATCCCGTCATGTCTTATTCCCAGGCGAGTGTGCAGCGATATACCGTAGTTTCATATTGTGGACTCACGCTCTGATCGCGTGCGCCGGACGACCGCCGCGGGTTCGAGCACTCCGCGCGGTCATGCATGCGGGGGGCCGCGAACGCGCCTGTTCCGGCACGCTTCTTGTGCCGACGCGCCCCTGCGCGCGGGCGAGCACGAAGGGACACCCTAGGAAAAGATCTCAGGAAAGAGCAAACAACATTTGTTAGGCTACGGTACGATACACACACAAGATCAACGAACACACCCGAATATGAAACTAATTTCTGTACAACGTGGCCAGATGGTTTCATGTGTGGCCGCTAGCGGCGCACCTGTAGCCATCTGCGCAGCAGGCAGGTAGGCGAGGGACATGAAACGCTCGAAAACGCAACGCAACGGTACGGTGTGGCACAATTATTGGGAACGCTTGAAACACCACAATATGAAGTTAAAATGACCCTAGATGCTCGTACGCTGGGAAGAAACCCAGAATGCCATTTTGAATGCTGTTTTTTTCGACAACTGGAAAGCTACAGCGTCAAGGCTGACAGGTAATTCTCCTGATGCGGATGGCTGTGCAAGCATATCCCCATTTTTATGATGGCTGTGGGGTTTTGAGACGTGATTTAAATATAAGAATGATTTAAGCATGGAAACAGTACACGGCCTGGCCTAAGTGCGAAAAACAAACGACTCGGAATTTCCTGCGCTTCATCTGAAGATATTTGAAGGCTGCAGTCAATGTTCCTGTTTGAGATCCGATTCGTTCTTTTTCTTGTTTTTTCAATGTGCGTAACTTGCTGTTCGCATTAAAGGAGCAGCAGGAAGTCACCTTTTCTCTGCGACTTCTAATGAAAGTGTTCATTAAAAAATTGTTGTTATCGGAGTTCATATAGTGGACGCCGCACAACGCCCGTGCCTGCAGCGGAGGGCAGAACACTGCCGCGGCTCAGCCACCCAGGGAGTTGAGCGCACCGTTTATGCTGCGTCCGCTTCGCTTCATCGTTTCTGCAGACAAAGGCGCTCCGCGTCTCTCGAGGCCACCTGACACATCTGAGCGCACGAGCGGCGAATCTGGAGAGCACGGCAACGGCGATTGTGACGCCGACGGCGTGAATGCTCTTCGAGTGTCCGGACACAAGTAATTGCTCATGGACAAAAAGAAACTGTGCCGATTGCGCACACTCTGGGAATGTATGACATATGCGAAGCAACCTTCAGGTACCTAGTTATCCAGAAATCCACTGCGGTGTACGTGGCTGGACGGGCGTATGCGCGTGTGTGACGAAGACAGCGCGACGGCAACCACGTTGAAGACGATCATATGGCGGCAAAGTCATGAAACCTGCGCAGGCCGTTCAACGTGAGTCTACGCGAGGTGGCCAGTTGTCGGGTGCTATGTACGTACATAGGTAGTGAACGAGGCGTAAGCGAGAGAAACAGGCATTGTGAGGTCATCAGCAATTGCATGTTATACAGTCGTGACTACGTACTACCATCATATCGTACATTGTGCAAAATAGAAGTGAGGCGTGCAGACAGGACACAAGAGTAGAGAAGTGGACAACACGAACGCCGACTATCAACTGAAGGGTGCACTGAGGCGAAAAAAGAAAGAAGGCACAAAACTCATCTGCCTTCTTTCTTTTTTCGCCTCAGTGCACCCTTCAGTTGATAGTCGGCGTTCGTGTTGTCCACTTCTCTACTCTTGTGTCCTGTCTGCACGCCTCACTTCTATTTTGCATAATAAATCCTTACCAACTAGCTCAGCTTTCTGTCGTTCTATCATATGGTATCCGTTTCTACGTAGTGTAAGCGGCGGGAGTACCGGATATAGTGCAGTCTAAGCGCCTCAATGCGTCAGCTGTCACAAAAAAAAAAAAAGACAAGAAACTACCATGGCGCACACGCGCCAAGTGTTTCAAATAGCTGGCTGCCTTTGGAACGAGTAAGGTATGACTGTCGTCGTGTCCTTCAATACAGGCAAAAGTAGTTCGATCGTGACACCGGGTCGCAGTGCTCGACGGCAGGAGTTCCATTCCACCGTCCGTCACGCATTACTTTCTTTTAATGAAAGTGAGGCGAGACACCAACGTACTTACTTACCTGCCTGCCTACCGCAATGTGCCAAAATTAGGCAATGAATGCTACGCATTACAACTCACGCACGCACGCACACGCACGCGCGCGCGCACACACACACACGCACACACACACGCACACACACACAGACACACACACACACGCACACACACACACACACGCACGCACGCACACAAAAGGAAAACCATAGAGGTAAATGGCAGGTAGGTTAACTATAATAGCCGCATGGTTGGCTACTCTGCCCTGGAGGGAACGAGAAAAGGTACAAAAGATGAGGAAAAGACATATGAAAAGAAATATTTCCGCAAAAGTTGCAAAAAAGGGAAGCTATGAAGGGAACCTTTCGCACTATAGCACGAGGCATACAGGGGCTCCGAGAAGAGCGTAGTTGAGGGCTTCACAATTATTAATCATCGAGGGATATGCAGCGCGCTCGCTGCACGAGCGTTTTTGCATTCTTGTGCTATTGAGATGAGGCCGGCGAAGCCGGATATCGAACCGGTGTCCACGTGCTAATCGTCCAGCGTGCTAATCAAAACTCCACTTCCATAGATCCTGTTTGATGATGGCCGCTTTGCAGTCGTCAGCCTTCCCCTGTCCTTTGTAATTACTTGGCCCCGTGCGACTCCGCTAAACTATGCGCGCAGCAAATGCTGCTGATTCTCATCAAGTTGTTACCTTTGCAGCGTTTAGTATACGTGAGAACGAACTACATCATCCGACGTAGTATAGCGGACGGTCGAATTCTACGAAACATTCTGTGCTGCACAGAACTACGGCGGGCACATAGAACATCTCTCGGCTGGTCCGCGATCTATTCTCATTAAGATTTAAGTACGAATGAATGCGCGTGAGGTCGCCTAATTCGTCCTCTTCATTCTCCGCGCACGTCAGCGAAAACAGCTTTGATTTCTTTCTCAGCTTCTTTACTTGTCCCCTCTACCGGCATAATCCTCGCGGCTCATTTGCCATCTCCCTGGCGAGCGCGGAAGCACCGACGACGCAGAGGAGGCAGGCGCGGTGGTCTTCTGTGCCGCAGCGTTGCAACACCGCCTCGCTTGCCTTTAATCCGCTTCGTCCTCACGATTTTCGCGAGGAATGCGTGCACGAGCGCTTCCAAATGAACAGCGCTTCTTGCTTCCCTTCATTCGGCCGGACGCACCGCCAAATGAGCCATGTAACGGAGCGTGGGCGCGTGGGTGGCTCATCCCTCGCACCGCCTGTTTTTAATTCATTCTGCGGCGCGTAATCACGTTCGTTTTAGTGTGCGCTGCGTCGCTACAGTGTCGCCCGAGCGCGGCTAAGAAGGCTTTGGCAAAGTGGGCAAACTTGCCACGAACGAATGATCCGCGTGCGTGTGGTAGTGAAACGACACGTTCTAATGCGGTTTCGAAACGCATAAAGGAAGGAGGTGACACAGCGCCCGGCGGTCTTAATTATCATCGCATGCGCGTCACCTGACTACGCGTTTCTTTTCTGGCTTTTCTCAAGTTGACAGTGGTGTAGTTTCGTTTTATTCGGCGCGCGTTCGGGAGAGAAGGAATGAATGACAGTAGGTCCCATGACGAGGCAGATGCGGTCCTCACGTCAACGCGCGCTCTCTAGGAATTGTATGCGGCGCCGTTTAAGTGTGGTGCTGAGATCGTCTGGTCAAATTAAAATCGCTGCGGTGACCGTGTGTCGGAGCGGGCACTGTGTGGGATGCGTACATTTAATACGTGCCTTGGCTTTGGTTTACGAGCGCCTCTCTCTGTAGCGCCGTGTCAACTTCTCTGACTAAACGCGGTTTTGCTCCGTGCCAGCGCATGTGTCAATTGCGGCTCACTTCATTTCTCTGCGTGTCAAACTACGGAGGGCGCTATAGAAATTACATGCTATGGTATTGTTGCAAATCAATGGCGTTTTCATGGCGTTACATCTATAACGCTCGCTTTTCGCTCGATGGGGATGTCGTCGTCGTCCAATTTTTTTTAGGCGGCCTTCGAGCAAATTTATAACCAGTGTGCGCAACAAGTCCTGAAGTGCCCAACGGCGAGGTGTTGTCCACTTCGCAACGAGGGTAACATTTGTGGTTCACCTGTGCGCATGCTCAAGGAAGGAAAGGAAGGAAAAAGTAGAGAAGGAAAGGCAGGGAGGTTAACCAGTTTAGCGTAACCGGCTTGCTACCCTACACATGGGAGAGGGATGGGTGCGATGAAAGATGGGGAAGGGGGAGAGAGAGAGAGAGCACATAGGACAGCACACAAACATCGTCCGGTAGAGTCTATCAATCTGGCATTGTACGTGATAACACTGTCAGAGCCGCTTGTCCAATCCCGTCTCTTTCAAAAACTGAAGTAGTCCCTTCGTCGCCTTCACCTGCGATGTCTTCTGTCGGCGGCATGTGAAAATCGTGTCGAGGGACAATGGTCTAGTGTCAAGGTGCGCGAAAACGGATGCCAGGGACTGTCGCTGAACATTATATTCAGGACAGTCGCACAGAATGTGTTGCAGCGTCTCCTCGCAAAGACAGGCATTGCAGAGAGCGTTGTCGGCCATTCCAATGCGGAATGAGTAAGATTTCGTGAAAGCCACCCCTAACCATAAGCGATAAAGCAGAGTCGCCTCGCTTCGGCGGAGTCCAGTTGGCATATAGAGATGCATCAAAGAGGGCAGGTGGTATTGACGGTTGCTCTGGTTGGTCTGGCTGTTTGGTGTGCACCATGAAGAGAGCGTCATCTCCTGTGCAAGCACTCGAAGTCTGCTAGCTGCGTCGGATCGTGAAAGCGGTATGGCCTCTTCTTGTGCGTCTTCAAGAGCTGCCCGAGCTGCATTATCGGCGTCTTCGTTTCCAGTGACGCCGCAGTGACTTGGCAGCCACTGAAACGTCACGTGGTGTCCTTTCTCCTGTGATGTATGGAGTAGGCATCTAATATCGAATACGAGCTGTTCGAATGGCCCGCGACGCAGAGCTGATAGTACAGATTGTAGGGCTGCCTTTGAGTCGCTGAAGATGGACCATTGTCGAGGTGGCTCCCGACTGACGAAACGGAGTGCAGCGCGAAGAGCAGCTAGTTCAGCAGATGTCGATGTTGTCGGGTGGTCAGTCCTAAAGCTGATGGTAATAGCTTTTGCTGGGACAACCACAGCACCGGACGAACACTGGATGTTTGTGGAACCATCAGTATAAATGTGTTCACTGTCCGCGTACCTCTCGTGCAGAAGAAGCAGAGACAGTTGTTTGAGGACAGGCGACGACAGTTCAGACTTTTTTCCGATTCCTGGTACACTGAGATGTACTGTGGGGCTGATAAGACACCAAGGGGGTATCGATGGTTTAGATGCAGCGGTGAAGCCCGAGGGAAGTTTGTCGTTGTACTTGTTGATAGTTTTAGAGAATGATGATTGGTGCCTGTCTGAAGGTAGTGCTGCAAGGTGGTGATAGGGGGCACGTGCAAAATGTCTGATGTGCGTTCTCAGGGCTTCCACCGTAATGTGAGTTCGCATTGGATGGTCCCGAGCAATCGCAAGAGTCGCCTCTGTTGACGTACATCTGGGCAAACCAAGGCAGACTCTGAGTGCTTGAGCTTGTACTGCCTGCAGAACACGAATATTTGTCTTGCAGGTGTTGTTCAGTACAGGTAGACTGTATCTTAAAAAACCGAGAAAGAGAGCTCTGTAGAGTTTAAGCATTGCGTCTACTGACATCCCCCACGTCTTCCCTGTCAAGTATTTGAACAACTGGGAAGTAGCTGTCAGGCGCCGTTTCATGTAGGCCACGTGTGGGCTCCAACAGAGGTCTCGGTCAATAATGACGCCAAGGAATCTGTGGTTTCGGACATAGGAAATGGTCCGCCCATTGATTGAGATGATATAAGGCGTCATCGGTTTCCGAGTAAATGCGACTAGTGCGCATTTTTCAGGTGAAATGCTGAGACCCTGTTTACTCAAGTAGTTCGCTGTCAAAGTGGCCGCTCTTTGAAGTCGCGCACGTATCTGAGGACGTGTGACTGCCGAAGTCCAGACACAGATGTCGTCAGCGTATGTTGAAACCTTGATGGTAGTTGGCAAGCATTCAGCAAGTCCAACAAGAGCGAGGTTGAATAGCGTCGGGCTGAGAGCACCGCCTTGAGGAACGCCCCTGCTGGTATAGCGTCGCGTAGTTGGGCCATCGTCAGTTAACACATAGAATGATCTTGCAGACAGGTAACTTGCAATCCACAAAAAAACTCGACCACCTAGGCCAACCGTCGCAAGAGCGTCGAGAATGGCCTCATGTAATACGTTATCGTATGCCCCTTTCACATCTAAGAATAAAGCTGCAGATAAACGCTTACGGGACCTTTCGTGCTGGACATATGAAACGAGATCAACTACACTGTCGATGGAAGAGCGGTCACGTCGGAAACCAGCCATGGAAAGCGGATAAATCTTGTAAAATTCAAGGTACCATTCCAGGCGGCCAAGGATCATCCGTTCCATTATCTTTCCGACACAGCTGGCCAGTGCTATTGGGCGGTAAGAGGTGAGTTCTAATGGGGATTTGCCCTGCTTTAAGAGTGGCACCAGGCGGCTTACTTTCCATTCGTCAGGAACATTTCCCTCCTGCCATGAGGAGTTGTAAAGGCTCAACAATTGTATCCGAGCGGACTCTCCGAGATAGCACAAGGCCCGGTATGATATACCATCTGGACCCGGAGATGATGAGCGCCTGCAGAGAGCTAGTGCCGCTTCGAGCTCCTCCATTGTAAAAGGAAGGTCCATGCGGCAATCACGGGAATGGGGGACGTCAGCTCGGGCTGGAGGATCTGGACGAGCCGCTTGGTCTGCGATCCGCGCACAAAAGTCTTCTGCGACATCGATGTCTTGCCGCCCTTGGAAAAGCGCTAGCGCCTTGAATGGAAAACGCCGTTCCGGAAGGCAACGCAGACCTTGCACCGTTTTCCAAATGTGAGACAGTGGCTTGCGGGGGTCGAGTGTCTGGCAAAACGTTGCCCACCGTTCCGACGCTAATCTATCCATACGACGCTGAATCTTCTTTTGCATCCTGCGCATGCTCAACTAGTCACATATAATGTAGGAGGATTGTCGATCACCTAACATAAATGGAAACTCGCAGATCCATTAGGGCGACTAGTTGGCATCTATACTTGGATGATCGCTGCAAGATGCGACCGTGAAGAATAAAGCACCAACTACGGCATTGCGGAGTGCACACTGCGTCAGAAGTTCGCTTTTGTCTTCAGGGCCTGAATTCTCAAAGCTTTTGCAGTTAGAAAAAGCTATCTTTTTCAATAGCCAGCCAGCTTTGGTAATATTATTTTAGTCATCATAGTTCACTGCCGCTTATTCTAACGGGTGGGTTTAGTCTCGCACATTAGAGAATGTGTGCAAGCTTTCCGCCTGATGGTGCATTTGCTAGCAGGGGAACTTAAAAAACACGCTCGAAAACAAACAGAAGAAAAGCAGTTATAAGCCGGAAAACTTCGCTGTCCTGTGTTTCCAGTTCCTCTATATTTCCTCCTTTCTCAGGTTACTTGAAGCACGTTGCACTGCTGAATAATTTATTTGGGCGTAGAATGAAAAGTTGGCAAACACCTTGTCTCCGGTTTCTCCACAATCTATAAATTGACCGGAGGTTAAAATAGAGTAACACGAGCTTAAATGAGCGCATTGGGGCTATAAAGGAGCTTTTCCCAACATGCGTGGAAAGTGAAATAAGACGACTAATTATGTGACCTCATATATGCTCATTCCCGCCTGTATCTTATTCAGAATAAAACACGGCAGCTCCATTGTATCAGCAGGCTTGACTCAATGTTGGCCCGCATATCGCTAACGACGGATAGGATATCGTTGAACGTCCGTGGCGAAATCATCGATATACGGAGTAGAGCTAGCGTTTCACTCTCTTATATCGCACACTAGTGGCGTTCCGAAGGATTCGATGAACATCGAGTGGAATATTTCTTTCCGTACAAGGAACTCTCGGTATCATAACACGCGGCTATTCGTAGAACCCTCGGTCGCGGCGTTAGAACAAACACACTGGCTTCGAAGCTTCCTAGAACGGTTGCCGTTCTTCTGAAATTGCGACGTGCACAGGTTTAGTAGCCCCGAGCCAGAAAAAAAAGAAGAAAAACGCACTGATAATATGCACCGTCATTCATACTGGGTGGTCGAGCGAGGCTATCCGCGCGGCTCAAGGCTGTGGGAGCAGCGTCTAGTCTGTCCGCTCCCCTCGGCTGATTAGATAAATTTATTAGGCATAGGCCGTGTTGTCTTTCCTAATTAGCCGTAGGGTACGACGCAGCGCCGTCGAGCGCTATAATTCAGGAACACGAACGCACGGCCTATACGCACGCACCGGTCGCGCGCGAGCATGCGCATGCGCACAAGCGATGCGCCATCGCCGCTGGCTATGCATTCAGTACGTCGCTCTGCAGAGAAACGTGTTTTGCGAATCCGCCGGGTCCGGACCATTTCTATCCATGCATTTCGATGCATTTCTATTCCTCCTGCTTAGACATTGCGCGGTCGATCTCCAAGCAAACCAGCAGGGGCTCGCTCTGACGTCCTCGTCTGCCTCGCAGCGTTTTGCGTAGCATGCGTCGACATCTCCCTAATTCGTCGCAAAGAAAGCATAGCAGGGTTCCGTGCGAAGAGGCGTTGCGCATATTTTGTTTGCCCCATCTGAGCGCATTTTAACCAACGTATGTTGCAGCGCTTCAGCATTTGTATTTGTAATGATTAAATTGATAAGGTGCACTAAACACGTTTCCCTGCATGTGGTTTCTTGCTTCAGAAGGGCTTGAATAAAATGCTTAATTAGCCTATACGAAGCCACTTAACGGAGTCCTGCGGAAGAAAACTTGGCGCTAAGGGGAGAGGGAACTTAAAGAAATACAAAATAAAAAGAAAACACATGCTCAAATCAAGTAAGCTTCTGTCTTTGCCGAATTATGTACCGGAAGTTTCAGCCAGCTCATGCCAAGGTTTAAAATGTCAACGTGTGTGTTACAAAAGCGCAACCAACTTAGCATTGTTCATAGTATCTTGTACTGTAAGCTTAAGTAATTTACAATAGTTAATTGACGAAGTTTTAAACTATTGCTTTCAACGCAAAATATTCATTGGAGAAGTTGTGGATCCAATTGACAAATATCCATATAATTTATTTACGTGGCGATAGCTGTTTCGGTTTCCATTTTTACTGGCTGCAAGGAAAACGCGCGAGATTTAAAAAAAGTACCACGTCGCTAGACACTTGGGCGCGCGGCGATATTAGTGTCCTAAACATGTTAAGAACGAATGATCGATGATCGAACGAGTGATCGAAGGCCATGTACAGGCCTCGAACAGCGGAGATGGATTCAATACAATGGTCTTGGCTGGTGTTGGCTTCTACTTTTGCCTGCATATCCTGTCTGTTGAAGCAATGCTACAAATAGACCTGTATGGGATGTGCGGCTGCACGATAAATAACGCGTGACAATTCTTGAAGATCTGTAGGCCTTTTTTTACTGTTGACAGACAGCGTAAAACGCGAGGCGGTTTTAGCAGCGGCTGGCGACGTATCGGAGACGACGGGTGTGGCGGCCGCCTATCATTTTTGCTTGCAGTCCATTCATGCGACTGGTGTTAGCGCAGAATCGATCTTTCGTTGGCAGCATGTTTGAGGAAACTAATATCCCTGCGCGCAAGTGCCTAGTCACGTGGAAATCTTTTGCAAATCTCGCGCACCTTCTTTCCAGCCCGCGAACAATTTAAAGCGCCGCAGCTATCGGCATGGAAATAAATCATTTGGGTATTTGTAGATAGGCTCCGTTGGAGACGCTTGCGTTTATCGCAATAGTTTAAAATTGGTGAACAAAACAAAAATATTACTTCTTTACCCCGTGCTCATATTAAAATACATACATACATACATACATACGTACATACGTACATACATACATACATACATACATACATACATACATACATACATACATACATACATACATACATACATACATACATACATACATACATACATACATACATACATACATACATACATACATACATACATACATACATACATACATACATACATACATACTCTATATTGCTCAAGAGTACTCTGAACAATACAGAGTTGGTTCCATTCTCGTAACTCAATCATGTTGTTTTTTATGCTTGGAACCGTGTTATCTGAAACACCCTCCCTCTACATGACCACGGGTTTCCGTGATAAGAAAAGAGCGGCGTTATGAGAGGTTTGCCAATCACTGGTTACTGTACATCGCAAAAGAGTGCTAGCAGCATTTTATGTATTGTTAACGTGTAGTTCGAGAGCTTTAGAAACAACGAGCTACTGTTCTAGTTGACTTAATGCTTATGAATTATTAGGCTACAGCGCAAAGTAAACAAAAGTGGGAAATACGCTGTGCTTGATAGAAACTGTTTGACTGTCGGCAGCTAAAAGTAAGCCAACTTTTATTAGATAACAGTGCCTGTTCCGCGTCTCTGTCTTTTTCATTGGGCTGGAATATTTTCGCTGACCTCTAGTAATTCGTTTAGTTAGGATCTGCCTTGCTCTAGCTTTGTTTCTATTTTTTTTCACTGTTTCCATTTTTTTTTCTTGCAGAAGATAGCATCGCATTCCATGCTTTGTCGCGCAAGGATTTGGCTGTGCAGTAGTTTTCTTGTTGCAATAAATCCATGTGCAATCTCTTTTTTTTAAGCTTTCTGTTTCTTTTTACAGTTTTCAGCCATTCCTGAACACTGCATTTCTTTTTTTCCTACACGATAAGTGCGGGGAAAAAGAATCTTCATTCCAGTGCGGAGTACTAAATGCGAATCCATAGAAACAAAAATCGACGAAGAAAATGCTCAGTAGTTTCTGCACACTAGTAACTTTTTTAACAGAGTGATAGGAATAGAGGGAAAGACATGGAGCTTAGCCAGCGCATAGACCCCGTTCATAAACAAAACATTAAAAAAGGCACCAAGAACTAAGAGAAAGGCAGAACGCACAAAAAGAGACAAGAAGACGGCAGCGTGGACTAGAAGAGGGGGTAGCCGACATTCTAGTTAACGGATGAAAGAAATGGATTCAGGTAGGGTCGTGTAATGCGTAAGACAGATAACCGATGTGCTAACTGAGTAGCAAGATGACTGTCAACGGAAGGAAAGCACCTTCGAGGAGGGCACGATTAGATTGTGCGATAAGATTAGAAATTTTGCTGGTATAGGACGGAATCAGGTATCAGGGGTAATTACACTACACCACTAGCAGTGGCCTTGATCCTGATGTGGACATGTTAGTCTGCTGGTGATGATGATCACACAAAGACGCACAGTGTCATGTAAGGCGCTAAACCACGTACTATTGTAATTATTAAAATAGTGTCGGATACGTGTGATCTGAAGGTGCCCACACGCAATTTAAAAGCACGAAAGGCAACGATATGTCTTATTTTTATCTCACTTTCCCAGCCTAGCCCTTCAGAGCGGCGGTACAGAAGACAAGGGCTAACCACAGCATGTCTTTGTGTTATAATCATTATCATCAGCTTCACCTAAGTCCACAGCAGTACCAACGCCTCAGCCAGTGATAACCAATTGCCCCTGTACTGCGTCACCTGACTCCACCGTATCAGCACAAATTTTCTCATCCTATCGCTGAACGTAATCATCTGCCGTCCTAGACGGTGTTTTCCTTCCGTTGATACTAGTCTAGATACTCCGTTAGAGCACCGGTTATCTGCCCTACACATTCCACGAACTACACAACTACATTTGTTTCCCTTAACCTCACGTAGAGTGTCGGCTTACCACGCTTGCTCTCTAGTCCACGCTGCCACCTTCTTGCCTCTCAACATTACGTCTATGGTTTCTGGATCCATCGCTCCTTTAGTGGTCCTTTAATTGTATATGCTCGCCTAACTTTCGAAGATACTCTACTTAGTAGTTTCTCAGCTGCATATGTTTCCGTGACTTGCCGTAGTGTCGACTGCAAATTGGGATGTGACTCGACAGCCGTCACAAAGCAAAACCTTCTTGCAGCCCACACGCTGATTCTTCTACGGAAATGTATTAGTCCGCCAACCTTTAACGTATACCGTCCACCTACGCTAACAGACTAAGCTCAAATGGGAAGAATAAAACGCTCTTTATGTTTGTTGATTCACCAGTGTACCTGGGATGTCGACGTGACCGCTTCTTCATCTCTGAGCTTTGAGCACCTATATACTGCACATTTAGGGGTAGTTGGAGAAGTATGGGAGAGGCCGTTGCCCTGCAGTGGGCGTAGCCAGGCTGATGATAAGGATGATACTGCACATTTAGGGGCCTGTCACTTAGCACTTCCACGTCGCGCTTTCAAATAATCACGCGTTATTCCCATTTTGCTCAACCTTCTTACATTGATATTTAGGGTTACGCTGACTGTGCGTCCAAGTTAGCTGCTGCCTATCTGCAACGTGGTGAAAATTTATTTAATGGTGGCTTTCGTACTCCCCAACTGTTCTTTCTTTCTGTGCTCACCAAAACACTTTCTTAAGGAACTAAGTGTGTGTTCGTGTATATATCTTTCGAAGTAAATTTTCAAATTGCCATCTGGCAGTGTGGTACTCACAAATTCTGCACCAGGTAGCCAATATTAAAATGTATACTGCAAGAGGGTGGCTGCTTGGCTTGGTTGGTGGAACATTACATTATAGTAGTAAAAATCCACTTTATAGTGCCGTAAACGTGGTTCAACGTTTGGTGCACTATAATGTTGTTGTTTTTCTTGTCTGAAGTAATTAAAGATGACATATCTCTCTGTTCTCGTGCGCTTTGAGAATACAGCCGTTGCTCTGCATATTATTCGCCTAAATCTTTTTTTCTTAGCTTTACCTTGTGGTCAATTTCACAAATGAAAGGCCTCGCTGTTTCAAAATTGTAGCAATAGGAAACAAGAAAAAATATATTTGCAAAAAAATAAAACAAGCGTCATTGAAGTTCATGAGTGAGTGCGTGAAAAAAATTATTTGAAATGTCCGGCGATTTGCGCGGGTTAGGGCCGTAAGCTCATGAACCACAAAGAGAATATAGAGCAGAAGAAAAGACTTTAACGGTACAAAAACAACACTAGCAGGAACATGTATGAGGAACATAGAGAGAACAAAAAAAGCTCACGCAAATGATTGTTCACAAAGAATTGTCGAAGTCATGTACGGTCGTTTCCTCTCTCAGCATTGTTGTACTGTTGTGAAATGTTCGAGACGTGTAGAACAGTCGCAGTAGTACCTTTCATTTTCGTTTCGACAAGCGCACTTTAAACAAATGCGCAGTTTACTTAAGAGGAAGCTTTAGCTCGGGCCCAATTCCGACGCGGCCTATTCAAATACATGTAAAAACGCAAAAACGTTTTTCTGAGATAACCCCTGGACCGATTTTGATGAAATTTGTTGCATTTGAGAGAGTAATATAAATTCTAGTGACTGTTGGAAGCAGAATTTTGATTTAGGGCTTGAATTTTGTTAGAAAGATTTTCAAAAATTCAGAAGTTTGAAAAAAATAGAAGCATGAAGTTTACAAACTAATAGCTTTGCATCAAGAACAGATATCGCGGTTCTGTAAACGGCATCCATTAGATCATTCAAAGCGGACAAATATTATATGTCATTTTACATCTTACGTGAATTTGTTACATTGTTTACAAGGGTTCTGCAAAAGTTGTAATTACATATTACTACATTTTTTGAGATTCATGTGTAACATACCAATTTTGTCCGCTTCAGATGTGCTATCAGGTACAATTCACAGAATTGCGATATCATTTTTTCTTGTTGAGTTACAGAGTTGTAAACTTGATAGTTTCGTTTTCTGAAAATTTGCAATTTTTGTCAATTTTTTATAATATATTGACGGCCTAACTCAAAAATTCGAAACCAACAGTCACCAGATTTTAAGCTTTTCTTTTAAATGCAGAAAACCCAGTCAAATTTAGTGCAGTGGTTGCCGAGAAAAACGAATTCTCCTTTTACATGTATTTAGATAGGAGCACCCGAGCTAAAGCTTCCTCTTAAGCTTTACGAATTGCGCTTAAAATGGGCAGCATGTACCCCCAGAACCAGCTATAAAGCGGCACCGGCACTATAACGCAGGCCTCACTACAAACTGGAAATGACGGCTGATCGACTTGCAATGCCGATCCGTGAGTGAGCAGCGAAGTTGGCACTAAAGGAGTTTACGGCGTAGCAGCTTACGCTGGCGCACGGTAAGCCCCTACTGACGTGTGCGCTGCCGTCCAACAGCAAATTGTTGGGCTGAAGCCAGCGCCAAAGCTGAAGTCGCGCAATAAAAAACATGAAAGACCGAAAGTTGTTTGTATAGCGCAGTATCCCGCCAAGCACACCAATGGCCTCTCCCTAGTGCGAAAACGCGGTCGGTGGTCAACATCAATGACCGCGAATTCGAGGATTCTGAAAGGTGAACGGGATATACACTCGGAGGGATTGGAGAGAAAGCGGCTAAGAAACCACTCGTCAAGGAAAGTCAAAGGATGTGAATCGAAGCGGGCGTCACTGCACCCAAAAGCAAGGATGTCCTCTGCGAAAGAAAGACTGATTCGGCAGAGACACTTCAGACTGCTTACGTATGGGAATGCGAAAGCATTTTACCATCTGTAGACCTCGAAATGCCGTGAACGCGCTCATGTTATGTTTTCATGACGTGGCGCCACCTCCTCCCTATTGGCTGAGCCGTCGTGCGCCCAATGTCGCACGCACTCGGCCGCACCTTCAGTCAGCCAGAAACCTGGAGCCGCATTCGCATCGGAGAAGAGTGCTCGTTTCGCACCCCGGTGCCCCGGGTTCGATTCCTACCCAGACCGAAATTTACCAAATTTTGATTTCAAAGTCTTTAATTCACCTTGTCTGCAGGAACCTCCCTTAGTATTTTGGCGACAACCCGAGGATGTTGTTGCATGTTCTAATTATTTGCGCCGTCGGCCATTTTAGAGCTCAGCTCCTAGGCGCCCGTTCCTGCGTCAAGCGTCGGCGTTCCCGGTGCAGCCAAGCGAACGAGCGCAGCGGAGCAAAGAGCGAACGCGGAGCGTAGCGGGGGATGAAAAGACGGCGAGAGTGAAGAGAGTGCGAGGAGAAAAGCGGAGGAGGTGGATGCAGCGTTAGCATGAGGCGGAAAGCGGCGGAGGCAGCTATGACAAAAGCGTGAGAAGAAAAGCGTTGTGCCGCGCAAGCGTAGTGTCTGTTGCGACGTCCGCTACGAGGTAGCGCCAGAGCAGCGCGCCGCTTAGCGCCGTCGTGTGTTTACCGGTTACTTCTTTATCTTTCTTCGGTCACTGCCTTTCACCAGATAAAAATGTTAAGTGTTACCCCTCGACGCACGATGCGCCTGCATTTATGAAAAGTTCATCGAATGCCATCGACAGTTCTACCCGTTGGCTATTGTCGCCAAAGGTTTTTTTATCTGACTGCACTCACGACGCGAATTGTGCTGTACTTTGGGGAAGCCACGTGGCACCAGTGATTACACTGGAACATTCGACGAGTCATGTATAAAAGCTGACGCTCTTGACCCGCGGATCATATTTTCGACAATTGCCGACTCTTCTACATGTCTAATTCCTTCTTTGAATATATGGCGAAATGAAAAGGCGTAGAGCTGCGCTCAAATTTCTCATTAGGGAGTATCGTAATCGTCGGTGCATTCTTTCTCAATGTATAATTATGATGATAGTGTTAATCAGTGGCTTTGCTCCCGCCTTATTCAATACTCTGGAAGGGGTATTTAAGCGACAATAAATCATGACTATTATTATTATTATTATTATTATTATTATTATTATTATTATTATTATTATTATTATTATTCAACGAAGGCGTCACAAATTCTTATTGAAATCCGTTATAGGCGAGTTTGGGTATATCGCATTCGCTGGTATGTTGAACTCTATTTAGCGCCTAAATCTATTCTTTTTAAGCGCGGGTCCGACTGTATAGGTGAGCGCTACTTTGTTCAGGGTCACCTGCGTTTGCAAAACTGAGATTATTAACGAAAGAATGGGGCATGCGTGATCGCATAAATTTAATGCGGGTAATTTTGCTTGCGGGCAAGTATATTCTCGACTCCTAAGCGAACGAGGAAGGCAAGCATTAAACTCATCACAGCTCGAAAAATTGCAACCACTAAATCATTAATAGTTTTGCTGGTATGATCGTTCCAGCGATTTTCTTTCGAACGTAGCTTTGGGTTTCGAACGTGCGAACGTAATGCCGAAGCCATAACGCCTTCATCCACGCGCGCGATGGTGATCGGGAGCTTCGGTAAAACGTTTAATGACAGCCTCATGGTTGCTTTGTTAATCGATGTTTTGTAGCCACTGTTGCGAAGTTCTCGAATGACGGCGCTCCTTTGTCTCGCTACGTTTCAAAGAAGTGAAGTCGTGCCGGAATGGTTTCTGGGTTGCGAGACTAAAACGACGTTCCAGGGGTGGTCATCCAGGTTCGTTACTGTCTGTTTGTACGGCAGTGTACTTTTGCGGCATTTCTATTAGGGCATGCTTGGCGACAGCGGTTTTGGGCAACCACGTCGGGACATGCCCGCATGCGTGCTCTTCTCAAATGTTCGATCGTGCGTACAAACATGCTGGATCCTTGTTCATTCGTCTTTATATCACTCGAATGCATACGTTACGGACATTTGCTCGTCTCAGACGAAGACCGATATATATATATATATATATATATATATATATATATATATATATATATATATATATATATATATATATATATATATATATATATATATATATATATGTGTGTGTGTGTGTGTGTGTGTGTGTGCGTGTGTGTGGTGTGTGTGTGTGTGTGTGTGTGTGTGTGTGTGTGTGTGTGTGTTTTACAACGGACGACCCTAAAGGTGTTGCTTAGCTGTTAACACTGAACACGGGTAACGGGAGAGATATATACGAGCGCTGCACCCGATTTCCAGGCTGTCGCCAGCCTTGCAGTCTTGCGACGCCATGTAGACCGCAGACTAAGGTGCAGACATTCTTGTTCTGGGCAGCTTATTTTTTTGTGCCACGTGGAGGTGACCTTTAACGAGCGCGCACGTGTGGGCGCCCGATGAATTCGCAAAGATGGCAGATATTCCGGTAGCTGAGCTTTTGCGAGAACGACATTGGTCTCGCGAATATGTCTGTTTTGTCCTCGGTGGATTGTTTAGATGTTACTAGTAGTAGTCAGTTTGAAGATGGCTTCAGATCGTGGAAGTTTAATTTAGACCACGGAGACCCGCAATACCAGCCCCGGCCGTCTTCAGCTGTCCGACGATGACTTTCGTTTTCTGGCTGATGACGACGGGCTTCTTTCTTGGGCAGACTCAGATGTCGTGCAGGTGCTGGCGATATTACATGTGTCATTTGCGATGGGCGGTACAGCATGCGGTGGAGAATCAATATAGCAAGCCCACGGGAGTGGGACGTTATGCCCAATATTTGTGGAACCCATCAGACGAGCCAGTTACCGCCAGTCGGAATAGATTTCTTTTATCGCTAATTTCCCTGGTGAGCTAGAGCATTGCACCTTTCATGTGTTGTAGGCAACTAAGAGGCAGTTTATATATTTCACGTTTTTTTTTCTTCTTTTCTTTTTATGTTCTGAGTGTATACATCGTAACATTTCATGTATTGTTGACTGACCATTGTATTACATGATATACCCGGACATCGCTTTGAAACTTATATCTTCGGAAAGAGCATTTACTCGGCTTTCTTTTGATATACGTATAATATGGAAGTGAAACCTTGATCATACATGCAATAAAATACTTTTTACTAAAGCCTTCAAAAAGAAAAAGTTCGTTCTTTCTATGGCAAGGAATGAGTGCACAAAACATCCATCGGTCAATGTTTAGCACCGTGAGGACTGTGATCTGGCTGCCGCTTACGTGAGCAGTGAACGCGCTAAACACCAATTAGTAGCCCGTTAACATCAGCAACCTATTGCAGGTAAACATGGAGACACGCACACAAAAGGCGTTCCAGTTAAAGTCGTTCACACAGACCGGTATAGTTCGCAAAAAGCGCAATAGCGCTTGCACGACCTTCTTCTGTGACGGTAAGTCCTTTCCATGTATGCGTGTTGCTTCCTTTTCTTTTTCTTTTTTGCGTTTTCCTCTCTATCACCTTTCTAACCCCTATGCCCCATCCCCAGTGTAGGGTAGCAAACCGGAGACTCATATCTGGTTAACCTCCCTGCCTTTCCTCTTCATTCTCTCTCTCTCTCTCTCTCTCTCTCTCTCTCTCTCTCTCTCTCTCTCTCTCTTGCAGTTAAACCGTATGAGCAGCCATCACATCTCGATGCAGGTGTCGCCGACCGAATATCCATTTACAGGGTTTGCGTTTGCGGCGACGTTACATTTCTAACTTTTCCAGTTAGATCGCCGTACTTCAATCGTATACTGGCTACTTCAATAACATCGACCGGGCTCTAACGATGGAAAAGCTGTCGCAACCAAATTTTAGCAAGAATCACGGTATGACGTGTAAATGCCTAATGCGTACCCCCTCGTCACTCTCGCTTGTGACTTGTACAGCTGTGCCTAACAGTCTACACGAAGGAGCGCTCGCACTCGCCGGCTTCTATCGGCATCCGTCTGCACGTGTTCTGACAACGAGAGCTCAGCAGCCGTGTTCTGCGAACGCCTCTTGCGTCAGAACTACGGGCGTCCGTCTTTGGTAGTGAATAATGGTGGGTCGTGAACGTGAGGCGCTCTGGCGATTGAGCGCGAGCAAGAGAGTTAAAACACTCGACGTCTCCGAGTATAACCGGAGCCAGGTGAACGCACCGCCGAGTCTGCGCGTTCTTTCTCCGTAACTCTGCTATCGCGGAAGAAATATCGCGCTCTCCATGGCCACCCGTCTTTTGGCACGGGCGCCGCTGCCCGGTAGGAGATAACGAAACGCTCCCTGAACTATCCGGTCGTCGCTTTTCTGAGAAAGAGGCGCTCGACAGACCGTGGAGAAGCGGCCAGAGCGAGGCGTACGTCCAGGTCAGCCCCATACAGCAATACGTATATAGAGGGAACGGGTCATTTCACGCCACGGATAGCGCGAGCCCCGCATTTTTTGCCCGCGAAGCTTCTGATGGCTCTTGGAAGAAGCGCACCTGGTATTCAGAACCGTCGCGCTCAATATGCTGCAGCAAAGGCCCTAAGTGTCTGAAGAAATATCGCGTGAGATTGTGAGTACCGAATGGCGCTCAGAATTCCGCCACAGCCCGAGCTACCGGAAAACGTGAAGTCCTCCTCGCATGTTGAGCTCAGTAATGAAATCATGAAAGAGCGTAGGTTAGGGCGTGTTGGTATTCCATAACTGATGTTTTTAGCGCACGAAAAGGGACGAAAGACAGTGTGTCCTCGTTTCGCCACTGTCTTTCGTCCCTTTTCGTGCGCTAAAAACCTCAGTTAATGAAATCAATTCCGTACGCAGGCGACCGACCGACAGACCCTACCGGACCAGGCCAGTGCAGACGCAACCGGACGTGATCATATGTACGCGAACTCACTGTCCGCATTCATTCATTCATTCATTCATTCATTCATTCATTCATTCATTCATTCATTCATTCATCCGTTCGTTGTCCCTATAGGTGTAAACACAGCAAAAGTTCTACTTAGAAATTGCGAACAATTTAGCACTTACCATAACCTTATCCGCGTTTCCTTATATACTGCCGTTTCCGTTGTCCTAATTGGCTGGCTCATGGAACACACGTATGCTCTTTGGCGAAGTAATTGTGCCCCGTATACCGCCCAACATAACACTCGGCAATCAAGATTAGGCCATTTGAGAGTGAAGCCCGGCATAAAGAAGAAGTTTCATCGCTAGTAATTCTCAGTGGTTGAAGCTATTTGCCAGAATAAAGGAGCAATACCCGTCGGTAGCGCGTTCCTTGATGCTTGCGCTCTCCTATTTGGTTTCATATTATTGTTCACAAATAGGCGAGCAGCCAGCACGTACAATGTGATTTTGGCAACGACTTCTCACGCTTGCAATAACGTGTCACCGTTCTTTCAAACAACGAAATGCTTCTTGATTAAAGTCACCATAATGACTACTTTTACCATATATTTAAGGAAACCGTGGGGCATTGCACGGGAAAGGACTAATGAAGTTATAGAATCTCAATTTCAAGACAATAACGTGGAACCGAAGCCAAATACAGCCTGTCAGAAAAACGAAACAGAAAAGACGGGGAGTCGCAAGAAAATGTGCGGGCTAAGAATGGCCAAGATTGCCTCGGGCAGTTTTAACTTCCCCGCATATTTCATCTATAGGGGCAGTTCTCACAAAAAACAATTCTGGCGAAGAAAAGAGAAGCACCTCCCAGGTGTTTCTCGGTGGATTCTACAGATATATAGGTTAGGGAAAAAAATACACAACATTTTGTCGGACATGTACATTGGAACTCTTATTCAGTACATCTACACCGCGGACTCAAACGCTGCTATGGGAAACACTCGCTACCAGTATTACACACTTTGTTTTTTTTTCATTATCGACGCAGTGATCGAAATGACCGCACGAAATTCGGGTAGCGAGAATTGCTGCTCTTCTGAGGAAATGAAACTGCTCAGTGCCTGAAGATTAGTGTCGCCCCCGTATATAAGTAGACGCGCATCGGCGCCGTATTTGGAAAGCATGCTATTTCCGGCAGCAATATTCGGTGACGATATTCAAGGAGGGTCACCGAAAACACGCCGAGCACAACAACGCTCCCGAGCGTGGTCGCGAGTGCGCGCACACGATGCCCCTTTAAAAATTTTACTGAGACTGCAATTCCCAGCGACAGCCACGAAATGTTCAATATATATTCACGTCAGTCGATCACTACCTTGCTGGCGCATACCACGTCAGTCTTGTTTTACGTTGGAAATAAACCTCAGCCTGAAGATTTAGAATCCTTGATTTATGAGGTCTATCAATGTTTTATTGTGTTTTAAAACATATAAACAATTGACAGAGAGGCGAAGTAGTATGTCATGTGTGAAGCCTATAAAGAGAGCGGGATTGAACGCGTCCCGTGTTCAATCAAGTTGGCATCAGCAGTAGCAGCTGTGCTCGCCTATCAGAGCGCATGCGCACAGGTCCTGCCGACGGCACGATGCCGATAGCCCTCGCCTCTTACCGCCGTACTGATAAAGGATGTATCCGTTTCTCCAACTCCGTGCTGTGTCGTCCTTCTTCGTCCTCTATTCGGGTCAACCAGGAAAAAGAACTAACGAGACGATGAGCTCCACCAATTGTTCGGCCCCTAACCACCCTCCGCGCGACGCCCTCCTGGTATAGAAGACTTCGCACAATCGGCGAGCCCTTTTGCCTTCCCTGAAACGTGCAGCTGGCTTTCATTGTTGGTTGCTTGACACGAACCCCTAACATTGGCTCTACTGCATGGAATTGGTGAGGTGGCGATAGCTTCGAAGCACCCTTGCGGGGGGTGCCGAGGAGAATGCATTGAGGACATTTCTCTGGAATTATTGCAGGATCCAGAGAGCTACGTCTCTTCATTCCAACTTTGATTATAGAATGTTTTTATCCTCACAGCGTCCTCTTCGTTTCAACAGCTACTAATCCAGCTTGTCGTGGCAAAAAAAAAGTAACATTTTGTGCTTCCTACCATGTTTGGCTTTTCTGAAATCCACTAGTCACTACTACTAGATAGACTACCGGTATAGCTTTGTGACAGCGGTGGCATAGTGAAAGGCTGCCAGTTCGGTCTATATGGCTGGCTTTCTGTGGTTCTGCGTAATTTCACGTACTTTAACTCTTTTTGTTCTTTCTATTTATTCTACATTCGTCACTGAATACAAGCTATTACTCTACACTGCTTTTCGTGACTGGACTCACATTGCCTTTCAGTTGGGTAATTCCTGTGCCGGCAACGAACTGGCCGGTTTCGTTTATTACCGCACTACCGCGTTCCTGTGGAGCTGCTACGCAAATGCACCAGTGCACCATCTAGACGCGTGATTAAAAGCTGCGCAGGGGACCGCGGCAGCAAGCGTACTTAGAAGGAGTAAAAGGACTACTTTTGGAAATCGAATTAGATTTGTGAGAATAGTCGCTATGCCCTGACCAAAGGAATAGATGGCGTACAATTCGCCGCCATAGCGCCGGCTTCCTCTGATAAACAGAAACCTATCGCGAAGGCTATGCCTTAGCTGACTGCACACAGCGGAAGCAGGAGCCGGAAGCACGTCATGGTGGCCATGTTTTCGACATTGCCTATTGCCAGTACTTTTTTTGTTTATCTAAAGCTGGTCTGCTTCGCAGTGAAACTGCTAGTGCATATGTGCTACGCAGTACAGTAGATACTCATATGGCTGTCGCATATAGTGACTCCATGGCGAAGAATCGGACAGCAGAAGTGTCGCAGATGGGGGTACATATACATGAAAAGAAAATAAGAAACAAGCTTAATATAGGTACTCCGACATTTCCGTATGTGTGCTGGCAGTCTTTCGCGGGCCTTTAATGTTGCTCAACCTGGCGATGAGTTGTAATAGGCTCCGCGTAAGGACGCCAACATCTTCTTTAATGTATTTTTTCATTCAGCTTTACTATTCAGTTATTTCGGTTATTATTTGAATCGCCCAAATTCTCTTTCGCATATCTTCTTTCGCGGCACACCACAACGTGGTACACCACCGTATTAAGGACTTGGTACGTCGGGCAACATTGAATTATCTTCAGCTTTTCTTGATTACACGGAAATAATCGCTAATCAAAACATGGGTTTTAATGAACACAAGAAAAGCGGGAAGCAAGAGCACTGGCGGTCGGTTTTCGTCAATCTGTTAGCGACCTAATTTTATATCTCGCTCTTGCCTCCTCGCTAAGCCTATCATAGTAACCGCTTCTTTCCGCGATGAACAGGGAACCAAAGTGACGAAGGCAATTCTGGCGCCTTCCAAAACGTTCAAATACCAAGTCGTTATCTCTCCTGCTTAGCACAGTGTGATGGCGCCTGAGGTCTCATATTTCTAACTACACGCGCTTCCTTGCTGCCCCAGGCATAAAATACAATGGGGCACACTTCCTCTCAGCGCTACTGGCACGAACTCTGCAATGTCGTTGAGTAGATTTTTTATTATACTTTTTCGTCCGTTGTTTCCTCGGGCCAATTACCTCGTTTGTTTGCTATCAAAAACAGCTGGCAGACATTCTGACACGATGCTAGGGATGGCTGCTTTAGCCGAAGACAAGATTGACGGCGCTTGCACAATTTATTTTCATCTTCATTTTTTTTTTTTGTACATCCTGTTTATTCCTGCTGTCCCGCGGTGCTCCGTTGCCTAATATGATCTCCAGCGGGCATCATTTCTGTGCTTTCATATTTGTCCTCACACTGTCTCGGAACTTCAGGACCACCGGGTGTTCCTGTTCGCGTTCCATACTCTGGCGTGTTCTTGTTCTTTCGTCACCCTTATTCTCGCTGCTGCTTTTATATTTGTTATTCAGTTTACGGTGTCACAGTCGATCTCGGCCAAGAAGGGCTGCACTCGATCACGAACTCTAAGCGAAAACTTTTCTCTGTTCCTCCCAGTTGACTCTGCTATTCAATCACTTTCCAATTAAAAAAGCCTCCACTCTGATTTTTTCTCGACAATTTTTACATTTTATTGCCTATCATCGACTTTTTATAACAAAAAGTGCCATCTCAATTCAGTGCTATCCGAATAGCGAACGGGGAAACCCGTTTATCTCCAATCATCGGTTAAAGCTGTGTCAGCTTGCGAATAAAAACAATTGGTCTTCTGCAGTACAACGAAATTGATTAACGCTCTAAATTCTCCCGATAACAGTATCTTAATTACACTTGTTGCTGGGACAGAGAAAAAGGGAGAGAGGAAAGGCAGGCAGGTTAAGTAGATCCGAGTTTCCGGTTTGCTACCTTGCAGGGCGGTGGGTGAATTAGGGGTTGTTAAGAAGGAAGCAAAAGAAACATTTAAAAAAAATGTTGATTCATTATGCTGATATGTTGAAAAGATGCAGCGCTACACTGGCCTAGACGACTGAAGGAGGAGATATGGATTTAGCACCAATTTTCAGCTCTTCTATGCCGGTCCCAGGCGGTCAGCTTCAGCTAATTTTGAAACGTGTCCAATGAAACCTTTGGCTGAAACAAAGCAGTTGCGCTGCATCTCTTGTTCAGCATAACAGGATACGAGAATGGTAACCCACTGTGCATTTTGTCTATGGTAAATCCCACAATTAATTAATAATTACGTTGCAATTCTGTTGAGACCAATGAATCTTAGCAACATGAGTTCCGTTAGTTGATGACCTGAAGGTCAGCTGGGTTCGAATAATGTCGATGAATAGGGCTAATCTCCGGCCAGATAGGGACGATGTCCTTGGAAGTTGATTTCTACCATGGCTTTTCGCAACCACTTCATAATGTCACGTAGCCGGACAACAAAAACTTTCGTTTTGGTCAAGCCTCTGAGCCGTCTGACGATGACGCGTGTGACCGCCGTAGCTGAAGCGCAGGTCCTGAGCGGCACGTACAGTCAGCCACAAAGGTTTACGGACCACAGAAAATGTTCAGTTTCCGAGCAGACTGTAAGAATATTCAGTAAAACCGAACATCACAAGGTTGCTCACTTATTCTGGTAGAGGCTGTAAATGCGAATGCGAGGGTGCGTAATGAGGATGCACGGATATTCACCTTTTTCCTGGATCTTGTGTTCCGTAAAATTTTGTGGTTGACTGTAATTCATCTTTTCCACGCCGCTTTCAGACACCGAGTCTTAATATTGGCAGGCGGATTAGTAACCTGGTAAAAGCACAGGGGCAATGACATTTGCATAATGTTCTGACTTAGTCAAGAAACTGCGTATGGCTGCAGTTAGTAACGCACCGACTGTTACTGTTTGCAGGCGTCCATATCGCATCTACACCAAAAGAAAACCTATAATTCCGATCGTATATACGGCGCCCCCTATTATCTGGTTCAGAGTGCAACGCAAATAATGTGACGTCACAGTCTCGGCCTGACAGCGAATTAATAAGAGAGAGCTCATATTGCTGCTGGCTTAATTGAATGCGGGCACTCGGTTTTAATTGCAGCCCTTATTACAGACTTGCGACGGCATTCAAATGCCACGAGTCTCCTCAAGTTAAACGATGCGCGGTCGCCGAGAGCAAAGAAATAACGTCGCCGCTTCCGGGGTTTAGAATGAAAATATCACTCGGTAATCGCGAACGCGCATGCAAATGACAGGGCGAGAGAACAGACGGTAGTCATATGCTTTTCGTAATTGGATGTAACGCGAGAGCGTATAGTTCTGATACTCTGGATCGCAATTCAAAAATTGGAGCTATAAATAAATTAATAAATAAAGTGCGCCCCTGAGAACTACGTCCTTTTTCATACTTTTGCATTTTCAGCCATCTTTGGCTTTTCTACCCCTGTGACAAGCCACGCCGTTTTTACTGTAAAAGTAAAATAATTCGCGCATCTGTGAGAGGAAATAATGTATTTAAATGAGCTGGCAATATTACTTCAGATGCCTCTATGCCTCTATGCCTCACTTTTCGTTTCTGGTGTATTTCTGTGGTTTTTTTTTTTTTGGTTACCGCAGAACTGCAGCCCGGTCTAGCAGGTGTCATTTTCCAATAACCACCACAATTACCTATCTATGACGATATCCGTGTGGCTGTGTCATTCTCTGCGAACAAAAGACAATAACAATAAAAGCCACGCATTTCCAATGCAATGTTGGAATATAATTGAACGCGTTGACTCTTCGACTTGGCGAGCTAGCAGCAGGAGTAGATGACATGCCTACAGCCTCGGCACCTATATCTGTCAGCTGCTTGTGTTGCGAGGACAGGGGAGGACGCTCTTAGAAGGAAGAACGGGCTGCGAGCTGCGCACGAAAAGAGAGGCGCGACGCATATCGGCAATGAAAACTTCTCTTCAAAATAAGTAAAAACCCAGACTTCTGTGACATTCCACAATCGCACCTCAAATTACAGCCGCACGCTATTGCTGTAGCAGTTTCCAATGCAGCTTAAACCGCGTCATTCACCCGCTCGACCGTCTAGAAATCACGAAGGCGGAATTCGGGCTGGTGACTTCCAACTTTTATTGCGTTGCCTTCTTGTCCGACTGCGCGTGCAATACCTGCAACTTCTTCGCACCGCTTGGAACTTGCACACTGTGCTCGCAAAGCAGTTACTGAAAAAAAAAGAAAGAAATTGTTGACTTTGAAACCTTCCTGATGAACCCAGCACTCGCTCCAATGGCGTTTCTGTCACTGATATCGCCGCCGAAAAACGTAACAAAACGTAATCTGTTATAAGGGCGCGACCTTCCTTTGCCTTATGTCCTGAGGTGACGTCATGAACTCCCTGTCCTCACGAGAGTAATGACCGTCGTTTCTAGCACGCCGTAAGAGAGAGAGAAGTGCACGAACGTGTCTTTCTCGATCACTTTTCGCACTTGCAATTAAAGGACTCACATAAAAAAAAAGAAGGCGATGGGGAGAACTGTACACATGCGCGCTCTTGCGCGAAACAGGCTTCCTTCTTGCTATCATCACCGCCACTTATTTCCGCTTCCTATCTTTTGCTGTACTTTTGCCGGAAGAGCCCTTTCGTCGGCAGTGCAAACAAAAATCGCAAAAGGGAACGCACGGGGATAGATATCAGGACGCGGAATCGGAGTGCGGTGATCGATCTCGGCTTCCCTATAATATCCCGGAATATCCGTGGCTTCGTTCGATCTTATACGCACTACACTTCCATGCCGCGTGGTTCGGTTTGAGCGGGAGATATTGAAAGCGCGGCCGGTCAATTACTCTCCATCGTCCTCTTTTGCCGACTGCGCATCCCTTTTGCGCAGAGTCTAGGAGAAAGGAAGCCAAAACAAGAAAAGTGGGAAGGTTTGGTTCAGGGGCACCAGATCTGCTATCCGGTGCGGTGGTAGAGAAATCAAGAGGAATAAAAATTGGCTGAAGGCTTAGCTTGGTTAAGCCTGGAAGACTGCGAAAGCAATACCCTTGGCTGCGCCGTGGTTCGGCTGATGGTGTGGACATGTGGACATGTGGACACCAGCGAGCGCCCTCTCTCGGTAGTGCCGCAGCAGCGGTGCGCAAGGCTTCGCCTCCACCATCGATGCCGCGAACTGGGGCTCCGTCGCTCGGTCCGGCGTGACGTCACACGGTCACGTGACGCGCAGCTGTGTAAGGAGGCGCCACGACCTCCGATCGCCGAAAGTGCGAGCAGTATTGCTTTCGCAATAAAAGGAAGAAAAGACGGTAAAGACGCCACAACTGTGCCGTTGACTAGCTGCCGGAGGAGATTAGCCCTGCGAAATAGCTGCAGACTGTGCCCGAGAATACACTCGCTATCCGACAGTTGATGAAGTACAGTGCTTCACTGAGTATGCAAGTGGCGTTTAAGTTTCAGTGGGTTTATCCTTGTGCCACCTGCGTTATATGGGTCATCGTTTGTTTCTGTTTTTGTAATGGAGACCTTGTCATCATTCTGCATGTTCGTACAACTTTTGTGGAGTCAACATGGTTGCGTAACACATACCGTTGACAGCCTAATTACTTGAGATGCAGATACCTTCTTTTCTTAATAATTGCTCCTCCCTACTTTTTTATCCGCCGTCGAGCCCAACGAGCAATCTCCCCGATAACGGCTACGTGCAAGACAATCACTGAAGACAGGAAGCGCAGAATAAGTTTTCCGGTGGCTATACTCCATAGTACCGCGAGAAATAGAATTTCAGGTAAGGTACTTAATTCTTAAATGGCTTCTCGTACAACACCGGACAACCTGCTGACTTTCGGCTGGCTTTGAACCGGCGCAAGACGTCACTTGCTGGTGAAAGAGTTGTAGTGCGCTGTCGTTATGTTCATCATCGTCGCTACCTCGTCCACCGGAACAGCGGCGGGGGTCGGCTGCTCTGCGAAGCATGCCCTCCAAATACAGCAGGACATTACTGCACCCAGCCCCATCGTGCCGATCGGGGGCCTGCTCTTCGGAAGGTTCCGACATTGCGAGATTCTTCTCCCGCGCGATGTCTCACAGATGCAAAATTGCTTTTTTTCTGTTCTCACACACGCGGAAGGCCCCAGTGCGTCCTCACGAAAAAATTTCTACGCTTGTTTCTGGCTAACGTCGCAGCTCGCACCTAATGAGGACTCCGTGTACCGATTAGACGGCGTCGTGTGCTTTCTAGTAATATCGAAGCTTGCGCGCTCGGCCAACACTATCCTGTCATCGAGCCTAACGTTTTCCGCTCCTCCGTTCCCCTAGTGCGTACGTCTATACCAGTCGTGTCCTTACCGGTTTTCAGGTTGTGTAGTACTTACAGTACTGGGGCTATACAACGTAAGACTATTCCAACCTGTTTTACTCCGATTTCTTCACGTGAAATTTATGTAACGACCAACGCAAGCATCGGGCGGTAACCCGCAGCGTTGTTTGAAAATCCCTAATCAAACGTCGGAGACACCACGAAGCACAAGGCGATCTTGCTGCAGGCGTGAAGTCTCATGGAAGAGAGGATCGATAGGAGGCTACAATGCCCGAAAAAGTTGCATCTGGTCTTCTTTCCCAGAGAGAAGCAAGGCGATGAGGCTGTAGTCGGGAAAGGTGTCGAAGATGATTTCTAAAGGTGTCCGTGGCGACATCCGTACTGACGGGATGTTCCATGCTTGCGGCTGTTGAAGCGCACCGCTGTAGTTCAAGAAAGGTTCTAAGCAATTGTGCTTGCATTATCTTAAGCACTCCGAGATTTCTCCTCCAGGTGCTTGACAGCACCGGAGTGCTATAACGTAAAAAAACAATGAAGAGCGCTTTGTACAGTTGAAGCGTAGAACATGCCGAAGGTCCCGCAATGGCTTTGAAAAGGGGACTGATTGAGAGGAATCTCTTCCTTAGGTAGGATACGTGGGGCCACAAGTGCGGCTTTGCATTCCAGGAGTTCGACTTGCCAAGTTGTGCCCTGAATCAAGCGCTCTACATCTAGTGCATGATTCCTATTCCAATCGAATTGACATCTATACAAATGGCTCTTCGACTCTAACCAGCCCTACTGGTGCGGTGGTTATTCCGTCGACATCATTCTGCAAGAAGTTCAAGGTCAGCCACATCATAACATCGCCGGAGTCTCAACTTGCCGCCCTGCGTAGCGCAGTGCTTTATCTGCACCAACAGTCACCATATCAATGGGCTATATTATGTGACTCAAAGGCAGCCCTGCAGCCACTCTTACCAGCTCTGCGCCGCAACCCACATAAAGAATTGCTAGTAGAGATACGATTACGCTGTCATTAAGCGGTGGGTAGAGGCCACGACTTTGTATTTCAGTGGCTACCTGGGCACTGAAACACCACTGGCAATGAATTTGCCGACAAAGCTGCCTGTGAGGCACATGATGAATGTGAAAGCACCTCGATACCATTGCCGATAAGGGATGCTACGGGGCACCTCAGCGGCCTTGCCCATGTTATAACTCTAAGGAAATACACCGGAGTTTACCAGTCAGCTTCTATATGCCATGGATCCACAAATGAAATTACAACTTTTACCTGGTGTTAACCGTAAGTCTCCAGGTTTGTGCCCCAGTACTCACGCACGGGGCAGAAACCTGGAGGCTTACGAAAAGGATTCTACTTAAATTGAGGACGACGCAACGAGCTATGGAAAGAAAAATGATGGGTGTAACGTTAAGGGATAAGAAAAGAGCAGATTGGGTGAGGCAACAAACGCGAGTTAATGACATCTTAGTTGAAATTAAGAAAAAGAAATGGGGGGGGGGGGCATGGGCAGGACATGTAATGAGGAGGAAAGATAACCGACGGTCATTAAGGGTTACGGACTCGATTCCAAGGGAAGGGAAGCGTATAGCAGGGGGTGGCAGAAAGTTTGGTGGGCGGATGAGATTAAGAAGTTTGCAGGGACAACATGGCCACAATTAGTACATGACTGGGGTAGTTGTAGAAGTATGGGAGAGGCCTTTGCCCTGCAGTGGGCATAACCATGATGATGATGATGATGATGATGAACCGACAGGAAGAAACCTTACTGTGCCGCCTTCAAATAGCAGTTTCTTTTACCAATGCATAGTCATTCCTAATTGGCATGACGGACAGTGCCAATTGCAGAACATGTGGTGTTGAAGAAACCACCAAACACCTCTTATGCAACTGCCGCACATACGGAGATGAGAGGAATGCCCTTCGGACCGCTTTGGGTCACTTTGCATCTTCATGTGCAAGGCTACAAAGGCCTTGCTGCGTTTTTTTGAAATGCAACAGCCTGTATTACCGCATGTGACCAACTCGGCGTTGAACGCTTGTATGTGTAACTGTGCAAAGTGTGAATTTCTCTCTTGCTTCTCCTCTTTCAATCCCCATTTCCCCTTCCGCCGTGCAGGGTAGTCTACAGGGCTCAGCCTGGTTAGCCTCCCTGCCTTTCCTTTATGACTTCTCTCTCCTTCCCTTCAATCAAATGCTCTCCTAGTTTATAAGAGGTCATTCGTGCTTGCTTTCATAGCGAATAACATTGCCTAAATTTATAGGAGCTTTTCTTATATACTTGGCTGACAAGATGCGAGGAGCACGCTAAAGTAGAGAGGGTTTCGATGAGGCTGAGCCAGCGTAGTGAAAATAGATAACCCAACGAGAAAGGCAGTGACGCCGTTTGCAATCGGTCCGTTTCCCCTTACTTTGCTTGCGGTGGCTGGCAGAAATTCGGGTGGCGTACAACGAAAGGTTTTAAAATGCCGCTAAAATGGATCATCAGCGAAGAAGAGTTGGCGGAGCGATCTCGTATACGTGCCGAAAGGCTCCATAATGTTACTCCAGCTGCCGAGCAAATATTTTTGTTATAGGCAAATAAATCTATGCCCTCCGGCAGCTCTGAGTAGTCAGTGGCTGAGCTATCGGTGGGCAGCCATCTTCCACTCCTTTCGGAACGGGGCAGTCTCTGGCTATAGAAAAAAAAATCAGTTTTGTTCGGCATATTAAAGTATCTTTAACGCGTACACGCCACTTTGACACGTGAGTTTTCGCGATTTCGTGACGTCCCCTGACATACAGGCGAAGTGGGCATCGTCCGAAAGTTCTTTGACCAGTCGTGGAGGGCTGATTGCACAATTGTAATAGAAAAAGTTGGGAATACATTTACGTTATAGCTCCCATGCTTTCTAGTTTAAATATTACGTGTGCAACCGGTGCTTGTAGAATATTTCTTGCCCTCAGTAGTAGAAATTACCCAATAGTAATAACTCGGCGAACTATCAGAATTTTCAGCTGTCCTGGAAGGTTTATCAAAAGGCCTCGGCGTCGCATGAATCCTTTCTTGTGTATTGCATTTGTAGAAAACCTTTTCTTGTTTTTTTAATAATTACGCAGGGGTTTGTATGAGTATTCATTCAACTCTTAAGCACTTTCAGACTTTTCCTATGTTCCCTTTGTAACGATGCTGCGCTTACGTAAGCGTTAGGAAAAAGACGCGTAAGCATTAGCGACGTCTTGCCTTCTCGAAGCTCTCCCCGTTATCCTTGTATTATTTATGATTTCGCTATCTGATACATTACTGACGAAGCGATTCCTTCATATCATGGCCACGATCGTGTCTTATGTTGTCTTGCGCAATGGCGCCGTATTTCCGCACACTGACGCGTAGGACCTAGTAATTTTATTAGCTTTCTGCGCAGTTTGCTGCGGCATAAACCGCCGTTATAAGTGTCATTTCTTTTTTACATGGGCTATTTAATTGATGTGTCACCACTCACGTTACGAGTGTTGGCAGAGTCGAAGAACCACAAGGAATCGTTGCCAAGGTTACTTGTCATCACTGATGCGAACGCATCAAACGGCTCATTCGGAGAGAAAGCCGGCGTCTGTAGCAGCGAAACGGCGCCTAAATTACCATTGGCTGAGATGCCGCGTCGCGCGCGCGCCTCGACGGAGCAGAGCGGGTGGAAGGAACAGCCTGCTGTCGCGCTGGGGCGCCAGGTGTTGCGTGAGGGTATCGTCGCGACGCCACGTCACCTTCACTCTCGGAAGTCTGTGTTATCTGCGTGTTCCTTTACCGCGCGAACTATCGCCTCCGTTCTGACTTCGCCTCGGTGATTGCTACAACAATTGTAATGCATAGCAAAACAGAATACATTCGAAAGGAAAAACATAGGCGGTAGTGAGTTTCGAAACTACGATCCCACGCTCAGAAGCCGAGAGTGTTAACGAGGTGCATCCTGGTTAACCTCCTTGCTTTTACTTCCCTTTCTTTCTTTCTTTCTTTCTTTCTTTCTTTCTTTCTTTCTTTCTTTCTTTCTCTCTCTCTCTCTTTCTTTCTTTCTTCGGTCCATAATAAGATCGCGCATGTCTTCAATTCGCTTGGTTCCATTAGTTATTGCTACTGAGGGCGGAAGTATTTATGAAAGCGAGGACATTTTTTTTTTAATTCCCGAAGTGTATACGATCATCGAAAAGACGATTCACGGTTGTGAGTACTTCTTGCTTGGTAGAATGAGCTTCTTCTTCGGTTTCTTTCTTTATTCGCCACTTCCTCTTTATACTTCGTTGAAACAACCGTCACTTACCTATTCCTCCTCGTGAGGCCGTAAGCGCCGCGTTTTGACAGAATTCCTATTGAGCCCGCTGTGTGATCCCCACCGTTCAACTCCATTTGCCGCCTACATTCCTCCTTTAGTGATGATGTCAAGGCAATGCGCGCGCCTTTCATCCTTTTTCTTTATTGCAAGAGTTTGTGTGGCGCTGCATTCAGCTGAAATGACCGTCGCCGCGGTTATAGCTGCAGACTAGAGGCGCCACCCATTATCGGCTGACCATCGATTTTCTCGCTCCTGTCGTGCTGGTGAGTCTCAAGAGAATCGCGCACGCAGAGCTATCGACGCGACTTTTTCCTCTTCTATGCCTGCCGCTGCTCGGGCACTCCAACGTGGCAGCCACGGTGCACGCGGCAGCGCAAATAGCCCTCAGTGACAAATGTCACCGAAGAGACAGTTACCCGGCTGTGACGTCATGCACACGTGTATGGCCGTTTTCGTTGCGGTTAGAGTGGTCGCTCGCGTCCGCCGTCACCTTAGGGAATTCCGTACTTCCTCGCTAAGATGTTCATTATGAGAAACACCTCTCTCTCTCTCTCTTCCAGTCGTGCTGGCCCTCTAGGCGCCGCTTCACGAGCTGGATGAATTCTCCGTCTGGGGCCTCGTCAAATAAAAGCAACACGGCAAATATATTCAGTCGCGTCCCATGGAGCACAGGGTTCTTAGGTGCGGGATCTGGAGTCGTTGCTTGTTATTTCGGCGGCACGTAGCCGTATGGTTACGTAACGGCGTGCCTGTAGGTTTGCCTGGCATGTTACTCAATGTGAATGACAGATTGAAAGTACGTTTTCTTGAGATAATAAGTGAAGTGGACGCGCACAAAGCATGTGACGGACACTTAACGTAGACGAAACACACGACGCGCAACCTACAGAATTAAGTATCTCGTTGAGACCAGTGCCGCGCAAACGTGCTGAAAGCTGTTCAGGACGCACAGGTGGCACTAGTCCATGCATACGAGCAGGGATCGTATCTGGTGGCGCGATATCTAATGTACATTAAATTCCAACATTATAAAAGTCGTTTGGACTGGGAAGAGAGAGAGAGGGGGGGTATAAGCAAGGCAGGGATGTTAAGCAGTCAAGAGTCCGGTTGGCTACCTTATTCGGGGGAAGGGAGAAGGGGAAGAGAAGCATGAGAGAGAGAAAGGATAGAGACGTGCACGGACAGTACTAGAGTTATAGCCTTTCGTACAAACCAGACGTTCTCGGAAAGCACAAAAGTGCCTTCACTGCCTTCTGAGCCGATGATCGGTTGGCAACGTGTTTTGGTACACACTGTTCACTCAGAAGACGATCATCGAGCTTCCTGAACGTGTCGGACATAGATTGTCTTTGGGCTTCAAATTGAGGGCAGTGGCACAATAAGTGGTCAGTGCTCTCCTCGCATCCGCAAACATCAAATGCAGGACCTGTGAGCCATTCCAATTAGTGCTGAATAAACTTTCGTGAAGGCAACCTCGAGCCACAAACGACACAGAAGAGACGCTTCGCGTCGATGCAATCCGGCCGGAGTTCTGAGCTGAAGCGAAGGGTTTAGTCTCTGCATCGCAGTCTGGTGCGCCTTGCATGCGCGGTATTCCACTCCGCTAAGAATAACGTGCGTTCTAGAATACGAAATTGTCTCGCAGCGTCGCTCCTTGAGAGAGCTTGGGCTGGGAAAAGGCTGCAGTAGCAGATTAGGCGTTCTAAACCATCTGTCCCAGCTAACGTAAGCCAAGCTGCTCAACGAAAAAAAAAATACTTACTTAAAAACACGATGAAAGATACGGCTATAAAGCCTACGGCGTTCGGCCGTCAGAGGTCGGCCAACGAAACGCCATAGGTCTTAAAATCGTATATTGCACCGTGTGTTTTTGAATATTTCTTTTTTGTTCAACAGCTTTAAAAAAGTTAGTTGGGACAACCTATATATTTCCTCTCGTATATTGCACGCAGAACACCTATGTGGTTAATTTTATACAAGTATCTTTTAAAGCACTGTTTAGAGGAAAATGGTGCAGACATGTACGATCACGCCTCAGATAGAGCATGCACAAAAGCATCAACGAATCGCGTCGTCCTGTGGCCTTCCCGTCCTTTTTCCTTGTCCTTTGTATCCATGTTCCAACCTTCACCTTCCTCAAGCGCTTTCTTTCCTAAACTCGTTATCTTTCTGAGAGCACTTTTTGCGCGTCAGCTGGCAAGTGTTACAGATGTCTGTTATGCAGTATTTAAAAAAAATGTATTTCGCTAATTTTGTAAAACTGACGTCGTGGTAACTTCCATGTCAGCTATTATTCGCCTGTCTCCATATGCGTGACTTTGGGATGTCCAGTGGCCGTACTTTTCCTCCCGCCTCCCCTTCTCAATTCGCAGGGCCCGAGGAAAGCAGGGCTAGAGCACCTTAATACGGCAAAAGCTTTCTGCCCTCTCTCTTTCGTTTCCTCGGGCGCCATTGTTACCGGGCATCCGTTCACCCTTGCCGCACTGTCTGCTTGCACTGGGGCCCACACCCTTGTTTGCGAAAGAGCTCGGGTGCCGTCGGATTGCGTCGTCTTTACAGTTCTTTGCTCGCCCCCTATTTACGTTACGACTTTGTTTTGTGCCCCCTGCATGGTCCGCCTGTTATCGGTCCTCGGCAAGGTCCCTCGCTGGCACAGTTGCAGTACAATGCAGCAGCGCCAGCGGTTTGACTTAAATGAAAGGGAGACGGGTGGGGGGAGGGTATTGGTCACGCACCAATCATTCTGGCGCAGGACCAAGGTGCAAGTTTTTGGAGCGCTGGAGTCGCAAGGATTGACTTAACCTAAAATTCACTTGTGCAGTGTCACTGGTACTCGAAACCACTGTATACTGTTCAACTTGACAGGTTCGACTACTTGTTTTGTCATATTATTTTGTGGTCCTTCTTACCCGGATTCCTCTCTAATTCCGTGAATCCATATATCTACATGATAAGCTCGTATTTAAGGCTGACCGCTGGTACGATAAATCTCGCAGTCGCATGTGCATAGGTATCGAATATTGCCGCTTTTTCGGATAATTACAAATCGACATGCGGGACGAGTAAACCTGTAATGTTTCTTTTTATTTATTTCGCACAATACATAAGTGAAATGCAGCAGCAAGAGGCACTTACTTCCAACCTCTCCAAATTGTCCACTAGCCAAATCTTAATTGATTACTTAGGATAAAATCATGCTGAGTATTGGGACTGAGGAGAGTGAGACTCCGCTGGCACTGTGTATCCTGGTTGGGGTAAAGCTGGTCTCGTTCTTTAGCTACAGTGCACGGAACTATAGTGCGGTGGGGTATAATTGTGCAACTGAACACATCACGCTCGCTTTACGAGGAGGATGCATGGTGCGGTGAACGAACCCAGGACACAGTGACCGTTTCTCTTTCTTTTCGAAGCATCGTGAAGCGCTGGTGCTGCCGGAGTAATGAAGCAGTTTTTACAGTCCTCGCAGTTTCTTCTGAACAATGGCCACGTTATTTGCCGGAATAAGGGGCAATGGGTTACTGTGGATGTGGCAGCACATGTTGCGTATGTTTTTGTAGAGCACGGTAGCAGACGCTGCTGCAAAAAGCAAAGAAAACGCACCATTGTTTGTCAGTTATCATGTGTATATAGAGAGATAAATGAGGTGGAAAATGCAGGGACGTTACTTAATGCATTACTGAAAGATACGCGGGCTTTGCAGAGTTACACACACTATTTCGCAGGAGTTACCCACCTACACAGTATTTCACACGGCAGTATAAATTGCATAACGATCTTGCAATAACTGCAAAAAGGCATCCGCGTACAGTGTGGAGCCTCGCGCAATATCGAGCCCTGCTAAAATTAACAGAACCAGTCTCAACCCGTTTCTGAGGCTCAGGGTCAACGCGTTCTGCTTCTGCGCACGAGGTCGTGGGCTCGACTACTGGTCGCGGCAACCATTTCGCTCTTGCTACGGTAAATATTCCGCGCGGTGTTACAGCGTCACTTCATGCTTTCTAATGTACTTTTGTTATCTGATATTATCAGCAACTTGCAATTTTTCAGCTAGGATCTCACATTTGGTCACTGTATACTCGGTCCATGGCTTTTGTTCGTTTGCTAACACCACCTTTTCGAGTATTTTTATTTTCACGCGTACAAGTTCTTTTTGGGCTTGTTCTGCCATGTTGCAGCTGGAAGGCATGTTCCAGCCTGAGGCTTTCATTGCGTCACTGCTAGCGTTAATCCGATCACATGGTCAGGTCCCCGTTATCGTCCCTTAGAAGACGTCGGCGAGAAAAGGAGGCTCAGGAAACTTCAATACCTGACGCTACGACAACGACTCCTTAGCTATGGTTTACGTATTTGCGCGAGGGCTCTCCACTTCCCTGCTCTCGCGACGATATGTTGACATTGCGAAGCGCCCTTCTTCCTTCTTGCGTACGCGTCCTGTCGTCTTTGCCTCCGAGCTCTTGGCAATCAGAGCGAGTTGCTTGCATGGAAAGGCAAGCTCCCTGTGACGACGGTGCGCTTATTGAGACCGATGGACAAATCGTGCTCATCGTGGGACTGTACTTACGAGAGTATAATTACTGGGATCCGGGTGCACCCGGGGGATCGAGGAAGACTGCGGGGTTACGCGCTGACTTGCGTTGGTAAGGGGCATGTTCCGCTCTATTGGTAGACCATTGTTGCGCATTGTTTCCTGAGCCCTTTGGCAGCCTAAATTGCTTTGTGCAGAAAGCGCTGAGTAGGGAAGATGGTGTTGTGACCTCGCAGTGTATATACGCGCGCAATCAACGCGGACTCGGCGTGGTTGCGAGTGCCGCTTGTCGGCATTGTCGGCGAATTCGCGTGACATGCAAGTGTGGCGAACGAGTTTACTTCGACAGTCAAAGACAGGGTAACGAAGCGAGCCAGTTGATGAGTTATTATGACGAAAAACCTACGCGACGACTGGACAGAAGTTCGAGCTGAGTCTTGTTCTGTAACCCCGTCGTCGTTCTGTTTCTTCGTCATGTTAAGCGTGGACAAAAATCCTCACCGGAGAGGAAGGAATGTGGGGGTGAATATGTTTTGGAGTTCATTCGATCACAGAGCATCCATAGAGAAACTTTATGCGTGGCACTTAATCGCACTGTCTAAAGCAGCACGTTGTACGTTAAACAATGTTCAATCGCAGCAACAATTGACTCCAGCTTTGGGTACACAAGAAGCACGTCGGCCCTCCGAACAGCAATGACAGAAGGAGCTGATAGAATTAATTCGCTGAATGTTCAGTGCCTGCGAATCTCGGTGAACATGTTAGAGAATCCTGCACCGAAACCTTTCGTTGTATTCTAATAGGCTCTTTATTAAGACGCTAGAAGGAGGGAGGCGGGGGGGGGGGGAGGGGGTGTTAGGCTTACTCGTGTCAGGGCCTCATTTGTTAGGAGGAGCTTTGATATACTTTAAGCCTGCCCTCTACGAACTTGTTCTTGGATATCATCGCCGTGTTCACTTTATCTTCAGGAGTGAGCAGCCATTTAAGCCCGCTCCATTCCTCCCATGCGTTTAATTCAATATTTCTATTCTCGCCTCTGGCATAATTCTGTTTCCTTATTCTTCTTGAGCCAGCGTCAAAGCCAACCGGAGAATTTTTTGCTTAACACCCATGGTAGCTCTCATAGCTCTAAACGCTACTGCGCCTCATGCGAGTAAGACGGAGGCTTGCTCGTGTCAGGGCCTCAGTAGGAGTTTCTTTCACAAACGCTTACTCATTCGTAATTGGAATGGCGGACAGTCCCAATTCCAGCACATGTGTTGATGAAGCAACGACCAAACGTCTCCTGTATGACTGCCCCACATACGAAGACGAGAGGAGTGCTCTTAGTACAGTTTTGGGGCAGTCAGACAACCGGTCTTTCACAGAGGAGAAGCTCTTGTGCCCGCGATCTCGTGCGTGCAAGGCCACAAAGCGCCTATGTGCAAGGCCACAAAGGCGCTGGCGCGTTTATTGAAATTGATGAACGCTTGTGTGTGTATCAGTGCAAACTGCGAACTTTATTCTTTCTCCTCTTTTAATCCGCTTTCCCACTTCCCCAGTGCAGCGTTGCCTACCGGGCTCTGCCTGGTTAACCTCCCTGCCTTTCTTTCCCTTACGACTTCTCGCTCTCTCTCTCTCTCTTCGTCTGGCAGAAGCAGTAACCGCATAGTGGTAGAACAGTAACTCTGTTTAACGAATGCTGTTTTTTTTTTCAGACTTAAAAGTGTATTGTTTTAATGAGTTACGAATTCTGTGGTTGGTCTCGTTTGTGTTTTTAACGGCTTATAAAAAAGCTGCATGTACAAAATCATCCAATCAAGTAACGAAAGCAATCCGCTCCTTGGCATGCGCTCACAGCTTGTGCCGCGCAGTTCTGTCTTCTGACCTCTCTCCCTCTCCCCTCCCCCCGCCCTCCAGGCACACACAGCTTATCTCTTTCTGTAACCACAACACGGCAACACTCGAGGCCCGCTGAAACACAGAGCAGTCAGTCAAGAACTTTATTGAAGTCCTGAGGAGTTTCAAGCCGTTGGAGATACCACGCGGGGAACTCCTCCGGCCGAAACCGTAGGCGACGCCCAAGTCGGGACGGGAATGTGGTGACGCTCCGCCAGTTCTTGGGCCCTCTTGACGGCCTTGAGTTGGAGTTTGAGGTCCGAGCTTTTGAGGGCTTCTTCCCATTCGGGTTCACTGGAGAGAGGGCCCTTCGGTAACGCGGTACATTACATAGCATGTGCGAGAGTGAGCAGTAAAGAGTAAAGATATTTGTTTTTTTCACTCCCTTCCGCTGCACCCGCTATCCCGGACTCGTTAAATACGATACTGACAACGTTATACAGGCCCATACCTCATATATATATATATATATATATATATATATATATATATATATATATAGAGAGAGAGAGAGAGAGAGAGAGAGAGAGAGAGATGCGCATAAAATTGGTTATCTATTCCCGTTGTCAGTTTCATCTGAACTCATTTCCCGGTTGAGAGCTAGGTATAGTCGGCTCCGTTCCATTTCCTCTGATTCGTGCTCGAAGTGCCACTTCACACGTTCATTATCGCCGGCACTCGAAAGATTGGGCATGATTAGAGCGTCACGCGCGACAGTCTAGCACCAGTAAGTAGGTGGGTTCCGCACGCGAGCGCAGGAAAAGGACGGGCGTTGTATTTCTTTCTTTCTTTCTTGCTTTCTTTCTTTCGTTTCCTTCCTGCTCACCACTTCCTACCCCAGACGATTCTCTTCGGTCGTGCGCACGCTCCAGCTCATGGTTAGAGGACAGGCATTAGACTTCTGTCTCACTTGTGGACTAATTGTAGGTCCATCGCGACGTGTCTGACCGCACCACTCGCCGTCCGCTTCTTCCGCTGCTAAACTCCCTGTTCGGTCGCCGAAACGTGCGGACGGTGCCACATCTTCCTGTTGTAAGTGTCGAGAGAAAAGACAAAAAAAAAAAAATCGAAACGTGTCGCGTCTTCTCACCACCGCTCGGGGCACTCGAAGGCAGAGACCTCAAGAGTGCGTACGGGCGGGGCGGAACAGGCGATTCTTTCGTCATGCAAACGTAGATATTGTGTGACAGCAGGATCTTCTCAGAGGGCCTTTATCTACAGTAGCTTCTCTTTTTTTTCCCTTTCTTTTTTTGTCCTCGATGGTCATCAAAGCAACGGAACGAAAAGACAATATATGCTGGTAGCCGTACGTAATGTCGCTCGGCTCCATCATGTGCTGATACTTTCTGCTTTCTCTTTGTAAGGCGACGTGCTGAAAGAACGATAAACATTGGTCAGCGAGTCGTGATCTTCTCTACTATTGTTATTGTTGGCATTCGACTGGTCACGGAGGTGCGGGTTTGCCTGCTCCTAAATGTACTGCGCTCTCTCCTCATTCCCATGTGCAGCGTAGCAGACTAGAGCACACGAGCTCATGTCGACCTCTGTGGTTTACCTTCAATAAAATCACTTGCTGTGCTAAGCATCAGTTTTTATTCCAATTCAGTTTCAATTCAAAACCTTTATTTTTCATTTGCATCAATAGAAAGAAGCATAGGGTAGGAGCATTTGAAATAGCAGATAGTCTTCCTCTTCGCAGAATTCAACGAGGCAGCTTATGCAGAAGGAGAAGGTGTGCCCGAATATATTTACGAGCGTGTGGCAGCGCCTTGTAGGCAAAAAAGAAAAAAGAAATTGAAACTGCAGGCAGTCGTGTAGTTAAGGTTTAGTTAACTCTGTCAGGCTCTTTTTGTCAGGTTCTTAAACCAGACGAAGGTACTTTTCTTTTGTCATTGTCCCAATAAACGATGATGAATGACAGCAGGTGAAAATTGCATGGCTTCCTTGTACCGCCAGAAATGCAGCACAGCCCATGCCGCAAGAGAGAGAAAAAAAAATATTTTTACGCCATCGACTGGTGCTCACCTCTGGTAGGTCGGCTAGCAGTCCTCACGCGAAACGTCTCTAACGTGCTCGATAAGCACCGGCAGGAGAATGTTAACTGCATGGGGAGGTGAAGGGAGCCAATCCATCCATGACCGTGGCTAGATTTTAGGGGGATTAGTGGAGAGGGCTTAATGCAGCTTGGGTTGAATGGGAGGGCAGTGCCATGGGCAATGCTCTAGGGGCGGATATTCCGCGCAGCTCGGGCATTTTGCTGGCACAGGTAGGCCGTGAGTAAAGTGGAGGAAAAGAAGAGTTACTATTGAGTTTGCTTGACGTCTTCAGAGAACAACGCTGTCTTCTAGCGAGAGGTTAGCAGGAGGAGTAATAGGGGCGACGGCCTTGGCGCGAAGTTCTCTAGAAGCGATGTGTCTCCTTGTGAAAAATCTTTATGCGTTATTTTGGCTTGAATTCAGATGGCCATGGGCACGGAAGACCCGGAAAACTAGATATGCGGGTTAGCTCATGAGCTCATGAGTAACCCCCCCCCCCCCCCGCCCGCTATGCCTCGGCGCCCAGGTATCCACTGCTAGGTAACACAGAGGGTAGGGTATGCGTGACATTGAAGTAGACTATGTATATGCCCAGCTGGCCGGTTGTCGTGAAACCTGTGGCATGGATCTTGGCTATCTGTGCATGCCACATGCACATGTAAGATTGAAGTGTAAGATTGAAGATTGCATGTAAGATTGCATGTGAGATTGAAGTGCGTTGCCCGTGTTACACTGCAAAGTATGGTCAGGTGAAATTAGCTGTGGCTTTCGTGATTATTCCTAAAGGAAGGTTCCTGTATTTACGTAATATAAGACAAATTCAGTAACTTGCACATTAGTCGCTCATGGCTCTGTTTACAATTCACGCACTTTAAACACCCAGAACAACGCAGACTTCCGAAGCTATAGTTGTAAGCGCCAAGTTTGCCATGCTTCCGAAAGAAAAACAATTTAATGGCACCAAAAAAGGAAATCCATCTTTTCTCAGCAATTTCCCGCGTACAAGAATCAGAAGACCCGTACAGATCGATTGAGTGCCCCCGCGCTATTCATGTTGCTCCTTCATTTCCTTGCTTCTTCTGCACCACTTCCGCGCTCCATTTCCCTTTGGGCCATCGCTTTGAGCGACGAGGTAATGAAACGCGGAATGGACGGGGACTCGTGAAAGACAACCCGCTGGCACGACAAAATAGCACAAACAAGTGTGCTCAGTGGACCTGCGCTGCCTCTCACACTCACAGACGCGCACCTTGTCGCGAGGTCTTCGCGAAGAAGAGTTCAAAAGCGCGCTTCCGGTATGGTGTTGTCCTTCTCCCGATCCCGTGTCTCTGCGGCTCTCTGTGGAGGCCTAACGAGAAACAGACCCCAACCTTTCTCGTCGAATTCCCTGTCGCGTCTAGAGTGCTTTGGGGACAACTAGCGCCGCGGCGTGCGTTCCGCGATGTGTATATGTATCGCGTCACCAGCAACAAGCGGTGTCTCAGAAGGAAGGCTAGGGGTCGCACTGCTTGCTCTGTTTTACTACACAGGTGCATTGTCGGGAATAGAGCCCGAGTCCTTCTGAATGATGGTTTGTTGATTGCCCACCCCCCCTCCTCCCTCTGACCAGACCATATAGGGCGGAGAATAAACCTGACATCTTCCTGCCGGTGCTTACCCATTTATTATCGCTAACGCGTCAGCCATGGGGTGCCTTTAACACTGTCAGTTCTTTCAGATAATTGTCCTTGCTCTCATATATTTAGATTGCGACAGCGTATTTCCATTGATGTGTTGCATATCGTAGACTCTTGCGTCGTTACGCACCATACGTATAATTGATTGATTGATTGATTGGTTGATTGATTGATTGATTGATTGATTGATTGATTGATTGATTGATTGATTGATTGATTGCTTGATTGATTGATTGATTGATTGATTGATTGATTGATTGATTGATTGATTGATTGATTGTAATGTCCCAAAGCAACACAGATACTGTGAAACACACTGGAAACGAGCGCTAAGGATAATTTTTTTCCACTTGAAGCTCTTTGACGGGCACTCAACGCATTGGTACACCAGCGTTTCTGCATTTCTTTCCGACAGGAATCCTGCTACCGCGACCGAGAGTTGAACCCGCGAACTCGTGCTCAGTAGCCCACTGTTATATGAGCACAAAGCTCCATCGGCAGTTGCGGAACAATGCATTTCACCCAGATTTTTTTCCATGACTAATCGCGTCTCAAGAAAGAGGGCTTTCGGCCTCTTTTTCTATCCAATTTCTTTTGGCGATGGAACGCTTCGAGCGCTTCGAAATCGAAATCTTGTAGTATGAATTAACTCGCGGTCTGAACTAATAGGCGTGAGGCTACGTCGTCACACGTGAAATACAACAAAAAGGAACCTTGTAACCTTCGCAGAATAAAGACACGCTACAAACGACACATGCGACTCCTAGTAACAGTACACTAAAATGTAAACAAGAACGATGGGTGCAAGTTAGCTTGAGCATGCGCAAAGTTCGATTATGAGCACATCAGTAGGAGATGATCATTGATTGCTTGTGAATAAACTGTCAATATCGTGGAAGGCTCAGAAAGTGCTGGTGTTTACGACAGTGAACTAAGACGATCAAACTGGGAACATAATGGCCCGATGCGAAAGTACTGCGTTCAAGGCCCGTCAAGATATAAGAAGGGACTTGTTAAGACGCGGAAGGTTCTTGCGTCAAGCCGATGGTATGATGATTGTGATGATTATGACAATTGCGACCGTTATGTCGAAGATGTTCGGTAAAAAGAAGTGGAATGACCATCAAGACTGGCACGAGAGCGTGGCGATTGCACGCGCCTATTCTCCTAAAGCGACAAGAAACAATTTCTTTTTTGTTTCACATTTGCGGGGCCCGTTTAGAAAACCATTCTGTCACGGTGGTTGCCTATACTGTCCACGGCGAATCTCCTTTGGGCCTACGAAGTAATTTCGGTCCTCTTATTCCGCGGTGTTTTAATCCCGTTTTCTTTCTTAATAGTTCTCTCGTGGAAGGGAAACTTGCGTTCATGAAAGATTGAAGTGCAGAGTTTAATCAAAAATATACCCACTAATCGAATTTATCTTTGCAGCGAAAGCTAGCACCAATTCATCTTACCGGTGCGCACCATTTCCTTCCATTCCCGGAAGCCTCGAAGGCTAGTGCAGCGGACGTTGGCTGCAGTCGAAAAAATAAATTAAAATAAGGCTTGGTCTTCATTACGTTGGCTTCCTCTGCTTTTGCGTTCTGTAAGGCACCTCATGGCTGCACTTGCATCTCTATGGCAACGAAGTATTGGTTCCACTGAGTTTTTTTTTTTTTTTTACTGGGCCGATTCATGCCGTTGATTGCGATTTCCCGGCGAGCAGAGACACGTAGCTAAATTGGCTCCTTAGGACTGAATAATCCGAGATCGTTTGGAAACGAACAAGTCGATCGAACTTCGGTCGAACTTCGGTCGAACTTCAGTGCTTTCTTGAAGGGCAGTGTAGTTTTGTTTGTTTGCGGTTCCGATATCCCGAAATTCCGACGTTCTTTCCCGCCTCAATCGACTTTGTTTTATTTATTACCGCGACGTCGCTTTTTCTTGGAAATCTAGTCAGCGTTAATTTGTGCTTTGCGCTGTAATTACAATCATCCCAAGCCAATGAGGAAGATAGAGGAAAGACAGGGACGTTAAACTATAGAAGTTCGTTTCTTCTGTCCTGCGTTCTTTCAGTGATATCAGTGCCAGCATTGAGCTTACGTTTTCTGCGCGTCGTTTCTAGCACAGCAGTAGCAACGATGCATAAGTGGTAGTATCAGTAGTGGTGTTGTCAGTAATACCACCATCATCTGCCATAGTGGAGTCGTAGCTACACACTAGCAGTAGTACCAGTATACCATCAGCACCTGTCACAGTGAAGTATCAACGACACAGAAGCAATAGTCTATAGTCAACTACAGCAGGTTTTAATGGCATTAGAGGTTACGAGCGATGATATCCACAAATTCGAGGGCTGAACGCAATTTTCCCTCTGTGCGCCCGGTGCGTGCAATTGAAACCTCGCGAGTTCCAAACGCTGCGTCATGATATCCTTTCGTTTGGTTCAGTTGATTTTTATGCGACCTCCATCATTTTGTTTTCAGAGAATCAGTTTTTTTTTTTTTCACGGACAAAAGCATCAACTGCAAACACGTTGCTTCATCTAACACCGCCACCCTGGTAAACCCATTCCAGGGTCAGTGGTAATGCAAACGCTTCTAAGGGAAGTCTCGGCGTTCATCACCCCCACTCACGTTTTATTCGGAGCACCTGCGGACGTGACTGATGGTATTTTTGGGCGTACCGTCTTTTATCGGTGACATAGATCTCGTCAGCGTTTACCATGTATTTTCTCCAGCCTCAGGGATTTAGCGTTGGTGCGATAGCGGCTCGGTAACGTTTAATCTCTACTGTTTAGCTATTGTATCAATTTCTGAGACGAGTAGTTCTCATTAAAGATCTTCGCTCTGTCGCTCTCTCTCTCTCTTTCTTCATCGCTGTGTTTTCCACCGGCAGAGAAATGGACCTAACTATGAAGCTGAAAAGTCGCTTTTGAGAAGAGAGAGAGAAAAAAAAAGAAGAAGCGGTGGAGAGGGGCGGTCGGTTCGGCGTGAGGTTGCAAAGGGTTGGGCCAAGGTTTTTCGTAATCGGCCATGTTTGCCTATTAGCGTTCGTTAGCGTCACTTTGTCAGCGGCGCCCGCTCCTGCGCTGCGACCGTGTTGATTCTTCCCGTTAACGATGCGACCCCGCTGTTTCGAGTGCGTGCTCACGGATTACGCGGGCGGAGTGTGGCTTGCCAGCCCGCCCGCCTTGGGTTGTGCTCAGGTCTCTTTCAGTCGTGTGCACATTGCGTCCTTTCGAGACGTTTTCTTTTTTTCTTTTAGACTGCTTGCGCGACGTGGTTCTGCAGCAATCCCATCGGTAGGGCTTCTTGTTTGCCGCCTGTGCGGCGTTAATTAGCGCGCCGGGTGCGTCGCTGAGGAGCGAAATGGAAACCCTGCTCTTGTCTGGCGGCGTCACGTGGGCTTATCATTTGCTTCGCCGTGTGACACTAGAACAGATATGCCGAGTGGAGTTCGGAAATCCACGGGACGCTGTAGTAAAGGCGCTGGCGGCAAGCAAAGGGGAAGGTGGTTGCTTGTTACTTGTCCTACTATGCGCAGTGATTCTGGCTGTCTTGGTTTTTTTAGCTGTATCCTTTTTAAATTCTTCGCTAATGGCTCAAAGGCGGCCTATCTTCCTATTTTTCTTCGCAAAAAAATGGCAAGTGTTTCTGTCGCTGCTCCATTTCTCGCATAATAATAATGCTATTAATAATAAGTAATAATAATAAAGTTCAGATGCCGATTTAGTGGTAAATGCTAGAGAAATACTTCACCATTACCTCGCACCATTTTGAGGTCCCGGATCCGTGACTCAAACCGCGTTCACCGCATTACAACGTGTTTTTCAGGAGCCCACTCGACACAAGTCCGGCCTCTTTAAGTAGTTAAGTGCGACTGGTGGTAGCCGGAGCATGCCACCGTCACAGAACCCAGTCAGTCTTCGTCCCATCCTCTTCGGCGTACCTGCACAAACCAAACCATGACAACATGACAACATATATATATATATATATATATATATATATATATATATATATATATATATATATATATATATATATATATATATATATATATATATATATATATATATATATATATATATATATATATATATATATATATATATATATATATATAAGTACATATAATACGCTCGTCGATCATAAGAGTGATCATAAGAAACCAATAAACAATATTGTTTTCATTAAGTTTCGCTGTTGTGAACCTAATTATGAGTCATTTTGAAATTTAACTAAATGTGTAAGATTTCCCCTTTTATTCCGTTTATTTGAATATTAAGTTCCTACTTTACATTTCTAATGAAATAAATTGTATCCGAATGATTCCTCGGTTCCTAGAATGAAGGTGTGTTCTGATAGCTCCGGCAACACACAGGCTTCATTGTTTAAGGTGGTAGGCCACAAAAATGTTTTTTTCATTCCGCAGCAATTATACGAATAACTTCTTTCCTGAATAAGCATGTCTTAGTTAACGTATGTAACTATTTAAAGCGTAGACAGTTATTCATTTTTTTGGCAGGTAATTTTTGTCATAAAATGTGGTAAAAGTGCTAATCGCACCAGCAGTGAAAGTAACTAATGAATTGCTGAATTGTGTAACGCTTTAGCATTTATGTAGCTAAATGTGAGTCTTATGCAATGAACTAGGATAAATGCAATACAATAAATACTAAGCAAGTAATGTCCGAAAAGTTAAGCAAAGGGAAAAAAATTACGAAGTCGGACCACATTTATTTGTAAAGTGAGCTGTAAACGCAAAAATATTACATGAATTTCTTTTTTGCGTGTGCATTGAACTCATCTCCATCTGTGGAATGAGTGTAAAAAAGTTATTATCAAAATATTCATTAAAAGAGTTCTCGCAGTTGGCGTAACATGAGGGTGAACAAAATCCTGTTTTTAGAAAAACGCAAACAAATGTTTCAAACCGCGTGATAGATGTCAAAAAGAACACAGAGGCCTAAAATTCGCCAGCTGCACATCTGAACCCCCCATGTGATGCACTAGAGTCCCCTTTTATTCGTGTGGCCGCGCGGCTACAACGTAAATCGAAAAATGTATTTTTTTATGTAAAAGAAACAGTACTTATTCTTGGTTTCGCAATACGAGGATATAGGTTGGAAAACTCACTGTAACTTCCAAACTAATGAGTGTAGAAAAATAATTTCTTTTGCAACATGTTGTTCAATGTTTGGGTATACATCAAATATAAAAAACAAAAAAAATCAATTTTATGAGAAAAAAATGCTGACTTTTGAATATGGCCTACCACCTTCGGACGGTACAATCTGTTTCCTTGCTTTGTGTATGTATGATGTGCTGGTATGGATTACGTGTGGGCTACGTCAGCTAGCTTTACCCACAGTTCAACGCAAAAAAAAAGAAAGACTTCCTTCACAGTCGGTGCAAGACAGAGTTTTTCGCCATACCAGCTTCCAAATCGTGGCATCCCCCAAAGAATCCAGTTATATCACGAAGGAAGTTTTTACGCCTGTTGATGGCCTTATTCATCCACGTTGATCAACGTTTGTTGAAGCACCGGTGTTATCAACGTAATAGTTGCTCAGGGGACAATTGTAGGCCCGCGTGCCAAGCTAATCCCGCCTCCATGTAGCACCATCACCATCGCTACCGCATTGAAGAGCGATCGCGCAAGCTAAAACTGTCTCTTGACAGAGGCGTGACGTAAGGTAGTGCGCGAACAGTGCCAGGAAAAATCTGTTTCACCCTGCTTTTGTTCGAGAACTACGCTGCCT